>NW_017728915.1:12472018-12530827 GCF_001723895.1 Crocodylus porosus
AAGGTCTGTTTTCCTGACCTCTGATCATACGCATGGCTCTCCTCTGGACTCTCTCAAGCTTCTCCACATCCTTTTTGAACTGTGGAGCCCAAAACAGGACGCAGTACTCCAGCTGCGGCCTCACCAAGGCCGAGTACAACAGGAGAATGACGTCCCAGGGTTTGTTTGAGAAGCATCTATGGATGAAAGCCAGTGTTTTGGTCGTTTTACTAGCCGCAGCATCGCATTGCAGGCTCATGTTCATCTTGAGGTCAGTCATGACCCCCAAGTCTCTTTCTTCCGTAGTGCAAGCCAGCGTAGCCTTGCCAAGCCTATAAAGGATGCTGCAGGTTTTTCCTCCCAAGGTGGAGAACCTTACATTTTTCGGTGTTAAACACCATCAGGTTCTTGTTTGACCATTTGCTGAGCCTGTCCAGGTCAGCCTGGATCACCCGCCTGTCTTCTGGTATGGATGCTTTACCCCAAAGTTTGGTGTCATCAGAAAAAGGGGCCAGTCTGCTCCTGACTCCAATGTCCACATCATTAATGAAGATGTTGAACAATATGGGTCCCAGGACAGAGCCTTGGGGGACCCCACTGGTCACAAGGCACCATGACAATTGACTTCCATCAATTACTACCCTCTGGGTCCAAGCACAGAGCCAATTTCCCAGCCAGCGGATCGTGATGGACCCAAGGTCACAATTGGCCAGTTTCGCCAAGAGGTGATACCAGATTGAAGGCTTTTTTGAAGTCAAGATATATGACATCAATCTCTTCTCCCTTGTCCAGGTGATAGGTCACCTAGTCGTAGAAAGAAGTGAGACTGGTCAAGCACGACCTACCCACAACAAACCCATGCTGGCTATCCCTTAGGATGTTGGCGTCGGCCAGGCCATTAAGAATGGCCTCTTTAATAAACTTTTCTAAGATCTTCCCTGGGATAGAAGTCAGGTTGACGGACCTATAGTTAGCCGGATCCACTTTCCTCCCTTTCCTGAAGGGCCTCTTCCAGTCTTCGGGCACTACATCAGAGCGCCAGGAGTTTTCAAAGATCTGTGCCAGAGGCTGGGCTATGATGCTCGCCAGCTCCTTAAGTACCCTGGGGTGTAGACTGTCAGGGCCGGCTGACTTGAAGGTATCCAGCCTCTCAGGGTATTCCTTCACAAGGTCAGCATTAATGGAGGGCAAGGGATCCAATTTAAATTTTAAATTTATTATAGCAATGGAGACACTGGGAGGCTTCCAAATCGTTTTAAAATTGTAAATACATCAATAAAACTTTGTACTCAACTGATACCCACACACACACACACACGCACGTGCATGTTTCCTTTAATTGTGGACAAACATGGATTTGGGGCTTTTTATATCAGAGAATTTGCAATTTTTTAACAGAGTAAACCAGGATCATGGTCTGTGTGTCATGACCCCTGATCATGACACTACTGAGAAGCAATTCAGTGCTTGACCCTCCCAAGTCTTGATGTTAATATCACAGTTATTCAGATTAGTCTTCAAGATGTCCTTGAATCTCTTCTTTTGCCTACCTCTAGAGCAGTGGTTTTCAACCTGGGGGCCACAGACTACATCTAAGGGATCCATAAAAGATAACAATGATCAATCAAAAGTATGTGAATACCCACATTTATCATTCAAAGGGGTCTTCACCCCCATTTGAAATTTCCAAAGGGGTCTGCACCTTCATTCAAAATTTTTTTAGGGGGTCACAAATGAAAAGTTTGAAAAGCACTTCTCTAGAGTGGTGAGCAGTTTTAGGAAACAGTTGTCAGGCATCTTTATGACATGTTCCACCCAACCAAGTTGGTGCTGAACAAACGTGGCTTCAATAGTGGTTGTATTTGCTTGAGGCAGAATGCTGGCATTCGTTCTTCTGTCCTTCCAATTGATATGGAGGATTTTCCAAAGATATCACTGATAGTAACACCCCCAAAGCTTTCAGGTGTTTCCAATACGCCATCCAAGTTTCTCACACATACAATAGGGTAGGGATTAACAACAGCCTGGTAAATGAGAAGTTTGGTTTGGGTCTTGACATCAATCAAAGACGCAGTTCCAGGGACACAAAGGCAGCACTGGCAGTTTTTATCCAGCAGAGATACTGGACTTATGGAGGTCCCTTCCAGTCCTACTTTTCTATTATTCTGTTTAGTTTTTGGAAAAGGTGCCTAACCAAGGTAGGGGCAGTGCTCAATGTCTGCAAGGATTGCCCTCTAATTGTAATATGTGGGGAAGCAGCTGCTTGATTTGGGGTGTGCTGGTAAAGTACTTTGGTTTTCATGAAGTTGACAGCAAGTATTGCATATGCTTCACAGAAGCAAATCAGGATAGACTTGGAGCTCTTTAGCATAGTGACCACAAATGATAATTGTCAGTGTACTGAAGATCAGTACTAAAAGTGTGTTGGTTATCTTGGATTTGGACTGTAACCATTTGATGTTAAAGAGATTCCCATCCATGCAATACTGGATGCTGGTAGACTTCTAGATGGAAGTCTATCAGCAATGAGAGTATATGAAATATAGATTGAGAAGTGTTGGTACAATTACACTTCCATTTTTGTTAGGCAGCTACCATAGACCCTTACATTTTTATTTTGCTAGGCTAATATGTCCTCTCATCGACTATTTCCATGATCATCCTAATAGCCCTTCTTTGCATCTGTCCCAGCTTCAATTCACCTCTCAAAAATGAGTTACTAGAAGTTCATACAGAATTCAAGAGGAGGTCTCAGTGCCCTATACAATGAAATTAATACTTCCCTATCTCTACTGAAAATACCATGCCCAAAACCTCCTAGGGTTACATTTGTCTTTGTGGCTGCACCATATTGGTGGCTCATTTCATTTTGTGATCAATTAATTAACAAAAAGCTGTCTTCTCTGTCAATTCCACCTGATGAGTTTCCAACTTGTGCTAGAATTGCTTGTTATCAGTTCCTCAGGGCATGACCTTTGTATTTTGTATTATATCTTTGTATTGTTTAATCACTTCCTTCCCTGTATCATCCAATTCTTCTAGTATGCTATTCTTATTCACCACTGTATTAGCAACACCTCCTTATCTTGTGTCTTGAGCAAATTTTATTAGCGTGCTCCTACTTCTGTGCCAAAGTCATTAATGAAAATATATAATAATATAGGTCACAAGCATGGGAATAACTGCACTAGTAATTTCCACCAACTGAGTATTTTCCCTTACATAAATAGTAGTATTTTATTTTATAGCCTCTGTCGTCCTAACAAAGACCAAAGTACCTCATAAGCCACAGTATATACTGTATACGCCACTGAAATGCCACCATAGGTAAACCACTCTACTCAGCTGAGTTGCAAGTAAGTATCTCTGCCCTAATGAAAAGATCTACCGAATGCACAAAAACTCCTGAACAATTAAGTCATACGTAATAACATGACAAACAATATGTGGCACTGTACTCAGAAGTTCTGTGAAAGTCCAAGTTAACCATGCAATGGCTTGATCCTGTAATTTCACAAGTCTCGATACTCTTAACCTGAAATTCACAAAACAAGGCCATTCCTTTCTATGTATATATAGCATGCAGAAGCCAACCAAGTGATTGTAGTTCAGATGTATTAATATAAAAGGCTGAGATCAAAGAGCTGTTAAGAGGAAGCCGTCAGTCACTTTTGCTCTTGTTTACTGGCTGAACAGACTGAATCAAATACCCTTCTGAATTGCTGCAGTGGAAGCCTGCATACATCGAAAGGGATACATCATAAGGACAATGTGGGGTATTACAATGTTGGAGAAGTTTAATATATCACACAAATGCAGTATTTACAGACCAGCACTTTTTAAAAACACACATGCTGTGAATGCTATCTAGGCTGGTAATAACTGAAAGTGATTATAATCTAACAGTTCTTTGATGGATTATATGAAATGAATTAGTAGCCTCAATATAGGGGTAAGCAAGCAGCCACATGACAAATATCACCAACCATTAGAATTTGCACTAAGTCAGCAGAGGATCAAGGACTGCAGGGAATTTCTCTTCCATCCTTAGGTTTATCCCAAAGATTGAGATGATTTTAGCAAAGTACCACAGGGAACCCTAAACTACTACTATTGTTGCTACTATCTACAGGCAAGAACTTCAGATGTCAGAATTTGAAGTTCAATATCTTCCACTAGCGCAGCATTCAGTAGAACAGAGCACTTTCCAATGTATTCATTTTTTTGCCAAGCAGCAAAAAAGAAGAGAACAGAAGATGTTAAAACCCAGTCCCTCCTACCAATATTCTCATAACATGTAAAATAAATGTATAAGTATTTCTTGTATCACAAGAGCAGATACATTGCCATTAAAATGCCTGTGCAACTCTGGTCTTGTAAAATAAAGTGGAATGAAATTCCACAGAACTGCACAGAACTTTATCAAGTACTTAAACAGGCTTTAATGTGTGTAAACATTAGAGGTCAGGGTGGTTTAATTATTTTCATAGCTACTTAATTATTTTCTATTGTCCCAAATGTTGAAAAATTAACTGTATTTTGTTTACCATTCCTCACTAGCCTATTACTTAAAAAACTTAAATTTGTTTGTATTACACACCACCACAATCCAGGTGAAGTTAATATATACCCATTGAAAACAAATGTGCAGAAAATAGTGGTGTTGTACAGGACTTCAGCTTTGACCTGCTTAACTTTATTCATAGAATACATAATCCGTCACGTTCAAAAACAGAGAGGAAAATGTGAGGTGTTGGTAAGTACTCCTGTTAGTGAGAAATTCTGCTAATTATTACACCAAATAAGCATAGTTAACAGGCCAGAGCTGTGAGAGGGGCATGTTTCAGGGCATTAAATGGCTGCCTTGGATGGAGATGAATATATTACACTATGCCCTTTAACAATAAAACAATTTCCCTGACATCTAGAAAATCAGGCAGCTGTGGCAGCATGGAGGAAAGATTCCAGACTTTACTTTGTATACAATGATGTTTCAGTGCCACCTAGTGACGTGCACTTTAACTTTACTGTCTCTTAAGATTTACAATACCTATAAAGTTGAAAAAGCTAATTCAGCTAACCTGTGGAGACTATACGGAGCTAAAGAGCAGTCCCACATATACAGAGAGAATTCAGGAAAATAAAAGACATGACAAACCAGTTTCCCTGCCCCAATCTTGAAACATAATCTACCTGCTCACTGCACATTCACCAAAAATCGACTACACAAAACAAAGGCATTACAGGATAGAACAAAACATAGTCTACCTTAAAAGCCATGGTAAGCTCAAAGCCAACTTGACAGCATACTGTTCAGTTTTATTTAATTGGTGTTAAGGAAATATGTCCTTAACTGAATTACCTTGGAAATTCTTCACCCTCCATTTTGTCCTGCTAGGAAATAGCTGTAATTTCTGAAACACTTGTGAAAATTACTGATCTTAAAATCTGCCCTGTATTCTGTAAAGGCTGAATTAATGTGGGAGAAAAAACAGTACAGAGATCAAATAATATTACTGTGGCTCTTGCTACACTTCACCAATCAAGAAGTTTTCAACTTTCGGTCTTATAATAAGATTAGTTAAAAGAGAGCCATCAGTAATTTGAAATAGTACCCTAAGATCAATGTCCAGAAAATGCCTGGAAAACGCAACACCAAAATCTTAAAATATATTTTAAAGCACTAGCATAAAACTACATATATTCATGCAGGAACATCATCAGCAGGTTAAAGCAGAGAAGTATAAATGCTACATCCATACACCAGTTAAATTTTTGAATCCCAGGAAAGATTCCTCCCAGAAAGTTGCTGTCTCTACATCCGTCATGTCCTTCAACGGGTTTCTTTTTTGATCGGCAATTTCAATTTTTCTCTAGACCTCTCTCATAGATGATACAAGTACCTGAGAGACCATACCTGCATTTTGCTGCTTTGCAATGCATTCTTGGACTTCGTGGCCATCCTTCCGACTATAATAATTGTGGTTGCACTCACTTTGCACTGGTGGCAACCATCGATCCTCATGGATCATGGTGTATGCACCCTTCAATACATATGCTTAGGCAGAACTTTTTGGAGGAGTGGAGGCTGCCCAGACCTTCCATCCTCCTTTTAGGCCACCGAGACAGAATCCAAAGACCAGACTGAGTCCAGGTGTTTCACATCTCCATGGCTGTAGTTATATAAGTGTCTGGGAATCAAACCCAGGTCTCCTGTGTGGTAGACAAAGATTCTACTACTGAATCACAGGAGACTTCCTCACTTTGCGTTATCACTCTCCTATTGTATTTCTGCTGCCAAGGTCTACAGCCAATGTTTAAGTTGGTGCAGAAAGTTAACTTTCTGAAGTAAGTCTGCCAAATGACTGATACACATATATGCATCTCAACTGACCAAGCACAGTTATCTTCTAATGATAGACAGCATTTCATTATAAATCCACATACTCATCTCATGTTAAAAGTCTAAAGTGATGACAACAGATGATCAATTAATAAAGATCATTATGCATGGCTGATATCAAGCTTTTCTTACTGAGCAGTCTAATCCAACAAGAAAATAAATGTCTTCATCTCAAGCTTTTGTCTTGTCCTGGGTAGCCTGTTTGGCACATACTCATGGTCAAATCTTTTTTCATGCACACACAATCTTACCCAAAAGCAAATTCTAAGCTGATAACGTAAAAAATATTTTTTCAATTAGGAGTTGAAAATTCCCAACTTACACATCCTGAACAGACTCAGGAAAAGAAGGAGTTTATTAACATGATAAACAAGATAATTTTTTTCATTGGTAGATAACCAAATTAAATGAATTGCATCCAGAAAGGAAACATTTTTCAAATGCAAACTAATTTTACAAAGAAAAGTTATACTAAATTATACTGTACAGACAACACGAACCAAAAATTCTCACACAGACCATTAGATATTAAGCAGTATTCTTTTTCCTATTCCAACAGACTCCTTGAGTATGCTGTCTATGCCTATCACACTGATCTTCTCTGCTCATCTCTGGAAACTGGTTTCTACCCCCGCCATCACCACACCACTACAAGAACATATGACCATTCTTCTGCATGAAATGCATTCTATGCAATCAACACTGATTTTCATATAAATACACTTCTCTCCTTGAGCTCCAGAGATTTTGCAAGATTTTCTGTTCTTTTAATATCTTGGTTAGTACCTCTTCTTCCTCCCCTCTCATACTCGCTATCCAGGACCCTCAAAAAGTCTTTGTCTTAAGCTGACTTGTAGCCTCAGTACCATCCCCAACACAGGTAAATTCTACTTGTCTTTCTTAGATTAATCTGCATTGCCTTGATGTCCCATCTCCCAGAGCTGACCTGAAGAAAAACAGTGGGAGTATTTCATCAAGCTCCATTCACAAACCAAGCTCACCCCACTCAAAGTATTAAAGGTACATTGACAATCATACTCAGTTGCAAAGATCTTGATATCATTTTCCCTGTTCTTTCTTGTGCCTGGATGGACCAGTAACAAATGATTTAACCAAGTTGACATTTACATTATCATTATCCCTCATCTAAAACACTGAAAAAAATTCCTGACTGCAAGGGTTTACAATCTAAAAGCCAGTTCAAACATCTTAGGCACTATATTTCAGCCTGCCTCCAAACTGCAAACATCACTACGTAAGTGTATATTTTGTAGACACTGCACATACAGGGCCTAAAGTAGACATTTAAAGGGCACCTTATACATGTGCTCTGGGTTGGGGGGAGGGGGGGAAGGAAGCAGCTTCTTGTGTACTCAATGTCCCACGTTTCAAAATGGTGATGGGGCGCTTTAACAAAAGCTCATTCGACCCCCGCTGCTATTTTGAAATGCAGGGACACTGAATACACAAGAGCTGCAGCATGCTAAAACAATTCTAATCCAATGTATTCTAATAGGAACGTGTCAGAGCACATGTAAAAGTGCCCTTAACGTCTTGTTTTTTAATGGTGCCTGCCATTGTAGAGCACAAGACGCCAGCCTCCAAAGGAGTATCACATCATCTCACTAAACTAGAACAGAAATTCTTCTAATTTCAATTAAACTGCACCTTAAAATTCTTTTTCCTTTGGGCATATAAAGACCAAGGTACTTCTCAATCACGCACGGAGCACATTATCAATGATCAATCAATAATAATAAATTCACAAACCTAATTTTTCAAAGAAATCATCTGAGGGAAATTGAATAAGTGGACTCTTAGCATCAAACATACATTTCAATGATTATCTATACTCCAGCATCTGGATACACACTGCAAATGGATGAGCATTACAGAAGTGACACGGTCTAAGGACCAAATTTATATCAGTATTGCATACTCAGTGAGGAAGCTATATTTTGTAAGAAAAACACTAGACAAATCTTATCTTCTTGAGCTGCAGTGCAGTAGAATGAAAATCCAAAAATCTACTGAGAAACCCTACACAGGCACAGGTCACAATTATTGCAGGATTGTAGCCTTAAGGATTAATTCGTTCTATTAGCGGTGGATAAAAAAAATCTGTTTTAGCTGCAGAGATAACTTCCATATCTGCATCAAAAGCAGTCGAAATGTTGTGTTAAGACAAAAGAATTTCTCTTCAGGGTCAAATTCCCACCCTCAGGGCCAGATTAAGATAATCGAATTTTACAGATTAAAACTTCCATTGTATTAGACAAATGGTTTTGCATAGTGGCTAGATAGTGCATAACTGGAAATCCCTTAGAAATATACTACTTGTAAGAGCAAAGGCAATTGGAAAAGCATTGCCCAGTGGGAGGCATACTGGAAGACTGGAAACCTCTATTGCAAATATGCTTCAGATGCTTAGTCAATACCCTGCTTAGGACCCATGCTGCAACCATAAAATAAGTAATACCTCTATTTTAAGTAGCCCAAGGAACAATGTGATTATCTTGTTCCTTGCAAGACTGTCATGGAGACTTTTAGTAGATAACAGGGTAAATTTGCACCTTAGACTAATCAAGGTCTAACACACACCTTTTCATGAGTTGAAGCTCACTTCATCAGCCTGCTCAGGGAAAATCTTATCCATGGTCTCTCTTTTTACGCTTTTGGCTTTAATGAATCTGGTTGTTCTTCCAGAAGCACTTCTGGGGTTATGACACTTTTGAAAAGGTTAAAGGAGGAGGCTGGAAGAAAGTTCACTTTGGTACTGAAAGAAAGGATCATCATTCTTTTTCTTTTAATCCAGAAACCAGAAGAACATGAGTGCAAGTGAACACTGTCCGAAAGTGTCCTATATATCTAAGCTTATTGTGGTCATTTAGGATTATCTTTGTCTAATTATAATAACCAAAGTCTTTTAAGAACTTGTAATAATTTCACCCTAGAAGGAACACATATTTTCTACATGCTGCAATAGAGGAATAGGATTTGGGCAAGATACAGAATAACTTTCAAAATTACCATATATAAATTTCCATTAAAAAAAACAAAACACATCAAAGCAATTTAAAAAGAAGACACAGAATCAGTATGAGAACTAGGAGTTGGCTTTTTTAGCCTGCACTTCAGCTTAGGAAAACTACTTGAACGGGAAGGGCATGTTACCTGAGATACATGGCCTTCTTAATGCCACTTCTCTGACCTCCTCAATTTAAGACCACAGCCTCTTTCTTACTGTACACAGCAAAGATATGCAAGCTGTGTTTATGTTTAAACTGCCATCTTCAAAGGCCAAGTGTTCAATTCAGCATACAACACGGGGTCTTGGTACTCAGAAGCAATGCACGTAAAAACCTTATTAACAATGTACCTTATTACAGTACTGAAAGAAGTTTTACACATGCACCCTCATCACACCTGTGGATACCATCCAACTGTCTCACAGTCAGTCGATTAAAACCTCTGGTGCACAATTTCCACACACTTTACAAAGGATTGACATAAAGTGAATAATGACAAAGTGAATTAAAATAAAAATCAGTAGTAAAGAGCCAATAACTGTGATGAGCTCATATCAGGGCTCAGGGTTTCAATCAGAGTAAGATAGTAATCTATCTCCTGAGGCTCAAGGGAAACAGACACCACTTGCAGCTAACCCTGATCAGTCAGGTCCAGTCAGTCCTAGTGGGGCAGTCAGGGCAACCAATCCCACCAAGGCCCCACCCACTGCAAGCATCAAAAGCTAGGCCCAGTCCTTAAAACTCTTATCCCGGCAAAGACTGGTTCTTTTTCCTGACCCCACTGTGCTTTCCCGAATCACTTACCAGAACAACTTTCACCTGCTAGATGTGAGCTTTTTGTTCCATAGGGACTAAAAGAGCAAGTTGTTTTAATGCCTTATGACAGGGCTGAATCGACCTGCACCCCACTGCTAACATACCTCACTCATTAAAGCAAAAGATCACCCACTAGCAATGAAAATGTTTCCAGACCCACTTGATTTTTGACCTTGAGTGCACAAATGAGGCCCACTAGGGCAATTCCAGTAGCCTACCATAATCCTCTATTAAAACACTCATTCACTGCTGAGTCCCTTTTCAGAGAAGATTTGATAAGCAAATCAAGTGAATCAAATTACTTTTCATCATTGCAAATAATGTCTTTGCTGCATGACAATTTATTAAACTGTGCAGCAGAGAGGTCCTGCATTAAACCTGCATGTAGGGTCCAGTTTCCCACCCGCAAATGTGCTGAGGGTTTACATCCAATCATTCCTATTAGTAATGGTCATCCACTGGAATGTGCACCTTGCAGGTGACCCTCAAAGTCTAAGGGGTGCACTTCTGTTCTTGACCTTTCCATCAAGAGTATAAGCAAAGATTCCAGTTAGTTATAGTTATTTTGGTGGTTAATTACAAAAATAAGCGTATTAAGCCCACCTGTCCAATAAAAACAAGGTACTCAAAAAGTCACTGAACTCTTAGAAGCAACAGATTCCATCTTGTGGCAGCCATCCAATTCTCCACAATTCCAGTCTATCATAACAACATGTAGTAAATTAAGTAATCATTTAAAAAGCAGCAAGTTATAAACTAATACAGTGTCTCAAACAGCTACATTTTTTCACTTTTGATGTCAGTGATAAAATGAATACATAAAAAAGAAAAGTGGTTTAATGCCATTCTGTTTTACTTCATTTTCAATATTCATAATTTGTTTTAATTGTGTGACATGACAGATCATTAAGTGTAAACAGGTTTATCATAGTAAGAGAAGCTGCATACAGCATTTTAAAAAAAATTCAATTTACCTGTCACATTTGTTTTATTTCTTTCCTATAACTGGTAGTTACTCAAAATGCTTGTACATTAAAAACACAGGATCTTCAACCATAGTCTATCTTCTCTGGCTTCACTATAAAATCAAGTTGTTATACCATGCTTCTGATATATTAATTTCCATCAAAAATTATGTAAGAAACAAAGCATGACTTATCTTTAAAAGAGCACTGCAAGCAATACAAACTATGGTACAGTCATAATTTGCAGGTTCTCAAAAAATGGAACAAGAACAGCATACACAAAGATGATGTAATTCAAGGGCTTTGAGTTCTATAAAAAAGGATTTATAATCATGTATAACTGTTATGGTACACAAGCATCAGAAAAAATATATGTACATCTGAACCTGTATTTATGCATTCTTTTGATTATAACCATACCATTAACTTTTTTTGTACATAATTGGCAGACTCATGAGCGGCTTCTGATCTCAATTATTCCAACACACATCTGGAGTAATTCCACAGACATGAAGAGTTATTCTAGGTTTACACTACTAAAATGGGTCAGAATTATTCATGACAATAAAATATTTAGTACAAAGTACTTATTCATTTCTCTGGTTCTAAATTCAGTAATCCTTTAACATTGTATAATAGGTAAAGTGTGAAGTAAGCATATGAAATGCACAAGATAACATCCAAGTTTCAAGACTTTGTTGTGGATGACTAATGAAACTTCACAAATTTTGAATCATATCTTCAAGAGCTATAATTCAGTTACCATAATTTAAGTGCACTCCATAGCAAAGGCCTTCTTTTATACGACAGACCTTAAAAAGCAACAAAATCACTCTCCAGTTATTAAAAGAAATATGCCTTAAAGGAGGGTGAACGTTGCATTTGGTTTTATTCAACTTAACAATAACTGCAGTCTCTTTTCTACTGTCAAGATGCTCTCTATACATGTAAATATTTAATGCTATTACCATCATTCACTCAGTACTCATATTGTCTGATCAAGCATCTATTTCTGCCTGTTAGATACACTTGAGGATAGCATTTTTTCATGTCTGCTGCTCAGTCACATAGAGAGCCTCTGCTTCTCAAAGGTTCTTCAAAGTTCAATAATTTATTAAACACTGTGTGCAAGGGTCTGTATCATTCGCAAAAATGCACAACTGTAGAATATATGAAACTATTAAAGTGCCTCTCTGATGAAAAAGATTACTTTTTAATAATAATGACACCATTGTGGTTTTCACAAAATATTCTTTGTATGTGTGCATACATACTGAATACAGCATATAAACTATAATTAACTGTACAAAAACAACAGTGTTTTGTAAAGGGTTCTGGAAACAATTTAAGCCAAAAGAATGAATATCAAGTAGTTACAGATCACCAGAACTCCCAGGTATGAAACAGCTTTATAATAGGTATTGTTTGAGTATACTTTGCTTCACATAATCCTCTGGTACCAATCTCAAAACTGATGTAAGAGGTAAAATTTTAAAATTCATATATAGCTATATTCCTTTCTTGTTATTTTTTCGTTCATCTTTTTTCTTGCAGTGGTCTATTAAATCTTCCTTGTTTTTTCCATTATTTTATATTGTAAAAGCCCTGCTACCAACAAAAATTTACTGCATTATAGCAATTTTTCACCATTTATATGAGTTTTTTTGTTCAATTATAGTATCACAAAGCCCTATAGCAAGGCCGTGTGTAATTATATGCACTAGTTAGGATCCACATATTAGCACGAGACATGTATTCCATACACATATGTTAACATATACCCAAAACACAAAATTTTCAAAACAAGATCAGCATCTGATAGAGGTCACAATAGACACCTAAATAAGTAGTCGGTTTCTGAAAAGTTCATTTCTTAATGAGGCACCTAAACAAACTGATCAGCTTTTCAAAATTACTAAGCACCAAACAGGTATCATTATTTAACTTCTCGCCCGAGATCCTTGGGTACAACTTAAGTTTGCATGATCTGTGTCTCTGAGGGTAAAATCTTGACCACAAAATATAACATAGGTAGATATACAATTAACAGTACAGTAGTCAGTGCTGCAAATTCCATGCACCTACACACAATTCTGCAACAGAAATCCAATACAGCATGATTGGGATCTTCAAAAGCATTAAGAGTTGGCTTATCTCTGTTCACATGGTAGCCAACAAAACTTTAGCTATCAACTGCAATGGGGACAAAGGCAATTACCATATATTACCTTTCACATAATTTTTAAAGATTAAACTATTCTCTCTTTACTTTTTGAAACAGTAACTTTATAATAATTTTTTTTTTTAACAAATGAAATAAAGGTTTGCCTTATCAGTCAAAAGCAACATTTGTATAGTTGTTCTTGGATTAAAATCTTTGTCATTAATCTTTTCAGAGTGTATCCCTTTTTTATTGTGCTTAAATGTCATTGAAATAGAGAGAAAGCACAATTATTCTTTCCATCCCAGTAGACTAACACTCAGTGTGAACATAAAACAAGAGCCTGCTATTCTTCAATGAAGCAAGAAGAAAATGAAAAAAGTTGAATTCAAAAGCTTTGCCTCTCACTTAACATTCTTAATGCAAATTAAGGTTAAATGTGAATGAAATTAATATTTAATCTCTTGAAAACTTTCATTTCTTTCTACTCTTTAAACACAATAACTTAATTATAAAGTAATGTAAAACAAGGGTGGATTTAAAAGAATCTTTTAAAGATTTGCATTAATAGTTCAACACCTATTGACACTGAAGAAAGAAAAGGAGTCCTAACACACTTCTGATGCCTTAAAGTAACTGCAATTCTGCTTCTCACAAGCAGAAAGCAGGAGCACAAAGACATGGGGGAGGGCTGTGGTAAGGAAGAAGCAAGACAGAAGCATGAAATTGTTGGGAGGACAGCCCCGAAAGGATGACCTATGTGAAAAAGCAGCCAAGTATGGCAGGGGGAGGGGAAAAGAAACCCACTTCTCAAACTGTCAGACAAGGGCCACAATACACTGCTTTATTTTATTAACCAACATTATCATAATATACAGAAGCACAGTTCAATATTTGGATATGGCAACAGTTGATGTATAGAAAGGTTATAGGGAAAATACATTATCACAATATCTTTCCAAAGTTTTTGAATTGCATTTGTAGAGCCAGCATTCTCTTCCAACTTACTTTCATGAACCTTGGGTCCTTTGTAATTTTGTACATAGCAGTTACCATTATAAGGTCAATTTTACTACCCATTACAATGCTGTGGTATAGGAAAAATCAGTTACTTTCAACTCCAAATACAGGGGAATGTCGGTGGCCTCCCAGATACTATTATGTAATAAAAACTACTGAACTTTTTACATGGTAGTTACTGAACATGAAAACTCAGATGCCGCTACTTCTGCACCTCTATGGAATGATAAATTTGGCCATAGTTAATTAAAGTACCGCATTTGTTACTTTTATCAACAACCTTTTCCAGCTTTTCTTGAATGACCAACCTCGTCAGAGGTGGATGCGTGGATGCTAGGACAACATCGCCACCAGCATTCATCCCTACAGAACCACAGGAAGAGCACCTGTAGAAAGCACCCCCTACTGCCAAATGCTGCTGAAACCCCATGTCTGTGGGCTGGATCCCAAAACTGCACAGGCTGATGCAGCCTGTGGGCCATAGGTTGCCAACAACATATATTACATAAACCTGGAAAGGACACAGTTTACTCATCCTGTGAAGAACTTCAAGTGTTCAAAAATGTTTCCCCTTCTGCATAAGGACAACATTGATGCTTTTCAACATTTTGCACCAAAACCAAGAGCAAAACATCCCAAAGTTGCCAAGAATATAGCTGCTAAGTCATGGCACTGTTGAAAGGCCAACCTAAAAACCCTCAATTAAGCATCAGCTTCCATCTAAATTGTTTTTAGGGAAAAAAAAAGTCACAGCTAGCTAATATTAATTTTATTCTACAAATAAATTTGCTGATCAATAAAATAAAATTCTGAAGTTCCTACTTTAGTAACATGAACAGGCTGCCAAACATACAGTACTGTGCAAAATGAAATACAACTTTTTTTTCCTGAAGATAGTGTAATGATTAAAAGTTTCAGCAATAGGTAAACCTTTTCCAAATATGAGCTGGATACAACAGACTTTGAGAACACTATATATTCATACTTGGAACAAGCTCAGGTGGCCACCTCCTTTTTTTCTTGCACAAATCAGAGATATAAGTAAGGGATTAAAAGAATTGGGTTGAGTAAGTTGCAAAGTTGGACCAAGAATAACAACATGATTTTTTTTTTTTATCATTAGTATACAAAATATATTATTCAGTACAAAAGGACCATGGCTTTTGAGAACAAGGGACCCATGAAGGTTTACCAGACTTGACCATTTAAATTACTTTTACTATCTCAAAAACATATTTTCTAATTCATTTGACTTCTGATAATTGGACACAACAACTTGCTAGTAAAGTTAAAAGCTTTATTTCTTGTTAAAAATATGTTTCCTACTAATTTTATGTGAACCCTTTTTCAAGTTGGGTTTTGTTAACTGTCTTCAGCAACTTAAGGTTTTTTAAATGTGAATCACAATCAGACCTGGCCTCATTAAAAATGACCTTTCACCTCCTATGCAGCAATACTAACATAAATTACATTTTGTTGTAGCTCAAAGGTGATAGAGATGAGAGTAGGATAAATAAGGAATAATGCAGAAGCCAGTTGGGTCAGCCTTTCATTATAGCCCTTTCAGAAGCTATTAATCTTGCCTGTAGTCAGTGAAATGAAAATAATTACTTCTACTAACCTATGTTGTATTCATAGGTAGCAATAAGAAAAGGTCGTGAAAGATGCAAATAATTTTTGTCCTTATAAAAACACTCTAACTGGTACAATCTGAGCACCATTGCATGTGTTATATTACCTTCTCATTGATATAAGCAGGAGAAACCTCAACACCAAGCATTAGCATTACACAGACATGCACAAACACAGCACACCCTTACCCACAGCATACCACAAGCAAAAGGTAGTATAAAAAAGACAAAATAAAATGAAGCCTACAGTGCAATATTTTTTTTAAGCAAGCAAGCCTCTCATAATGCAGCATAATTCCTGATGCAAACTAAGAGATAAATCTGAAACACTATGCCAGGGGGAAACACAGAAAAGAATCCCAGACTTTTTTTTAAGTGCATACTGGTTGTCTTCTGAATTCCAATAGTCAGAACTGACTTCTTTATCACACTTGGAAAAAGCAGGTGGCATTAGGGACTCTGGAGGAATCATTATACTCAAGGCAATCATACATTGCTAGAAAGCAACATGACAATGGAAATAGAACTCTAAAACAGTTGTTACAAGTCCTGTATGGCAGCTAGTGTGAAGGCAGAGATAGCTACTTGGAGATTATATAAAACCCAGTACATTGTTAATCACTCTAATAACCTGTTTCATGTTTAATGAGAGATTTCAGTGAAAACTGCCATTTTTTGCAACCTAACACACTTGTATCAGAATCAGAAAGTTTATATAACTATACGGGGGGGGGAGGGGAAGAGAGAGTCTCTGCAAAACTGTATTGTCAGTTGTCTTCATACAAGCTAGGTAATATCTAAAAAGTAATTAAGTACTGTGAATGATGAAAAATAAATGATTTAATAATCTCAAAATATATCAGCTATAAACAGGGGCTAACTGGTATTTTTGACACCCTGGGCAGCAGAAGCATACCTGGCAAAGGGTGCTGGAACAGAGACAGGGGGGTTCTAGGCTTTGGCAGCTATGGTATGAATAGGAGCAAGTGCCAGAACCTAGCAGCCAGGGAGTTCAGGCAGAGCACTCCCTTCCCCAACAGTGCCACCAAAAGCCATGCCACGCAACAATATAAAATGTCAATCTCAGTGATAGGACTGATCCCCTGGCTGCAGGTTCCCTCTACCCCACTCCACTACTGCGAAGTCTCAAGCCCCTCTGCCTTCTGATTCCTGACCACTTCTTACTGTTGTGCACTGACTGAGGACTTAACTGTCAAAGTCTAGAGACCCCCTACCTGTGTTCCAGCACCCCTGCTTAGTCAGAACCTGGGGCCCATGCCTCTTTTGCCATCACTAGTTATGCTACTGGCTGTAAATTAATAAGCAAGAATTTGTGCGTATACTGTCTGGCATAACATGGCCTTATACCCTAACTAACGCCTTAAGGAGTTACTTTAACATCTATCTTGCAGTATGTATTATTATTTATGTTACTTTAAAATGCACAGCTTCATTACTTGTGGCACTCAGGATGTTTCTCCTAAAAGTATACTTTTAGTAAAGGAAATGTTTATTGCCCCATCCTGCTTGTATTAAAGGCAAAAACACGACTGACTTCTTTGGGAGGACTGAACACTCATTGCACGGCCAGGGTAACAGGAGTCTCTTCGACTGAAAGAAAAATCTCTCTAATCTAGTTGTACCAAGATACTCAATTTCCTAATATTTTCTTTTGTCATTATTACAATTATGCATATAGCTCAACAAAAGTGCATGGGGCTCTGACAGATGTGTAACCTACCAACTGGAAAACAGACTTGGGCTCAAGAGATATAGGTTCTGTCGTCAGCTCTGACACTAATTTGGTCCATTAACTTGAGCAAGTCATTCAGTTTTCCTGGGTTTTAGTTCCCCACTTGTAACAAGCAGATATTATCATCCTGCAAGGGTACTGGTGAAGTTTAATGGAGGCTGTTCAGAGCCTCACCATGTAAGCATTACAAATGTTAAGGAAATTTACCGTAGACAAGATACACATGTCAATAAGTGAAACCTGAGGGCCAGAGATAAGCAAGGTGGGATTAGGAAGGAAGCTGGGAGGAGACAGCAGATAGACTGGACCAAAAGCCTGAGAAGTAAAAGGAGCACACAAAGATCTGCACAAGTACAGAACGTTTAAGAGCAAGGCCTAAGGTAGTGCAAGAGAACCAAAGCAAGGTCCAGTGTTGTGGGAAAGCTAACAAACAGCCAAAACAAGGACTATACCTTCCAAAGAAACTGTATGCAGACCTGTGTACTAGCCAGTTCTTGTGCAATCCTTACCATTTAAATCTGTCCTTGAAATGTAAGTAACAATAATTTTATCTAGTTGCATCCTTCTTTCTTTTGGTACTTCGTGGCCAATTATGGTAAAAGTTGCTCAACAGGATACATATAAGAGAATTCCTGTCCTCAACCAGATGCAAATTTAATTATTTCAAGTTAAACCTTCCATCTTGTCTAGAGGTCCTTCAAAAATGCAACTGTAAACAAGCACTACATTGCAATCAGGTGTCAGGAGTTTATTTGATCTCTTGCAAAATATGTCATAAATCACTGGCAGAAAGTGGGTCGAGAGGCAGAACAAAGGAAAAACCTGTCAGTAGACTAGGTAACTCATGTGAGCATGCCTATTAGTGCACTGGATCTTTCTGCTTCTGTCTAACGCTGTCCATATAAAATGTTCCTACCTTGACAGTGGTTCTGTTATCTTTCATTTGATGCAATTTTTCTATAGTAAGCAAAAATCTGGGGAAACAACCGGTAGAGTAACCAAAGGAAACACTAAAGGCACCAAAATTATTCTTAAAAAAAAAAAAACCCAAAAAACCAGCATGTTATTCTTCATTTCCTACAGTTTTCTATGAATCTTTTACAAGTATTTCAACGTATGTGAGAGAAACAATAAAAACACTACATAAAACTTAGAAGCAAATTAGCTTCTACCTTTCAACAGTCTTACCAAAGGTCCCAAATATGTATGGTCTCTAAAGAAAAAAAAAATAGTATTGTACAACTGGCTGGCAGCATTATGGATATTTTTCTTTACTTTCCTAAAAAACAGAAGGTACAGGCCAATGTCAGAGGCAATATAACTGACAGTCTTGTGACCAGACTAGACTTCTAATAGGTCACTCTTCATTACATATGATTCTATTTAAAACTATTTCAGAACTTTATGTAACATAGTATCAGTGCTAATAAATCTTAGAAATCAGTAAATGTGAAAATGGAGAGGAATGAATATGGCAGAAAAATGCAAAGATATTTTTATTATTCATAAGCATGTACTCAATTATTAGTAAGTGTATAGACATGATGCAAGAAGCTATATTAATGAAATGTTGTGGCTACACAGTTAAAATATAATAAGTGCAAATCCAGAAGTAAAAAGGCCAAATTTATCCCTGATGTAATGCTAGTAAAATCAATGCAGCTACACCAAAGATGAACTGAAGCAAATACTAACAAAACACGTAAAAGACTGGAGAACAGACCCCTCTCTCATGGGATCACAGCTTTGGGAAATGGAATGGGGACATGCCTATCACCATGAAAACAAAAGAAGGGTAACTTTCCTGTCTGGGTGAGGACTGGACCCTTTGACATCTTCCACTCCTCTCTTTCCTGTGTGAGACATAGATTCTGATCCCAAATGAGGATACCTGCTCCCCAACCATTATTTCTACTTGCCCGGGGTCTTAATGACCCAACACATTCTGAGACTACAAACAGACAACCAGTTTGATGTAGCCTTGATTACACCAGGAAATGACTCTCATCAAAACAGACATGACCCAGCCATTTACTTGCTAGGTTTAAATGGCATTTAAGTTGAATTGTCCATGATTGTTCTGAGGCAAATAATTAATTCAAATAATTCATCAGTACTTAATGCAAGACATTGAGCTTGGTTGCCTGGAGGGTCTGGGGTTTGATACAAAACAAAACACTCCAATGCAAATGAAGCCTGTTGTCTATTTTCAGCCTGAGACAGAAGGTCAGAGTCCAGCATTTGTGAAAGGAATTTGTAGTTTAATGATTTTACATTCAGAAGAACTGGGAAGGAAACAGAGACGCTTACTGAGCAGGCATCCAGCAGAGCAAGTCGCAGTAGTGCAAAGTTTGTATATTAGCAAAAAGTGTTCAAAACAGGCCAGCTTACCACCTTCCTAAGCCAGCGAACAACTACCCCATGTTTTTCAGTTTTTAGAGTGTTCTGATACAGGAACCTCAGCAACTAGACTCTCTTGTACCCTGGAATGCAGACCAGCACAAAAAGAAGGGAAAAATTGCTTCTTTATAAAATAATCTAAAGTTTTAATAATAATATTAGTGTGTTTCTTGTGGGGGAGGGGAAGACGACAATCCAGCTTTCTTGAAGTTCTAGATTCTGCAATCCCACTACAATGTAAAATGAGATGTCTGTAAGAAACAGTGCACATTACCAGGAAAGAAGAGATGCAGTAATGCCAGCTCTCACGAAACAGTAGTGAGACTCTCGGGATTTTCCTTCTGGCACATGTAGAGAGCACCCGGCTGCTAAGTCTGTAGAGGGGAAGGGGCTGGAAGGAAAGAAAAGGAACAGATCGAGACCCCCATGGTGAGGGAAGGAGTGGGGGTCTCGATCTGTAACAGTCTATAACCAGACAGCATTTTCAGTGGTATTTTAAAGCCTACAAAGGCACTGTAATACACCAGGAAACTCATCCAGAGCATGGGGGGAGCTCCCCACCATTGCACACAACCCCAGGGGAGGTGTGGGGGCATGTGCCCCCCAGATTTGTGTGCAGGGCAGAGGTGGGCTGCCCGCACTGTGGACTGGAGCTCTGTACCCTGCTGTCTTGCCCTGGGAGCTGTGCAAAGCCCATGGCCCACTGAGTGGGCAAGGGATATGCCACACACCCAGTGTGCAGCTCCCAAGAGCAGAGGCAGGAGCTGAGGTGAATGGGGACCGGGGCATTCTGCACACTATGGACGAGTCGTCCAGAGTCATGGGGGGCATGGCTCCTGGCCACAGTGCGCACCCCAGGAGAGGCATAGGAGGCATGTGCCCATCATGCAGCAGAGGCGGGCTGCCCACTGCACGCTGGGATTCTGCAACCTACTACCTTTGCCCTGGGAGCTCAGCCACATGACGCCATTACCGCCCACTGGACAGACAGGGGATGTGGGTCGAGCTGGCTGTGCAGCACGTCCCCTGGACACCCAGCAGCACACTGGTGTTGTGCGACTGAACTCCCAGGGTAAAGGCAGGAGGGTGCAGAGCCTGCAGTGGGCAGCCTGCTTCTGCCCCACAGGGGGGTACAAACCCCCCATGGCTCCCCCAGGGAGTTGTGCTCCCCACCCCCTGTGCCTCTGGATGACCCACCCCAGCCCCAGGGCCCCATTCACCCCAGCCACTGTTTCTGCCCTACTCCCTTCCTTACCACGGGGGCCTTGATCTCCCCACCCCTACCCCTCCACTTACCAACTGGGTGCTGTCTGTGTGTCTCCATCTGTGTGTGCGTCTGCTCCTCACCCCAAAGCAACAGCACCCCAGGCCTGCTGCTGCTGCTCACTCCTGACCAACAGTACCCCACTTCCTGCCAGGGTGGCTTCTGGCTCCACACATATCCACAGCCCTTCACACCTTCACAAGTAATGCCCCCCTATAACAGGAGAGCATTTTCAGTGGTATTTTAAAGCCTACAAAGGCACTGTAAAGTCTCTTGATATCGCAGTTTTCCTCTACATACAAACTCCCCTTTGTTCACCTGCCATGACTTGATGTTCCTTGGTTCTTGAAGAGGAGGTTGCCCCAAGGCTTCCCAGGTAAGATCTACACTCACACTCACCAAGGTGAGGGGCTTTTATCTTACAGGCTAATTGAACGCTCCTTAACGTGCCTCTTCCCTCGCAGGTGTTAGCTGTATGTCTCTGTTGGGACTTCAGCCTACTCGGCTTCTGCCCCGTTTCTCTCCAGCTAGGCCCACCTGCCTAGACCTACTAGATAGGGGAACGCTCTGAGGCTCTAGCACCTTAATATGCTCTTGGCTTGTGGCCTTATACAATTTCACAGACTCTCTGTTGGGGCTTCAAGCCCATCTGGCCTCATCCCCCTTTTTATATGGCTAGGCCCTTTAGCCCAGACCTGCTGTGTCAGGCCCAGCTTTAAGGCCTCAGCCCCCAACCGCACCCCTGGCCCTTGCCTGCTGTGCCCCTCTGCAGCTGGGCTCTCCAGCCCCTCTGCAGCTGTGCTCCGTGGACTGATGAGGCTGCCTCCTCCCCTACAGCCTCAGCCACAAACCACTGGTTTACACATCCAACATAAACAGTAAGCCCCTAGGCTATAACAAAGTAAGGGTAAAGAAGGCAATCTGCCTACTTACAGTTCCGTGGCTCTGTCTCTGTGTCCCACCACCTGATGCCCTCCCTTGAAGAGCAGCCACAGCTTCTCTGGGAGTTCTCAGGAGTCCAGTCCACCCTCTCAGTCAGCCCCCTCTGGTCTCTTTCGGTCACCTGACACATCAATCAACTGACCAGCCAGTAGTACCCCCCATGGTAGTACCCCCCATTCCCAACCCACAGTACCCAACCCCCATGTGCCATGCTGATGCCCCTCAGTCCTGACCCAAAACCCCATGCCCAGCACTCCCAACCCACCATAGCCCTGTTTCCTCGGTCTCCCGGCTGCCTTGCCTCTGCAACCTTTTTCCCCCCACAGTGGGGTGCTGCCTACAACCCAGCCTCCTCCACAAGTTGCATTCCCATATCTCACAGTGAGCAAATGCTGCTGCAAGATGAATACATAGAAAAAGGCAAGTGCTAGGACCCTGGGGGGGTGCCTTCTCTGCTGAGGCAGAGAAACTCAACTGAACTTGGTAGGTGCTAGGACCCTGGGGACATCTCCTCTGCCACTGGGCAGCCATGCAGCTCCCTGCTGTACCCCCCTCCCCCCAGCCTTGCTGCAGCCCCAGCACCTGGACAGCTTCTCCCAGTGCCAGCAGGCACCTGCCCCCCTCGCACAGCATAGCTGACCAAAATCCCAGATATTTGATCGGATTGAGATTGGGGATCCAAAAAAGGACATGTCCGGGAAAAACCAGACGTATGATAATCCTAGTTAAAGCACCCATGCTGCCATTTTGAAACACACGATGCTGAATACATGTGACACTGTGGGTGCTTTAATTAAAAGGCAGCTCTGAGAGCTACTTGAATTTAAGCACCCCCCTCCACCCTGGAGCACATGTATAGACACCATAAGTTCTCTTTAAAGGTAACTATTTTACATATTTTAGTATAGGTATGTCAGATGAAAAAGACTGATCATTGAAATGTTTCTCTCTCTCATGTAAATTATGTTTAGTAAAAGGCACATCTTTTATGTATATTTATGTGTTATTGAGTAAATACATTATATTTATGTAGTTCCCATCTAGGTTCTCATCACTGGCAGAATAAATCTATTTTAATAAAAAGTTTCTGAAATGGCTGTTCAGACGTCTTACTGAAATACAGAAAAAAAACTGTCATTTTAACCAGGAAATTTTGAGAGCCAATCCTTTATTCAATATGTAGCACTTGTGCTGTAGACAGTTTGCTTCTTTGCTTGAAACTCTTTTTGATTTTTTTTAAATCTTGCAATAGCATTTAATCACCCCAAAATGTGCTATATTTTTCTCATTCCAATAAAATTTAAACAGGAAAAAATATTATTCATATCTCTATATTATAAATGATTGTATACATGAAGTGGATGAAATTATTAACATTAATGTTTTGGTACGCTATTCAGAAAACGAATGGTAGGTGAAGTAATTCCATCTATTACTTACAGGGTTCAGTAACGGTTGTAAATGAGAAAATTGCAATAGACATACTGAGTAATAATCAGAGCTAAAACGACAACTGTAACAATATATCTACTGTGGAAATGTACTAATATGAACACAGACTAATCTATGATTTTTCGTCACTGATAAATATTGCTATCCAGCCACATTTCAAATTATACTTTATTCACTTAGTTTGAGTAAAACATTGCTGTATAACCTACTCTATTTAAAATTTTGATCATTCGATTTAGAAACACAGATAAAATAAAAAATGATGTTTATTGTGGTATTAAAATAGGTGCAGCGCAACATCAAGTCACTACATCAACCTCAAACTACAGCTAGGAAAATGTACTATACCTTTCCATGCTAGGTAGCTACAACTGTGACATACACAATTTTGCTGGTATAATGTCATAAGCTACACCAGTTGTCAGCATAAGTTCCATGAGGTTTCTTGTTAACATTTACTGATACCATGTGATCTCTGTATAGAGGCTGCACCAGTAAATGCTCATGTCAGAATAGAACAGATGTAAAATTTCTCATTTTTTGAGAGCTTCAGTGGTCACCCTGATAAACATAGTAAACTGCCTTAACTGCCAAGTAACTTTACCTCATTGTTTGCTCTCTTCTATTAGTAAGATAGGATTAAGGTAACAATCTGTTTTTCTAAAGCAAAGCTGAGAAGATGTCAAGATTAGTCTATGAATCCACTAAACAACTTCTACAAATAAATCTAGAAATGACTCTACATATACAATGGTCACCACTATAAATACGTTAATTGCTTTAGATACCTAAATATTCTTAACATGCTCTTTGTACTTTTCCCTATAAATGACCAATAATTACCTGATCAAGAATGCCTAGCATTCAAAAGCTTGAATAACTTTATCCTAACCATGCAGATGGTCCAAGAAAAGAAGCCATTGACAAAATGTTGGCCTCTCATGTAATTCCTGGACAATTATGGCTATAACCACTCCTTAACAACAGAAGAATAGTGAAACATGCAGAAAAATAATTGTAAGGAGACAATGCTAACTTTGAAGACATTCCAAGTGGTCTTTGGAAGAAACCCTAAAATTTCTGCTCCCTTTGAAACACTGAATGCGTTTAGCACTTTGTTTCTGCTGAATTCTATATTGTATATATTTCAGTATTTAAAATTCCTGCTACATTTTTCTGCAAGCATTGCTACATTACAGACAGATCAATGTGAGTTTATATGGGTGCATTAAAGGGATTTTAATTGTGGGAAGCAGACTGGCCAAGAAAGCATCACTCAAATATTTACTTATTCAGTCTCCTCTCCTGACATTCACACATTTGCTATCCTTTATGGACAGAGAAAAGCATTAAGGTTCATACTGCAGCCTGAAACTGGGGATCACGTAGAAGGAACACTACAGCTAGGGGTGTCTGGATAGGCCACTGAGCAGAGAGTACAGCCAGAACCAGGGGCGAAAGAATAACTGTTGAAAACAATAAGCCAAGATGGGTAGATCCTGGGAAGGAGGAAGAAACATTGGAATAAAGGCCTAACCATGGATTGTGGGGATCTAACAAAAATCAATACTGGGTTTCCTGGCTAAAGTGGGAAAGACGCTGTGAAAGTGTATTGTCCTGTGAAAGGGCAATATTCTTTCCCTAAAAATCTTCCCAACCCAGAAAGTGGAGGGAAGCACCCCTTTCTTGTGGAAGTTCAAAAACAAACAAGAAATAAGGTCATTAACATGAAGCAGAATGCCTACCATGGATCCCTAGGGCATAGAATGGGTAGGAAAGGGAAGGTCTAAGTAGCAGAGCTCACTTCAGCCGATGCTGTTTCTGCTAAAGTAGCAGCAACTCAAGTGACTGCATATCCTCATTTGAGCCACAAAGAAAAATTTAGGATATACCAAATTTTATAAAGTTTCAAGTATTCTGATCAACAGCTTGGTTCCAGTACTGCAAATTGGGACATTAATTGAAACATGCATCATGAAAGGTAGTTATGCACACTCACAACTGAGCTGAAACAGCAAAAATGTTTTTTCTACATACCTCAAGGTACCAGGCAGCTTGTGAACGCTGTGATGCTGGGGCACATGGAGTGCCCCCACAGAAGTGTGTGTGGGGCTCCCCAGAACACTCGGCGGCAGACCCGGAAGTGGGCCAGGAGCACTTCTGGTCCACCTCCGGGTCCACCAGAGAGTGCGCTGGGGCGCCCACCCAGCTCAACAACTGGTGCCTTCTGGGTCTGGGGGGCACCCAGAGTTCCCCTGAAGCCAATCACAGAGCTGCGGGGACACAGGGGGAACCCCAGCACACTCCCTGGTGAACCCAGAAGTGGACTGGAAGTACTTTCGGTCCACTTCTGGATTCACCACCAAGCACCCCCCCACGCTCTTTCTGGACGCTCCATCTGCCCCAACATCACAGCATTCTTGAGCCATGCCTGGTGCCTTGAGGTATGTAGAAAAAACATTTAAAGCTGTGTCTATGGCCGAATCACTGATTCTCTGAATCAGGCCTTCCATCAGTTCATGGAAATAGGAGATTTCTCCCTAGCTTGCTCTTTTGGCCTAAGGGCAACTGAGATTCGGGGCATCCAAACTCCAAGACCTCTGGGCTTGGGGCCTGCACGTAGGATGCCTACCATGGATTTGTTAGCATCTAAAAAAATATTTTTTGTAGTCAAATTAAGTATGTTAGAGTAGATGTTTGACTTTTAGTGTATTGTTTTGGGGGGGTTTTCTGGTTCCAAGATGGCAAACTTACCCTTCCAAAAAGAGTACTTCCAGGGGGAAAAGGGAGAGACTTCTAGTGGCAGAGGTCAGGGATTATGGGCAGGACTCCTGGTCCCAAGATGGCAACCAGGGGGCAGGTCACCTGTCAGGGATGGAGCTACCCTTGCAGCCCTCAACAGCTCACCAAAACTCATTAACTGGCCCTCCAGCCAAAATAATTGCCCACCCCTGACTTCGTTCACCTAGAATTAATGCAGTTTACTTTTTTTTTTTTAAATGCTGCAACTTTTAGCAGAGATACTCTATAAACATACTATTAAAACAGCACTTTTGTACCACTTTATATGTAGTACAAAAGTATATGTATTTTTTTCATCTTTTTCAAGTCCAAATGAGTCCCAAATTGCACAAAGCCCAATAGTCAAGTTCCTAAATTCAAATGAGCTCATCAACTGACCCCCACTGACTGAGCCACCATTAGTCTGAGGCTTTGGATATGCCCCAAATCCAGGCAGGCATCCTACATGCAAGCCCCAACCCCAGAGGTCTTGGAGTTCAAATGCCCTGTCTTCCCTGTAGCCTTTTAGCTAAGATCAAAGTAGTACAAACTATGCACGATATTAGTCTAAGGCTAAAAGGCTCATGATTTACCATATAATTCATTGAGCTGGGCCTCAGCAGACCCAACATTACTTTAAGTCATGGTGACCCCGCAGTGTAGCACTGTTCTATATGTGTGTGTACTTCAGATATCCTGCCACATAGGATCCATGTGCTGCTTAGCCCTCTGCTCACAACTGGAACTTGGTGCTCATGTCAAGTGCTGGGATCCTTCAAAAATTTATATGCAAATGAGACACAGTGCAACCTCATGCAGCTTCACCTCATGGAGGGTGGGCTGCACTACACTAATCATATGTGACAGACTGGGAGAGCAGGCAACAGAGGAGTTCTGGGTGAACTGCTTAGGGCCCCATTTGGTCATGTTTGCCAAACATTTAAGGCTAGTAAAGAAGCAGGAATCGTTAGAAATGAAAAAGAAAGGCATAGCTCGGTCGAAGTGAAGATGAATTTGAAACATATTACATGTAGTGGCTCACCATGACCTGAAAAGGAGTTGGCACTGAGGGAGATTGATCACAATAAGTACTACAATATATCTTATGAGCTGAACTAACTTATCCTTGTAGTAGGGTTGGCCTCTTGTTGGCTAAGATCAAATAACCTGGGTACACTGGTTTGTTCCCCAGACCAAGATGGCCTTGAATGGCATTGTGTAGTAGAGGGTGGAGACCTACCCAATGCACTGTGGACAGGACACCTTATAAGAGTCTGTTATAGCCTCCCAACAGGAGGTTCTCAGCCACATGCCTATTTTATGGAAATAGGGGATTTCTCCCTAGCTAGCTAAGGGCAACTGAGATTTGGAAGCATCCAAACTCCAAGACCTCTGGGCTTGGGGCTTGCATATAGGATGCCTACCATGGATTTGTTAGCATCTGAAGTCCCTGCCTGAACAGCAGGGGACAAAGAATACTTGCCTGTGGTAGCACCACATGGACTTGAACAATTAAGTTCTGTTCAGTCAACAGAATTTGGAACCAATTTGGCTAATTTGGCCTGAAATAACATTAAAAAAACCCAAAAAATTCTCTGTCTTTTGAAGAAGATATTTTTGGTATCAAGACAAGGGCGTTAGGGCTGGCTCTGGCCTTCCTGGTGCCATCCTAGTACTGCAGTACCTCCAGCTAAGGTGCCAGGTCCCTGTGGAGGGAAACACCTACCATTTTTTGTTTTTACTTTATATATTAATTTATTTTGGCCTTTCAAGTAAATAAATAGAAGAGGGACCATTGGTATGTTTGCCCAATATTGGCCATATGTTTTATAGCAGGGGCGGGCAATTATTTTGGGCAAAGGGCCGCTTACTGAGTTTTGGCAAGCCATAGCTAAATTTGTTCAAATAAATGAAACCACAACATCTTATAAGGATTTATACGTACTAACACATAAAAAAATGCAAATCATACCGAACTAAGATTACAGAAATTAAATACAAGTTGAAAGAAGAATTTATCATGTAATACCAACAGTTACAAGGTACTCTATCACATGTATCAAGATGCAGTACTGCAGGTTTTCAACATGTGGTCCACAACTACATCCAAGTTCTTTCACAAACCCCTACGATCAATCAAAAGTAGGTGAAGTCCCACACTTACGATTCAGGGGTCCGCATCTCCATTCAAAAATTTCCAAAAGGGTCCACACCTTGATTGAAAAAAAAAGTTAGGGGTCCACAAATGAAAAAAAAGGTTGAAAACCACTACTGTGTTAAAAATAGAACTGTTTGTTATCAACAACTACAAGTTAGAAAAACAAAGCTGCTATCTGAATAACTAGGGATATACCATATTTGCCAATTTTCCCTCCTGTGGGTCCCCCTCTACAACATAGTATCCAAGCATCTACAGCGAACCAGAAATTAACTCTTGTCTTAAGGCTTCAAAAAGGTGTCACCGTCGCAATCACCCTCTCAGTTTTCTGAATCCTTAGGTTGGACACCTTAAACAAGAGTTAACACCATAATTCTGATTGTACCTTGTTCTATTTAACTGAACCCAATACCCAGAATGGAAAGTCTCCTGCCTTTCTCACCAACAGCTGGTAATTCATGACAAATAGTTCAACAAGCTTCACTTGCGATGCTACAGGAACTGTACTACCACTCACAGTTTTCAGTATCTTGGATAAAGATTTTGTTTTTCCATGGCGTTTCCATATTTTTCATGACTAAGTTGAGACTCCAGTTGCACCATACCAAAAATGTACATCTTGGCTTTTTAAACTCTCAGCACTCAGTAATGGGATTAGAAGAATTCACAATACGGCTCTCCCAGGTGTGAAATGTAACAAGGCAGAAGTCAATCACTTACTTAATGCAGTGGTTTGTGTGAGGATACAAAATTTTAAAAAAAGCTACCACCATGCTTTTGGAAACACCAGTAGCATAACTAGAGCAAGGCAACTCCAGAGACTTAGGCAGGGCCAGAAAAGACAGTTGGCCTACTACAAGTGCAAGATTTTAAATTCTTAAAACTTACATCAAAGCTTCAGCTAAAGTGCTAAAGTTCTGTCATTTATTGTATGATCTTGCATTATTTCATTATTTTAGCTTTCCCTACATATTTACCAACGACATACATGTTCAGGTATTACTTTTTTCTCTGTGCTCCATTTTAACTTTATGATTACAAATGCATTACCTTTTCTTATTTTAGAACTTTGTTAAAATGTTTAAAAAGAAATAAACTATCAACAAATCTGAAAGAGATCTTTCTGAAATTTCCCTTGTAAATATTTTATTGTATGAACAGTTCCACATAGACAGCTATGTAGAGATGCATCACTTCAGCAGTAATGCTGAGAGGAATTGTCCAGATCAAACATAATATCTACAAAACCTCCAGTGTGTGCAAGGCACTACTTCTACTTGAAGAAAATACAATACCAACTTATATCTTACAAGGCCCACTATATTCCATAATATCACTAGCTCTGTACAGTCTTTGAGCTTCTGATATTAAACCTCATAAAGTAAAAAGTTGTGATGAAATACAATTACTATTACTATTGCATCGGGAATAAGTTGTAGAGCACTGCTGACTTGAAGTACAATCTTTCCATTAGTCTCAAATGCTATGTGAAGTTAAATCTAGGCTGTTTCATAGCTTGTATTCATGGATTTAAACCAAGTCATCACTAAGAGATGACTTAAATTGAATCTACTAAAACAATGCTCTTATCTGCTTAATGCCATCTAAGAATTTTCAACATTCCAAAGTAAGAAAAAATGATCAGCCCAGAATTACCTTTACACTCAACTGCTAGAGACCCATGAATGGAAGACCAGAGAGAATGGGCACATAAGGATCAAGAGGGTCTCAAAATGCTGTCATAATACACAAGTGATTTCAAGCCTTGATGCTAGCCTAGCATCTGCTCAAATCATGTAAATTGCATGGACCAAAATACTTAAACCACATCATAGCTTCAGTACTGACTCAAGAGATGTCTGAGTCTGCGTGTATAAAAAGACCCAAGACAAGTGAAAACCAGGGTTAAATGCAGAACTCGAACCTTGAGTGTTTGAGGTCAACAGATGGAATCTCTTGGTACATGCTATGTGTCCAATGATACCAAAAGCTCACACAATAAAGAATCTCTGCATTTCTTTACAGCCTTGTTTAGTAGCATAAACCAGTTCCTCCTTTCTACCCCCGAGTATATTTTATCAGTAGCCAGAAATGTCAAATAGTTCTATGGTAAACAGAAATATCCTGGCCTTTTTTATTTTTATACATGCTGATACTAAAGAAGGTGACAATATAATCTGCCTTAGGCAACTCTATCACCATCCACAGTAGACAGGTCATTTTCCTTTTATCAAAGAAGAGAGTAGGTCATCACATTTTAGCACATGTTGACACCACTGCTAGTAAAAAGAGATAAGAATTCAGTGCCCTTAAGGTGCCTTAACCTCTATTTTACCTAATACAGATATTTCACAGCTACTGCATTAAAGTCAGAAGAGAGACAGACTTGTACCCTCAAAGAATGCACTACAAAGGTCTCAACCTTTGTGACAAGCTGATATTTGTACTGCAGAGAGTGTAGGTGACAACAAAGTACTTCCCTTAAGGTATTTCTCTCTCTCTCTCAAAATATATATATATTTTGGGTAATAGGATTTATAATTCTCTTAAAGCAATAACAAAGATCCATGGATCTTTAACCTCTCAAATAGGTGCATACCATTTGTCAATACTTCCCAAAGTTGAAAGAAGGAACTGGAAACACCAGTAGTGTAACAAGAGCAGGGCAGCAGCTCTGAGAGCTGATTTAGGCCGGAGCAGAAAAACTGCAGCATCACAATCACAACAGCAGCAGAGCAGCCTCCAGAAGTTACATGCATCCTGCTGTCTGGCTGCCTTGTTATACCTCCGGGAAATACCTGTTGTAACCTGTAAGCAACTTCAAAAGTTTCTTTCCTCAAGAAAAGTCAAAACAGAAAACATTTTGTGTGAATCTGATAATAAACACAAGCCAGAATGTGATTGTTAAGATGGCATTTATCCAAAGTAGCCCTTGTTTGTAGTAATTCTTCCAGCGTTTAAGCTCCAGTCATTGTTACATGAGCTTTTTATTTTTTATTAGGATCTGTTCAGTTGAATAAGAGTTTTATGGCACCATTCCTTATATTGTGTATGACGACACTGAGATAAGAAATGTACCACCTACTATTATTTGACATTGTACAAGTAAACTGTGTAACTATTTTTTTTTTTGAGACAGATGCAATGGAATCTTTAAATCCTTTTGCAATGGTTCTGCTGTAGAAGGCATCAAGGAGGCAACACCAGGAAGAGAAATCTTTACCACAACACTGAAGTAAGCCCACAATGTTCATAGCTGAGGGGCATCTTCAGTATTCACAAAGAATTTTTTCCCATTTGATAGATATTCTTGTGCATTCATACACACCCATCCACCCACACACTAAATGGCATGACAACACTTGACATCTCCCCCTCCAAAATATAAGGATCTGACTCAAACTTGGCACAAGACAAACCTGTGGTTCCAGTGAGACCAGGTATTTGACACTTAACATATAACTTTCTCTTCTGGTTAGCAAGAAAGGCTGGTGTTGACAGACTCCAAGCTTTTCTTCTTTCTGGAACTTAGCATCTGGCCTCCACAAGACTCTCCATCCCTATAAGGAATTAAAGGCTGATTTTGTTTCCACTGAAATCAATCGACTACAATGGAAGTAGTATCAGGTTCCTACAAGAATGGAATTGATATTCCATTTGTTTGGAAAGAGTCCAGTTGATTTTGATACCTTACTGTGACATAATATTTAAATGAAAAGAATCAATTTGGTTCTATATCATGTTCAGATACCTGAGCAGCAAACCCAAATGCTGCATAATTTGAAAACTCAATTATATGCACATTTTTGCATGCATAAATTCAGTGCAGCTACGCACTGTTCAAGAAATGGGCGTTTAACAATAGCAGTTAGTAACCTCCAGCATACTGCTAAAATAATACTGTAAGGATGTAGTATACATGCACAAATATTATAATTCATTTAAGACAAAGCCTATAATGCAAATACAATAGCAAAGACTGATGTCACACCGTTTGATTCCATGATATCAGACAGTATCAGCCTTTGAGATTAATAGGAAGGAAGAGGGTGAGGATTTCATAAAGACCTCTATGCCATAGACTAATTTTTGAGACCAGTGTTTTTGGACAGAGGTCTCTTGAAAGTGACCCAGTCTATCAGCAAGGGAGAATGAAAGCTGCCTCTGAAAATATATCAAGGGCACCAAAAATATGAAGTGAACAAATGGGGGCTGCTATTTGTAGTCAGTCACACGAGTTTATTTTATGCGCTTTTATTTTTCCTAAGAAATACATGGCAGGTTGTTTTCTTTTCTGAAGAGTACAAACATTACTCACAAATTATGCACAAATAATTAAGCAATTAGCAAAATAATGATAGATTTATGCTTTGGATAAAGTCTTACATTACAAAGGAACCTATACCAAACCTAAGCATTTGCAAAGTCTGGTATTTTCCTTTTAAAATATCTATTTTAAAATATCTATTTCATATGTTCCATTTGAAATTGGCCAACAAGAAAAGGAAAAAAATGGGCATCTTTTAAACCTTATATAAAATTGAGTTGGAAAGCTCTTGGAGTAAAGAATAAATTCTACGCTAAAATCAGAATACAACTCTCGTAAATATGAATAGTTTCTACATGCTGATTCATATATAATTTTTTTTCCCCAAAATAATTTACTTATACACCAAGTTTATGGTCTTATTTAAGTTAAAAGAAGGCTCCACATTCATTTTGATTAGGAATAAGCTTCAGCCCTTAATGTGAAAGTAGGCACTGCACATTAGTAGGTACAAAGCTGTCATCCATTAAGAATTTTTCTTGCTGGGCTTTTATCATGGGGCATTTATTACTCAGTGATCTTCTACCTCAGCGCTCTGCTGTTTTAAAATATTGAGTATTTATATGCACAGTTTTCTGAATTTGGACAGAAAAGTAACTAACCTTACTTTATCATATCCAAGCTAAACTTTCTACATTGGATTCCTATACCTATATTCTGTACCTGAAATAAATACTTCAAGCATTTTAAGTTCTCACAACTGCTTCACAAATCACACAGTGACCCCTTTTTATAATAAAATAGTGAGATCCAAAATGAACAGTCCACCTTGACAACTAACCTCGGTCTAGTATCTGGTTGCTTATACTGCTGGCTGAAAAGCTGATAGGATACGCAAGACAAGCTGAGAATTTAACTGGCAGAGCTGCTCAGATCTAAATTGTGCTATTTGAAACTTAGACCACAGGAGACAACAGTTCACTTTTTACCCTGGCAACAGATTCAACCTCTTGGCCCCGTAAAAGTCATATGAATACATTTAGCACACACATACAAAATATCTTCCTATATTATGATTGAAGATGTATTCAACACGCTTATTTTTTATGCACATTTGATCATCCTGTTGACAGCCCTGGAAGTTAAGTAATATGGACTACTGCACATAGGTTTCAAAACCTTGATGGAGCCCAATGGCAGGCTACTTTTGACAGTCAAATAATGACAAGCACGTTGCAGGCCGATACCCGTCATTCATGAACATCTCGGCCTGCTCCAACCGTTGCGCAGCGACTAAGTGGAGGGTCAAAGGTTAAGCTCTAAGAAGACAGCAATGAAGGGCAACTGTCATGCACCACTGCATATTGTGAGGCAGCAAGGAGTGGTTGTCTTCTGAAGAACATGCAAAATGTTCTCATTCTGTCCAGGCAGACACATATCTGAAGGTCCTAAATGAGACCATTGCCAATTCATGAAGAGTCAAACTGACAGCATGCCATTCAAGCTGTCTGTCTCAAATTTGACTTTTTTCTATTTCAAATCACAAATGCATGCAAAGTATAAGGTTAAACAGAGCTCTTCAGCAGCTGTTTTAAGCAAGCTAGACTTCAAAAAAGGAACTGAAACTTTTTTTTTTTAAATGTTAAAACAGAAAAGTTCAAACAATCCATAAACATTATTAGGTTCTCTCTCTGAAGCTTATACTTATTTCTAAATTATATACTGAATTTTCTTTACCATAAAACAAAACTAGTGCATGACATCTGGTAATAAGAGCTAATAAAAACACCTGGAATTATGATTTTGTATGCATGTGTTAATACGCAATAGAACCACATATATAATAGAATTGCAAATAAATATTTTGCATTGTTCTATAAAAATACTAATAATTTCCATTATAAATTGTTCCATAACAATATTTTGCTACTTGTTTAAAAGCACTGTTTGTGAAGAGTTATTGTTGCACAGTATGATCACCAATCATACTGCACTATTTTGCATAATATATACACACACATCTTATTTTTAACCCATTGCCAACAAAGATCTAATATTTTTACTTGCATGTTTAAATTATGTGATCACATTCAGGTTTGCCTACATTAACATATAAAATACTTGAAGAAAAAAGAAATATCCCCCCCCACCACACACTTTTTTTCCTCTTTTTTTTTTTTTTTTTTTTTTAGATATAGTGATGCCTGTCATTTTTCATTTAAACCAAATGCCCGGCATTAAATGTAATTAAGCTAAAAAAGGATCACATTGTTTAAGATTTTTATGCCCTTTTCATGAACAGATACTCCTTCCTGCACTGATGGGGCAAACACCACCCCTTAACAAAACAGATCAACACGCAACATGCCTGTTCTCTTTGCTGGGTCACTCGTAACATCCCATTGGTGACACTGGACATTGCTCTGTACCAATTTGTCAAGCCAGCGACACTTTAAAGGCCCTATTCACAAAATGTGTGCTTTGCAGACTAAGAAGAGAGTGAATCGTCGTTATTTATGAGGCATATGTTCGGTTCATACAGCATAAAGCCACGTTCCTGTCCCTCACATGCATTATATACATAACACACCAGGGCAGAGGTTCCATCTGCATGTCTTTTATTGCACCAGTCACACTGTCAGTGCCTAACATATAAATTATGAGAAACAAAGATTTTGTCAAAAAAGCCTAATCCAATCTGCATTTCTTGGGACTCTGGACAGATGGACGGACACACCATTTCCCTACCCACCTTGAGTGCTTTCCCCCTGCAGTTCAGGGAGAGGTAGAACAGTCCAGTAGTGTTCACTTGAGAACAAATAATGCACATTCCCTACTGTTTCCTAGCTTTAATTCAATGTCTGTACAATCAGAAAATACTACTTCCCTAATTCACAACAGTGTTGCGAGGATAGCCATGTTAAATAATGTGAGGTGCTTAGGTTCTTCAATAAAGGAATACTTGGAAGGATCCCAGAATATACTAGTTTTGGGTCAGAATCAGATATAAATGGGTATACAAAAATCAATATCAGATATTAAAATAATGTGGGCCGTACAAAAATAATTATGGAAGCCTGACAAAAGTATCTACAGTTGAAGCAATGGAACACACACGCATGCAAGCCCATCACATAGTACTGTCAACTGCCACCATTTAGGAGAAATGCCCTACTTGTAGTTATCCTTAAACCTACCTCCACTTGAGAGGAAAAATAAGATTTACCCTCAAGCTTGTGGAATAAAGATGAAAAATGGGAATGCAAAAGGCTCAGAAAGAAGGCAAGTAATAACCTGGATTTGCTGGCCACTGTCAGTCAAGGAGTAATAGCAAGCTCCAGTACATCATCAGCAGGGATTTGGGTTTTCTGACTGCTGAGGAAAAACATGGATTTTGTTTTAAAAAGGAGAAAAATGCAGATTTCCCCCTTTACAGGAGAGAAACATGGGAAACCACAGGTTTCCCTTTGCAGGCTGGCAGCATTCCAGGCAGCTTGAGGCCACAGGGAGCAGAGCAGAGCAGTACAATTGAGCAGGGGGCGCCATGTGCATGTGTGCACGTGCACATGCACATGGCACCCAGGCAGCAGTAAAGATCAGCTCCCCACAGGTAAGTCTACTGTGGAGGGGGGAAGGCACCCAGGCCATATGTTGGGCAGGGGGGAAGTCACCCAGGTCACATGGGAGGGGAGTTAGAGGACACGCATTGGGAGGAGGGGGGCATGTGCCCCCCGACATTTCGGCACCCACAGCAGGACGAAACCAGCTCTGGGCAGGAGCCACCTCCACAGCCCAATGTGGGGGGGGGACTCGGCACAGGAAGGAACTCCGTACCATCATAGCCACCAAGGTGAGGTACCTCCTCCCCACCCAGCAGCAGCAGTGGCACAACTCCACCCTGCTGCCTCACCATGGTGACACAGTGCCAAGCCCACCTGCTGAGCCACAGAGGTGGCTGCTGCCTGGAGCTGGTCTGGCCCCCTGTATGCCCCACACGCCCCTCCACAAGTGCAGAAATCCCTTCCTCACACTAGGAGCGGGGGAAAGCAGGTCAGGAGTGAGGGGCACCGGCAGGGCCAGAGGGCTGTGGGTTGGGAGTTAGGAATGAGGGAAACAGGCAGGGCTGAGGGTAGTGGTTTAGGAATATGGGGCAATGGCATAGGCAGGGCACCGGCATATTAGGGCTGCTTAGTGCCACAAAGCAGTAGAGGGAGGCAGCCACTGCTGGACCGGTGTCCTGGTGAGAAATGGGGGCAGTGGAAGCTCTAATTTTCCACGATAAAAAGCCCAAAAATCAAACACCAAAATTAATAGATATTTAGAATTTATTTTATTATAATGATTGAGGCTATGGTAGGCTTCCAAATTGCTTTAAAATTGTAAATATGTCAATAAAATATTAACTGATACATATACATATATATATAGTGGTGTTTCATTTTAGTCATGGAAAAATGCAGAGTTTGAGTTCTTCAATCAAAGAATTTGTAACTTTTTTGTGAGAGAATTTGCAATTTTTAACCTGAAAAAACTAGGATCCTGGATCATTCGAGCTGTAGTGAGATTGGAGAGCAGCCCTGCTTCTTTTTCCTTACAACTGTAAAGAACAACAAACATCAACAACCAAGACTGGTTGAAATGGGAACCCAGGAATGCTGGCCCCTAATTTTGTTACTCATTAAAAACTTTTTACAGCAGTAGACATACTAGGTATACTGTTTAGACAGAAAAGCTTGTTGTAGTGCCCACTGGTGCAAGTCATGCTTTTCTCCATATTTTAGTCTCAATCATGTAAGCACTCATAATCAGGCATAATACTTATAAAGCCATCATATTCTTCTAATTATAAGGATGTCCACTTCTCCTCCAAAAGAACCATTAAAATACACTCGACTTAAGTGACCAACAATCCTGACTTTTTGTCCTTGCAGTATTTTTGTGCATACAATAGAAAGACAAAAATCAGATTTTTTTCAGTGCAGATTCTCTTTTTTTAAGGCTTTTTAGTGGTCCCTGCGGGTCCTTTCTTTGGCTATTTGATTTGGCACAGAAATCAATTCCCTCATACTGGGGCTATTTAACTGGAAGTCTGCAGCCTGTGAGCAGCTAAAATGCAGCCCACAGTTCTTGGCAGCCACTGCCCACAATCTGAGCAGGGAACAGGGCAGGTCCACCTTCCCCATGTGCCACCCCCATGGTGTGCATCACCTAGCTGTACCAGAGTTGGAGAGCCATGCATTATACTGTATTCTTTCTTTTCTGAAATACAACATAAAATTGAAATTTCACTCAAAATTATCAAGAAAAAATTATGAAATTTAAAGGGGGGGTTCATTTTGATAAAAGCAGTTCATTCTCAGTTGAAATTTTTCATTCTTATGAAATAAAAAGTTGAAAAGTCTAAAAAAAATGGTGTTTAAAGACTGAAAATTGAAATGCTACTGTTCAAAATACATAACTGAAAATACTTGCCCCCCCCAATTTTCTTTCAAAATTAACTTTAGCTCAAATCTATTGTTTCTGTAAAACATTTATATTTAGGCAAAGAAATGTTTTCCGATGAGAAAACCTTTTATCTGCAAATTTCTGGCCAGCTCTAATACTACCTTCCTGATTCAGAGGCAGAATAATGTCTCTGGTAGCACATGTATTTGGACAGAGCTAAGGGCTAAAATGTGCTGAATGAATGGAAGACCATGTTAACTTATACAACTAATTACAAAGGAAACAGGAATTTTTTTTTAAGCTTATCTAAAGTATTTTTACGTTTCAAGGCTTTTTTGTTTTTTAAAGTGATATCGGTGATGGTGTCCAGGGCCCCATATTATTTGTTTATTTCACTGTTGTACGAGTGAGGAACCAAACTGATTCCCACTCCCACACTCCCAATCAGAGCATTCTGCCCACCGCTACTTTTGATTAATGCCTGTACCAATGTTATTGTAATTGTTTTTGGAGAATCTCCCAAGTAATAATACATAGTCTAAGTTTTCCACAACTCAAAACACCACTGTCCTTTAATACGTTTACATACAGATAGGCATCATCAACAATCCTCTATCTGTGCTTTAAGAAAGTCTTTTTATAGCGTAAAAATGTGACCATGCACTTTGAAAAGGTGAAAACGTATAAAAAAAAATGCCCAAGTCAGGGGTCTGCAACCCCCAGTATGCATGCCAGAGCATGGCCTGAAAGGCCATTTTGCTCAGCACACCATAGTCAGACCATATTCTAGGAAGCTGGTGCCGGCCACAGAGCCCAGGCTGTTTGCAGCTGGTGACCAAGGTTACAAGCCCTGCTGCAAGCAGCCTGGGCTCCATGGCTGGCTGCAGCTGGGAACCTGCAAACAGCTGCAGAGAGTTCCATAGCAGCGAAGGCTGCACACACACTTCCAGGTGGATGGCAGGGGAGGCACCTGAGATGTCACAACCCTGGCACCTTCTGCGCCATCTGCCCAGAGACACACATGTAGCCACCACCACCATGGAGCCTTTGCTGGGGCTCCGAAACCCACTGCAGCTGTTTACGACCTGCTGGCTGCCTGCTACGACTGCCCAGAGCCTGGGCTGGCTGCGGCAAGCAGCTGGGAGGCTGCACACAGCTGCACCAGGCTTTGGCCAAGTTTGGTGGTGGTGCAGCTGCACATGTGCCTCTGGGCAGACAGCAGAGGAAGGGCCAGAGTTATGTTGCCCCAGGACCCCACCCCTCCATTTGCCTGGAGGTACAAGTGCACCCACCACCACCACAGGGCCTGGCCGGGTCTCCGGTCCCCTGTGTAGCTGTTTGCAGCATCCTGGCTGCCTGCCGCAGCCACACTAGACTCTGGGCAACTGCAGCAAGCAGGCTGCAAATAGCTGCACCAGGTTCTGGAGCCCCAGCAGTGGCTTTGTGCCACCAGCAACATCATGTGCACCTTAAAGCACAGGGCAGAGAAGGGGCCAAGGCACCCAGAGGTGCATGTGCAGCCACCACCAGCAACAAGGATTCTCCCATGGTTTGCCCCAACACGCCAAGTCAAGGGGTGGGTCAGTGTTGCGATGTTTTTGGCATGCTGGCCAAAAACATTGCCAGCTCCTGGCCTATGTTACCTTACAGTCCCAAAACGAAAATCAATACCGTTTTGGCTACTCACTAAAGGGATTTTGAAAATCCCATCCATTTGTACAAATACCTATTTATTAGAGTTAACATGGAATGAAATAAGTCTCCTTCATCACATTTTAGAGTTTTGTTTTGGGGTTTTTAAACAATGTAACACTTTTCCTGGATGGAGAACTTCCAAGATAACATTCAACTGACCTGAATGATAAAATACTTCTGGAACATAGGAAACACTTTTAAACACCCAATTTTTTCAAACTTATTCTTATAGAATGAATTACTCTCTCTTATCTGCACTTCAGCTGCTTCTGCATGAAGCGCTCCTGTTCCATACATGATCATTTGTACATGACCAGAGAACTTGCATCTTTCAGTTCAGAATTCATAGATTGTTAGGGGCTGGAAGGGAACTTGCAGATCATTTGGTCCAGCCTCCCCCCTCCCCCCCGCTCTAGGCAGGAAGGCAACTGGGGTTAGGTGACCCCAGAGAAGTGATTGTCCAGGCTCCTCTTGAAAAGCTTCAGGGTAGGTGACTGCACCACCTCCGGAGGGAGTTTATTCCACAGTCTGAACACCCTGACTGTGAAGGAGTTTTTCCTGGTATTAAGCCTGACGCAGCCTTCCAGGAGTTTGTATTCATTAGTCCTGGTCTTCCCTAGGGTTGCCCTAGTGAACACCTGGACCAGGGAGAAGAGATTGATGTCATATATCTTGACTTCAAAAAAGCTTTTGATCTGGTATCCCATGATCACCTCTTGGCCAAACTGCCCAGTTGTGGCCTTGGCTCCACCATGATCCGCTGGCTGGGAAACTGGCTCCGTGGTCGGACCCAGAGGGTTGTAATTGATGGCAGTCACTCATCGTGGTGCCCTGTGACCAGTGGGGTCCCTCAAGGCTCTGTCCTTGGACCCATACTGTTCAACATCTTCATTAATGATGTGGACATTGGAGTCAGGAGTGGACTGGCCAAGTTCGCCGATGACACCAAACTTTGGGGCAAAGCATCCACGCCAGAAGATAGGCGGGTGATCCAGGCTGACCTGGACAAGCTCAGCAAATGGGCAGACGAGAACCTCATGGTGTTTAACACCGAAAAATGCAAGGTTCTCCACCTTGGGAGGAAAAACCTGCAGCATCCTTATAGGCTCGGCAGTGCTACGTTGGATAGCACTACAGAAGAAAGAGACTTGGGGGTCATCATGACCACAAGATGAACATGAGCCTGCAATGCGATGCTGTGGCTAGTAAAGTGACCAAAACGCTGGCTTGCATCCATAGATACTTCTCGAGCAAATCCCAGGACGTCATTCTCCCCTTGTACTCGGCCTTGGTGAGGCCGCAGCTGGAGTACATATTTATGTGATAGTCAATCATTACCCCTAGGTCTCTTTCAGCCATGGTGCAAGTCAAACTGTCACCACCAAGACCATATGTATGTTGAAAGTTGTGTGCCCCCAGATGGAGCACCTTACACTTGGAAGTGTTAAACTTCATTTGGTTCCGGTCCGCCCAACTCTTGGGCCGGTCTAGGTCTGTCTGTATCTGCAGAGCTTTTCACTCCCCCATCCAAATCATTGATAAAGATGTTGAAAAGCACCAGTCCAAGCATGGACCCTTGAGGGACACCATTGGCCATTTCGCACCAGGAAGACACAGATCTGTTCATGAGAAATCCTATCCTGTAGCCAGTTTCCCACCCACTGAACCATCGAGCAGCTGAGCCTACAATCTTCTAGTTTTCTAACAAGGATATCATGGGATACTAGGTCAAAAGCCTTTTGGAAGTCTAGTTATATAATATCTACCTCGTCTCCCATGTCCAGATGGTGAGAGACCTAGTCACAGAAGGAGATGAGATTGGTAAAACAAGACCTACCTGCAACAAAGCCATGCTGGCTGTCATTCAGAACCTTACCTTTCATGAGCGTATTGCACATCCCTCAAGCCTGCGCCCCGGTTCATGGGTTTATGCCCATTGTGCTCAGCCTGGACTGAATATAATATTCAGCCTGGATTGAAAATTTCTACTCCTAGGTAATTTCATTCATTGCCATTATAGCCAAAAGACTCACTGGATGCCCAATCAATAATTGCTTACACAAATAAAACTTCTAGTAATGTCAGGTGCCTGTCAAAAGGAATCCCAAATCAGGAACTTAATAAATTTAAGCCAAAAAACACATATTTGTCCAACAAATAAAATAAGACCTAAGCCACGTTGTTTCTATCACTATAAGAACAAAAATAGCAACGTCTATTTTACCATATTAGGTATCCTTTCAAGTATTCAATTCATGAAGCACCAGTTGCCTGGGGGTCATGAAATAATACTAAAAACTTTATAATCATTCATTGATTTAGTTTTCAGCATAGTATATCATTTGAATCCAATGGGAACATAAAGAGCTATTTGTGAGGTCAACCACAGTACAGACAGAGGCTGACATGATATCGATGGCAGGGTAGAAAGAAATTGCCAAATACAGCAGATCAATACCTCGTTTCACTGTTACAGCCTTCTGCAGACATAAAATATATATCTTTACAGCTACGAAAATAATAATAATGAAAGTGGGAGATAAATGCTTCCCTCAAGGTAAACTATTTGATTAGCTGAGGGCAAAGGTGACAATAGCAGTTACACTAAAGTAACTTTATACTCTTAAATAAAAGTGGTGGGATGAACAGCAGATAAAAGAGCAAAATGAAACTGAACTAATTCTGGGAGATAGAGATGTAATTCTTTTAGGAAGTGGTGCATCATCTGCAGCAGGAAGAAAGAAAGACTGGTTAACCAAAAAACACAAGAGTCCAGAGCTCCCTGCCATAGTAAACTGCCATTTAAAACATTGGTACAAAATAGACTATTTGACAGATCCTTGAAACCTTCTATATAGTAAATGATATCACAGTAGTTTTGAAGTTCTTTGTTTTAAAATATGATATCCTTACTATGGCAGGGAACTCTGGACTCTTGTAAGAAGTTTAAGAGAAGGCAATATTATACCATACTGCCTAAAACATTAAAAAAAAAATGATATTTTGGATGTGCCAAAACCTAAACCCCAGCCTATTAAAAGTTAACCAAATAACTGAGGGTATGGATTAATAATTGAAACGACAAGATTCCAATCCTCCTCCCACTAAAGTCAATGGAAGTTTTATCACTGACTCCATTAGAAACTGAAGTGGGATTTTAGCATTCACCATATGAACTCTTCCCTCACCAGCCCCAGCCTGTTTTTTTAAGCCTGACAGGTAAGTCAAGTTGGATAATTGCAAAGTATTATCATCATTTATTTTAAAAATTCCAAATCTGTGAGGAAAACGGATAGTGCTTTTCTGAAAGCCACTCCAGCCGTGCTGTTCCATCATGGCTTCATTTAATGATGGCAGGTTTATTACTCGAGCCACTAAGGTATTAACCAATGACATCACACTCAAGATTTGAAGACAATACAAAGGGCTTATGGGACACTTCAGGTACTACATAGCTATAATTCATTTTCAGATAAGCCACCATTGTGTTGCCCAAATTAATTTTCATGCAGACAAAACCAAAGTCTTCATGATCCCTGCTCAAGAGGAAGAAAATTGGCCTACAGAAAGTTCTGCTTTCTACCAAAAAAATGCATTTCTCATTTTTTTAAAATACAAAATCTTTATTGATCTCAGGCATTTCACTAGTTTTCCATTAGCAGCACTACTTGTGCAATTAATTGTGTATATACTTACCTGATTGCAGACAATTACTTCCATGTTTTGATACACAACATTGCATTAAAGTCTAAGTTTTGTTCTTATGAGTCTCCAAAAAAGCATATTTAATGTTTTGAACACATGTAATCTATTAAATACATCTTCTCTAGTTTTGCAATACAAAATTCATTCTACAAAAGGAGATTTTAGCGTGTATTAAGGCTCTATCTTGCAAGTTTATATTTGCAAATGGTATCTCTGGCTGCTGGTACGCACAACAAGGGTTTAGTTCTCCCTAAATTGAAATGGTGGGCTTTTAACTGGGGGTTTTAACTGTGTCATTTAAAACCCACCGTTTCAATTTAGGGACTTCTGTCACTGTGACAGAACAGTGAGGACCCCCGCCAGCTCACCACCCCTCCACCCCCAACCCGCTTCCATGGGTAGGCTCCATCAGGGGGAAAAAAAACCAAAAAAAAAAAATGGTGAGGGGCCTGATTCTTTTTTCTTTCTCCAGAGCCTGCCTCTCCCATGGCTGCGGAGTGAACCACCAGTGGGCTCTCAGCTGTAGGGAGGCCCAGTCCTTCCCTTCATGGTGCCAGAGCCCGCTAGGCAGCACCCACCTGCTGGCAGCCTGGTGAGGCAGTCCCTGGGTGTACTGCCACCACAAAGAGAAGGACCAGGGACCCCCACAGCTCAGGGGCTATGCAACCCAGAGACAGCAGGCTCTGTTCAGAAAAAGAAAAAAAAAAAAAAAGGCAGCAAGGGGCCCGATCCTTTTTATTTTCCTCCCACAGCTAAGGGCAAGCTGCTGATGGGCCAAGTGGCCCCCAAACTGCAGGGGGCTTCCCTCTGTGGTGGCAGCACCCCCCTGGGCTGCCCTGGCAAGGTGCTTGCAGCTGGGTGCTGCCCCAGGTGCCAGGCAGCATCCAGCCTGATCCAACACTGCATGGGGCACTGGAAGCCCAGGCATGCTCAGGAAAGCTCAGGCTTGGTGGACTTCCAGCACCCCATGCACTGTGCCTGCTGCCTTCCCGCTGTCTGGGACTGCCCAGGAACCCTGGAAGCCCACCAAGCCTGAGCTTCCCCGAGCACACCCGGGCTTCTAACGCCCTGTGCACTGTTGCAATTTGTTAGATAGGAAAGTAAAATATATTGAATGTGTTTTACTTTCCTAAGTAACACAGTTATTTAAAGCTAAATATGCTGCCGCATGTGTACAACGGTGTACAGCATAAAGAAATTAAAACAAAATATGCTGCCACAGGTGTAAACAGTGGCGCCATTAAAGTGGTGGAAAAGGGCAATTTAGCCACTTTCAAGGCCGATTTCATCATGTGTACAAGTGCCCTCTGAGACCAAATAAACTAACTTGAGTCTGTGTCCCATTGCAGGCTTATGGTCTAAAATCTGCAGGAACATAAAAGGAATGTACTCTTGGAAAGACTGTTTCTTTAAAAAATGAATTTATGTTGAACCAATTAAGACAAAAATAGAAAGAAGGGAGACATTGTAAGAATGAAGGTCAATTTGATGCTTCAAACAGATATGAAAATCTGATTTGAGAATCTATTTTACACCCTCAATTTATTTATTTTCCATTCCAAATGAAGGAAAAATATCTATGTTCAGCATTTCCAGGCACTTTTCATCCACACTCCATTTCCAATTCCTGATCCTGCAACAAGACCCCTCACTATGGATTCATATGCCTGTGGATCATCCCACTGGCTTAATTACTATTCTAAATGGAATATAAGTTAGTGGTAAAAACAGAGAAAACTGCAGATTTCCTGTTTTTAGCAGAGAAACCTGTGGATTTCCCTGCTTTTGCAAAGAGCTCTGCAGGTTGGCAGAGTTCCAGCCTGCAAGAGCTGTTTGCAAAAGGGAAGGGAAAGCAAGGGAAAGGAGAAGGGTGAGGCCCAACACTTGCACTTACCAAAGGCTACTCTTCAGGCTCACTCTTCTTGCTGCAGGTATGTGGGTGCTTGGGGATTTCAGGGCAGGGGTGGTGGGGAAGCTGGCAGGTTTGCAGCCAACCAGACATTCCAGTTGGGAGGGGGTTTGCAGCCTCCCCACTCCTAGCCAGAGTGCTCAGCTGGCTGCAAACCCCTACTGCTCCAGACCAGCTGCAAACTGGAGTGCCCAGCCAGCTGCAAACCTCCCCGCTCCCTCAGCCCCCAGCCAACCTGGGCACTCTGGCCAGGAGAGGATTTGCAGCCTGGCTGCTCCCAGCTGGAGCGCTCAGTCGACTGCAAACCCACAGCACTCCTGGCCAGCTGCAAACCCCACCTCCTGGCCAGAGAGCCCAGCTGGGGTTTGCCCAAGCTGGCTGGGGGCTGAGGGAGCAGGGAGGCTTGCAGCCAGCTGGGAGGAGGGGGGGAGGTTGCAGCCTCCCCCACTCCCTCAGCTCCCAGCCAGCTTGGGCACTCCAGTTTGTAGTTGGCAAGGAGTGGCAGGGGTTTAAAGCTGGCCGAGCACTCTGGCCAGAAGCGGACAGAAAGCAACCCCGCACCTCCTCCCCCCGAGTGCCTGGCCACCTACAAACCTCCCAGCTGCAGATACTCCAGCCAGGAGAGGGTTTACAGCCCACCCGCTCCCAGCCTGCCTGCTCCCAGCCAGCTGCAAAAGCCCCCTCCTGGCCGGAGTGTCTGGCCAGGGAGTGCCCAAACTGGCTGAAGGGGTGGGGAGGTTGGGCACTCTCTGGATGGGACAGGGGGTTTGCAACCAGCCAGGCACTCAGGCCAAGAGCATGGAGACTGCAAACTACCTCCTTTCCCAGCCAGAGTGCCTGGCCAGCTGCAAACCCTGGGTTGCAAATGCTGCACTCTCTGCCCTGCTCCCCTCCCCAGGCTCTCTGGAGCGCAGCATGTGACTGGCATGGAAGGACACAGCAGGCCAAGCAAGAAAGCTGCCTGCCATTGCAAGCTCCACGCTGTCCCGGCCACACTTCCTCCATGTGCACAGGGGCAGTGCACACTCACTCTGCCCCCGTCCCGCATGTATCTGGGGAGCACCCCAGGAGTGCACGATGCCACTAGAAGCCAGCCCCACCCGAGCATGCAGCAGATGAGCAGCAGGGGGGGAAACTAACTCATGCTCCTGTTGTAGCAGCTGCTGCCTTTCGTTGGGAACAGGAGGCTGTGGATCTGGGTCCCTGGCTCCAAAGCCCTGGCAGCTAGGAGCCATCTCAACCAGGGCTGGGGGGCAGCAGAATGAGGGACACTAACAGGCTTGTAGAGGGCATTTAATTTTAACCACAGATTTTGGGATTTTTCATCAGAGAATCTATGATTTTTTTATCACAGGAAACCAGGATCCCTGGCAGTAACAAGTCCTGAAGGAAGATCAGGGCCACTCAAACTGCTTCAGATAGCCCCATTTGAAAAGGACTTATTCTGGGAGCCAGTGTACAATGTCCACTTGTACTAATACCATAGTAACACCTAAAGTCCAGGAGCCCAGTGGACCACGTGATATACAATCAATAAGAACCCTTGTCCCATTGGATAATTTAAACCAACAGAACAATTAAAGGATGGAAATTAAATGGAAGAAAAATAAAATCAACTTCACACAGTCACAATAAATTAGGTCAGATCTGGACCCCCAACTTGCAGACCACTGGAACAGACTGGTTGTTGCCAGCATCAGTGGAAATGAAAATCACTAAGCAGTAGGGGTAAACTGATGAAAAAAATTTCGGCTGATACTGATGGGCTATTATTGACCAGCCATATTGGCCAATATCGATCCAAATGCCAATATGCAGCCCAGCAGCATGGAGAGCAACATCTAGCCAGTAAGTCTGTTGGGGGATAGGGGTGTGGGGGAGGGAAGGAGCATGAGGCAGGGGGCAGATCGAGGCCCCTGGAGTGAGGGAGGAAGTGTGCTGCCCAGCTGGGGTGGGGTGGGGCATGGAATAGAGCTGGCAGCTCATCCGGGGGCGGGGGGTACACGGAGGCAGCTCCCACCGCTGCACATACCCCCAGGGAAGGCATGGGAGCATTGGCCCCCTGAATCTGTGCACGGGGTGAGGGTGGACTGCTTTGCTGTGTGCTCAGAGCCAGGGCTGCTCCAGCCTCTTGTCCTGGCCCACCCAGCCCAAGCACAGCCACCAGGAAAAGAGGCGGAAGCAGACTTGGCCCTGAGCATGCAGCAGGCAGCTTGCCCTTGCCCTGTGCACAGATTCGGGGTGGGGGAGGGCACATACCCTCCATGCCTTCCCCCCCGGGGTGCACAAAGCAGCAGGAAACACCCTCCCCCTTCTTGTTCCCCCCCACAGCTCTATTCCACACCCTGGCCCACCCCAGCAGGGCAGCAACTGCCCCTGCCCCACTCCCTCCCTCACCACAGGGGCCTCAATCTGCCCCCACCCCAGCCCTTCCCTCCACAGACTTACCAGCCAGATGCTGCTCTCCAAGCTGCTGGGCTGCACTCCTGGCTGCATGCATTTATCAGCAACGTTACTGGCCACATGAGCCAAAAAACAAGCCAACTGCCGACAACATCAATTTTCCTTTTACTGGTGCTAATACAATATGGACCGATGTATCAGTGCACCTCTACTAAGCACCTTGCAAAATTACATGCCAAAGACATAAGGAACATAGAGCACAGCAAAGAAGTAATCAAAGCTTCAGTTAAATATATTGTAAAATAAATTCTTTTACTCCCTAACACACCCTCTGTACAAGACACCTTTGACAAAACTTAAGCTACAGCTTCCAATAAAAATTCAAGCATCTTGCAATCCTGTACCTGCAAACTTCTGGTATGGGAAGATAGGCCTGTTCTTATTTACAACAAAAATGAGAGGTTGAATGTAAAAGAGCATGTTTAATGTATCTGGGGAACCTAAAGTACCAACATAATTCAGACCAGCAAGACAGACACTCACTCCTTAATTAAGTGGGTGATGTTCTATTTAAAACAAAAAGACAACCCTGAGCTATAGCTAAGATTAAGCACTCACTCTTGCAAAGGAACCTCCAACTAGCATCAATGTAAAGGCTTTAAATCATGAAAAATAAACCATCTAATAGTCTGTATTCAATAGTAAGTAGAAAGTCAGGACGCAGACTGATTTGGATTAACACATTTTCAGTTATAACAAGTAATTTTACAGAGGATTAGTATCTTGATGGCCTGATCAATACTAGGCACTGCTGCTATTACAGATGAAGAGAAAATTACCCCTCTGGTAATAAAGTGTGTGTGTCTTGGTTCTCCTTCATTTGCTGAGTCCATTACTGTAATGGTTCCAGCATTAACAGCTGGGGCAATTTAAGCAGCAGGGTTGTGATGAATCTAAAAGCAGGCAACATTTGCCACTCATTTTTTCTTGTACATTATTCTGCATATGCAAGGCCTCTACCTGGCTGTTTCCAACATACAGGTTATTTTTGTGTGACAATCAACACTATTTCTTAATTATTGTCTCATTAGGAGTGTGAAGGGTCAATAATGCAAACTAAAACAAAAACTGCTAGTGGCATATCAGCTGCTGATTCTGCTAATATGCATACTATGAACCCAAGTAAGAAGTATAACATGACAACAGGCTTAAAGTAGAGATAAAGTGTTAATATTAATTTGCTCATATGTAGCATCTATTAAATTCTTCTATCTATCAGAAATGCTAACATCAAGTACCATTTTACAAAGAGAAAATACAAACAGGGAAATAACAGACTATATGAACAACAAACTATGCCAATAATGTGCTAATTTTTTTAGAAATTACTGACTTAAAAAGACGACAACTGATATTTTATACTTATCTTGTCCATAAAATAATTACATAATAACTGAAGTTAAATGCTTTCTATTTATCTTGAGCATGTGTCTAACAAACCTAAATACCTGAATACCTAAATACCCAAAGATATCATTATAGCAATGTGAGCATATTTATATGTCAACTCTCTGATCCCTGTGTTGTGGTTATTGAGATACAGTAATAATAAAATACATCAATTAGGTTGGGATCCCAATTATGCTGAGAGATGTACAAAATAAAATTAATGACAGTAGGATATATTTGCTGTTAGTTGTTCTGGTTTTGGGAGCAACTGTACAGCCAGTTTACACTGCTGTAAATGATTACATGAGGTATAGCATTATGCTAAATATGTTTCAGCCAGATCATCCCCAGAGATTCTACAACCTAGTCAGGTATAGGACACTCTGGACATGTTCAGTATATTATTTTTCAAACAGTCCTGACTTAATGTCTAATCTTGCAAACTCTTATTCCTGAAAGTAGTCACACCAACTACATGTCAATTAGAACAGCAGGGGGTCAGCATCTCTCAAGAGCAGTTTAGCAAGTAAATAACATTATTTTTAATACAAAAACACTTGGAACTTTAAAAAAAGTGAAAAGGAAAACAAATTTTGTAATGCAGTCAAGTCTGAAAAAGGTTTTCTGTATGTGTGGGGGGGGAGGAGTTGAAGGAACCACAAATTTTTGTCACATTAAAAACAGCCATTTACTGCTCAGCATCCCAAACTTCAGTCAACACCACAATAAAGGAACCCAAGTCAAAGACAAATTAGATTAATTCCATTTTAATTCCTTATAAAGAGAAAATAAACTCTCAAAGGAGTTAAGCTCTCAATTAAAATGTCTTTGTTAGACTCAGTAATCAATAATGTCTAGTCTAATAGCTATGTTTTCATGTTGAACATTATAGTGCACACAAAGACAGTAATTTGGTAAGGGCAGGAAAGGAGGAGACCTACACAGATCAAGCGAAGGGCCTGAAAGCAGTTGGAGCCAATAGCACTTCGCATCTCTAAAAATCACTTCTGAAACATAAAAAGTTCAACTAGATTCACTTGTGCTAATTCTCTTAACCCCTATGGAAAATATTCAGTTGCACATTAATACTCCACAGGCCACACAAAAAAAACAAATGCATAGTTCCTCACTCACTAACAACTGGATGCAGGGTTGAAAACCTTTTTAAAAAGAGCATGCAGGCACTCAAATATCACCTTTATACACAAATTTTATTGCACTAGATTACATGTAGGCAAGAGTAAATTGGATGCTTCAAGAGTAAATTGGATGCTTCTCTTGCTGGGATCCTATGACCCCACCTGACTTCCTGCCCTTTGGGCAGAGGGCTGGACTCGATGATCTCCCGAGGTCCCTTCCACTCCTAATGTCTATGAAATCTATGAAAATTGAAATCAACAAAGGCCAGAAATTTACCCAAGCATTGGGAGTGTGGATTTGTTTTTTTTTTTTAAATAAAATAATTTATCCTGATATTTCATTAGGTTTGCTGCTACTGCCACTTAGGAGTGTCACTATGGCCTAGCTCTGAATGGACATAGATATGTCTGAGATATACTGCACATTCAGAAAGAGTGTGTCAAGCACTAGGCTTCAAATAGGTTCGAATTTTACTTACGAAGGAAACAAAAGTGAATGAAATCTGCATTTAGTGTTCACTCCCCAGAATGGAGCCACTCACTACCCAGCATATGCATGACCCAAGCCAGGTTCTCTCTTCTAACCAATTCCCTCTGGTTAGCAATACTCATAAAATCTTCTCCATAAGACATTGGGTTAAGCACACTACTATTTAGTTTATTATGAAATATTTTGATTGGGCTTTGTGCAAAATTATTGGCAGAGCTACAGCCACAGATACGCGTTTCCCACATCTTCAGCATCTCTTACATAAGCATGTAAATCAGGGATGCTTACATTCAGAAACTGAAGGGTGTACCAGCAACTTTCCAGAAACCCCAAGCGCGTACCTGATTTTGAGCAGAAAAAGGTATATTAGTTAAAGTTACAATTAAGTGAGCTTTAGCAGATTCAGTTTGTACTTCCTTAAAAGAGAAGCAAATATAAATATGCCATCCCATTTAAAGCCACTCCACACTTTTCTTCTTCATTCCCCTTATCTTCTCCATTGGCTCATTTTCAACAAATGTACTCTAACTACTGTTCTTTCTTCTTAGTTTCTTTTGCCTGCAAACTCTGCATACATTTTCCCCACTACTTTGATCCCCTACTTCCATTCCTGCACATTCACACTTGTACTTAGGGTCATCATCAGAAATATCTTCTGTACTAAATCTCAGTGGAGCAGGCTGATGGATTCAGTAAGGAATTTAACTGGTGGACTAGGGCAGGTGGAATGACTTTGGTCCATACTTCAGGCAACTGGACTGAATGGCTCAGGTAGTACTTTCAGTCCTAAGTTACTGTGTTAAAACAAAACAAAACAAAAACAAAATTTTTAAAAAAAATCAAAAACAAAAACAAAAGAAATCACAAAATTCAGCATAATGTGTTGCACTGGACAGTAACTTACCTATATTTATTAATGAAAATATTTAGACCCAATTATTTTGTACACAGGGGAAATAATTTAACAAATAAATGGTAATATAACAAGAACAAACCATCTGTGTACTGTATCTGCTTGATACACTGGACCACAGCACTGTTACTTCTGATGTCCATGTCCTGGACAGCATTAGTGAGATCAGAATCAGGCTTAAAAAAGGTAACTTCCACTAGTGAAGAGTGGGAAAAGGCCAAATGAATTCCACCACAACAGAGTCATAGAAAAGTAGGACTGGAAAGGAACTCCAAAGTTCATCTAGTCTAACCACCCTGCCTGAGGCAAGATCATCCCCATCCAAACCACCTCATACAATCTATGATCTAAACTCTCCCTCAGACTATGGTCAAACCTGACACAACACACACCAAACACCCTAACCTGTCACAGGTAAAGCAAGGGAACCAAGGAAGCCAACATCCTGCTTCTATGAAAAGGTGTCAACATCTGCTCAAGAAATCATGGGTAGTGGACCACACCTTCCAGTACAGAGCAAGGCAAAACCCCCCACAGTCTGTACCAATCTGACTATGCAGTAAAATCCCTTCCTGTCCCCAAATATGGCAAGTAGTCTTGCACTGAGCAGATGGGCAAGACCCTCTAGCAAAGAAACCTCTAGCTTTGGTCCCAGCAGGAGCGTTTCGCATGTCCTAGGCAAATCCCCACCCTTGGCTGTAGCCAACACCCAGTGCCTCTGAAGAAGGCTCAGAAACACTGTGATATAAATAGCAAAAATAGGAAGGGGGTAAGGTCAACTAGCAAAGCCCAGATGCCTGGCAAATACCCACAGCACAATATAGGCATGGGTACCACAAACTGAGCATTAGAGAAGATTCAGATTCCACATGCTAATCAAACACTGCACTGTGGGCCTGGAAGGCTTGGCAACAAGTTAGTCACCTGCTACCTTCCAACTACAGAAATAAGAATTCTTTGTGTTTCGGGAACTTGGCCTTCAAGGACAACATTCAAAGGCCAGGTTCCCTAAACACAAAGAATTCTTATTCATAGTTGGAAGGCAGTGGGCAACTAACAACTAACTTCCTGCCATGACATGATATATAGAATGGAGGGAGGGGGCTTGTGCTGGGGAAAGTGCCTTTCTATCTATCTATATATCTAAATCTCTATCTATACACACACACACACACACACTATATCTACCTATATAGATCGATATATAAAGCTATAAATTATCCATAACATGTATTTATAATATACTATAGCATGTATTTATCATACATTATAAACATGTTATATATTCTATTTATAATATATTGTAAATACATCTTATATTATAAATACATGTTTTTTATTTTATTTTTTATATATATAAAAAGAAACCCTGCAGCCATTCCTGGGGGCCGCTGCTATAACGTTATTCCGACTAAGCCGGGGAAGGCATTGGTAGGAAGTTTTACTGGCATGAGAACTTCAGGCCGGTCTCACTAGCTACTCGTTTTGCTCCCGACAAGGATCAGAAGCTTTCGTGTCCCAGCTCCCACCCACAGCCACGAAGCGGGCTGACAGGACGACTCGAGAAGAGGCCGCCGGCCCGCCCTTGAGCCGCTTGGATCCGGCCCCGCGGGCGCCGCATCGCGCGAGTCCCTGCCTACGCTGGAGGCGCGTCACGTTGGCCCGAGATCGCCCACCCGCCGGCGCCGAGAGCGAGGATTTCGAAGGCGGGGACGCAGCAGGGCGGCCCGGGACGCCGCGGGCGGCAGCCAGGGGAGCAGCAGGGGCCGGGCAGCCCCCGCTCCAGAGCCACGGCTCTTCGCTGAGCCGCTGCGAGCCGGGCGCTCCGCCCCCCTAAACGCCTCCTCCAGGCGGCGCGAGTCCCAGCCCAGACAGTCCCGGGAGCAGGAACAGGAACCGAGCGTCTCCCCACGCCACAGCCTGTGAGCGACAGGCAGGTACCTTCGCTTGTTGCTCGCTCTCCCCCGCGCTCCGCTTCATGCTGCTGCCGTCGTCGCACATGCACCCAACACCGCGCATGCGCGCAGCCCCCACACTGTCGGCCGTGACCCGAGCGAGGCTGCCTCCCTGTAGTTTTCTCGGGCGCCCCTTGACGGCCCCGGCGCGGGTGCGGGACTACAGTTCCCGGCATGCCTTGCGCCGCACAAACAGGAAGTGGGCGTAGACAACGCGAGGTTGTTCGAAACTCGGAACGTTAGGTGGCCTACAACTCCCAGGAGGCAGCGGGACACGGCGGAGTCGAGCAAGTTTCTCCACATCGTCGGCGGAAGTGACGTTTTGGGTAGCAACGGAGGCCGTTAGTTGTTGCTAACAGAGAACGCGGAGGCAGCGCGGAAGCTGTGAGTATCGGGGCCGCCGGCCGGGGGGTGAGGAGCGCTTGGAGCTGCCCACCTCGGCGCGGGGACTGCAGACTGGTCCTAGCTCCTCGGGGCCCCCTTTTCCCCGGGCCCGAGAGACTCCGGTACCGGGAGCCCCTGGCCCACCCCCGGGCAGGCAGGGGGGCGCGGGCGGAGATGGCGTCCACCAAGGTTACGGTCCCGCCCCAGAGGATGGGGAGCAGCGGTCTTCAAGCAGGGCCCCCCGCGATGTCTTGGGGTCCTGTCGGGCCCGGGGTGCCACGGCAGTGCCACCAGCGTTACCCGTCCTGTGAGGGGTGTGGGCGCGAGTCACAAAATGACCCCAAAGATTTCAAAGAGGAATCCACAGTGCTAAAAACAACCTGCCCTTCCTGTCGTCTTTGCAGCAGGAGGACTGCTCTATTGGGCTTCTGTAGCCAAAAAGTAGTGAAAACTAAGAGCTGGTATTTGAGTGTATTTGAGTGGTGCTTTGCATCTAACCAGGGCTGCCTCGAGTCTGAAAAGCTTGAGAACCCCTTGAGACGGAAAACAGCTTCTGCATCTGATCCTGTGCCTGTAAAATGGGGCTTTATACCTGGTCCAGCCCCTCCCATGCTCCTCCCTGAAAACACAAACCCCTGAGGTTTGGGTGGCCTGAAGCACAGGTTTGAAGACAAATCTCTGGGTAACTGTGCTGCTCACTTATGTCTGCTGGAGCAACACTGCAGGCTCACCATGGCAGTGAATACTGCATATGACCTTCCAAACCAGTGGTGCCATTATCCTATTTGCATGCATCTTAATGAGTGCTCTTACAGGGCATTTTCCACTGTGCCATGTGATTATGGAAGTCATGTTTCCCATTCAGAGCATAAGCTAAAGTAGAGCAATGGGACATGTTTGAGAAGACAGCCTGGTTCCTGATATGGGCTGTAGATGCAGCTCATTGCTTGCTACTGAAGGATCATAGGTGGATAAATGCATGGGCTAACTGGGCATGAGCCCAGCAGCCCCTACCAATTCAGGGCCCCAAGATCCTAATCAGCAGGGAAGTGAAAGCACGGTTTTAAACTTGGTACATTTCTGTCTCCCAGCAGGGAGACAACAATGGCACCAAGTTTAAAACTCTGGCTTTTGCATTTGCTTCCCTGCTCCACCAGTGGGGCTGGAGTAGCCAGGTCTGGGTTTGGGCTGGGCTGGCCAGGAGCGCTGTACCAGGGGCAGGGCAGGCTGGGAGCACCACATAGTACTGGGCCTCTGCAGGCTGGCAGCGGTGCTTGGGGGGGGTCATATCCCCCTCAAATTCACCTTAGCCCCCTGTAGCCACCCCTCCCAGCACTGCCACCCTCATGCAGAGGCACAGCACGGCACGGGTCTCCTGGCCTGAGCAAGTACTCAGCCCCATGGACACAGCTGGGCAGTAGCTGCCTGCCAGTCAGTGCAACAGGAGCCGGGCACACAGAGCCTCAGGCAACCCATTGCAGAGGGAGGAGGGGAGGCAGGTTGCCTCAGAATGATGGAGAGTGGGGGAGAGGGAGGTTTTGTGAGGGGAAGGTATGTGGCGGGGTGTGTCCATCTGCATGTGTCCATCTGTGTCTGCATGCATCTTTGCTTGCATGTGTCTGTGTTCATGGCAGGGAGAGTATGTTTGTGTCTGTGTGTCCATGTGCAGAGAGTGAGTGCAAGTAGTATGTGCCCATCTGTGTGTGTGTGCAGTGTGTGTGTATATGTTTGGCCATAGTGGGGGTGGAAGGGCAGGTACCAGGGAGAAGAGCTGGGCATGTGCCCTCCCCACCCCCAGCCCGACAGGGTTCCCCCAGCCTCTCCCACCAAAATCAAGAAGGGAAGGGGCCCCTTCCCCCCCTGCAGGGGACAGAAGGCCTCCAATTTTGTTTCTACCCAGGGCCTCAGTATGCATTAAACCCCCTCTGTTCAGGGTGTGCCTCTCTGGTGCCTCATACAAAAAAGGAACAGCTGATAGCATTGGTGCCAGAATCTTTGAAATACTGAATATCCCTCTAGCTCAGTGGCTCTGAACCGGGGTGTCACAAATACTCATTAGGGGTGCTATGGCAGCAGACAGGTAAAACTGCCCCACACACAATCCTTCTGCAATAGGGTTCTGATTATTGGGAAGATGCTGGCTGAGGTGTAGCCCTTCTGGTCCACCCCCTCCCACGCTCCTCCCTGAAACAGAGGTACATAGGACAGTTCTACCTGCATGTCTTTATTTCTGTGGGGAGGACCTGAAAGAGCTGCGTGGTCTGAGACAGTTCCTGTCTGCTTTAAGCTTATGAGAGTCCTAATACATCAGGCAGGTGCATACATGCCATAGCCCTTACCACAGCAGGCCTGGGGAAGTTTTATCTGGAGGTAGTAACACCCAGTTGAGAAGCCCTAAGGTAAGTTAAGGCAGCACCAGCAGTAGTTCTCAACTGGTGAGCAATCCTGTTTAAAAAAAAAGGGGGGGGCGGGGTGGAGAGGTGCCATAAATCTGAAAAGTTTAAGAACCATTGCTATAGATGTATTATATAGCTCCATGTGCATCATTCTTTGTGTAGAGAGAAAAAGAGATGAAACACCACCAGTACAGCGTACATGTCTTTGATATATGGCTAGAGCAGAAATAGAGAACAGAAAGTATTTGCTTTTGCTGCTGGTGTGCCAGCTAATGTGTGTGATAGGGTTATGGGTTGGTTTGTATGATTTTTTCCTTTAAGCTTATTTTGTTAGTTAGGGTTGCTCTACTAAATACTAAAAAGAAAAGCAACAACCTCGCTCAAATTTTTAAACAAGAGTTTCTAACTTTCTACACTAACCCTGTAAATCTGCATTTAAACAAGCTACTTATTTTTAGGGAACACCCATGGGACTTCAGTATAAACTGTACCATGTGGCAACAAATTAACCTACCTATTGAAAACTTAAGTATCACCCTCTGCTCACGTGAACTTTCCTCTGGTACAGTTCTTGTAAACCTGAGCCTGACTGCTTCATGTCTAACAATGTTTGTCTCTGTGTAAATTGTATAAAACTGTCTTAATCTTTGCAACATTTCATAGTTTCATAGTAACTAGGGTCAGGAGGGACCTGAGCAGATCATCTAGCCTGTACCCCTGCCACAGGCAGGAATGAATGCTGGGTTCACAAGACCCCAGACGGGTGATCATCCAACCTCCTCTTGAATTTGCCCAGGGTAGAGGCGAGGACCACTTCCCTGGGAAGTTGGTTCCAGATTTTGGCCACTCTAACTGTAAAATATTGTCTTCTAATCTGTAACCTAAACCTATTATCCATCAGCTTATTACCATTGTTTCTTGTTATTTCAGGTGATGCTGGGGAGAAAAGGGCTCTACCTATTTGCTATTCATCTCCCCTGATGAGTTTGTAGGCAGCCACCAGGTTTCCCCTCAGCTTCCTCTTGCTGAGGCTGAACAGGTTCAGGTCCCTCAGTCTCTCCTCATAGGGCCTGTCCTGCTACCCTCTCACCAAGTGGGTGGCCCTCCTCTGAACCCTCTCCAGGCTGGCCACATCCCTACTGAAGTGTGGCGCCCAGTACTGGACACAGTACTCTAATTGCGGCTTGACCAAAGTTGCATGGAGGGGGAGTATCACAAATATGAACAGTGGTAATATCGAATATGAACAGTGGTAATGCTAATATAAATAGCTTTCTGTTTATGGGAGCTGGGGCCCAGATCGTAAGGCAGTGACAGCACAGGGCTTGGGGGAAGACCTTGATCCGCTCCCCCATGGGTGTGTCCAGACAAGCGCGCACGTGCCTTAAACCCCTTTGAGATGGGGCAAGAGGTATGTGCAGGAACGAAAAAATGTTCCCTATGCTGCAAGTTTCCAGTGCGGGGAAAAAATTAGATCTCTCCAGGGGTCTAGAAAAAACAGAGTTAAAGAAAGCTGGGCAGGGCACAGTCCCGGACCATGCCCTGAGGCAACCAGAGGCTGGGTCCTTGTTGGAGACACACTGGCTACCAGAGCGTCTCCATGGTTGGCTCCTCGCCCTGGTGCTGAAGCAGCTGCTCCAGGGCTCCAGTGCCATAAGTAAGGGTTTGGCGGGGGCTGGAGGAAGGGGGAAGGGACTATGGGGGGGATCCCTGCTTGTTCCTCCAGCCCTGCTCTGCCAGGCCCCTCCCCCCACCTGCCACCCAAGGCCCCGAATCCCAGCTCTGCCTAACCCCCATCCCCCACCTGCTTCTCCAACCCCACCCCTGCATCTGAAATCTGCCTGGCCCCATCCCCTGCCTGCCCCCCAAACCTCCCAATCCCTGCAGTGCTTGACACCACCCCCC
>NW_017728915.1:12530927-12544757 GCF_001723895.1 Crocodylus porosus
CTGGGGCCCGGCCTGCACAGTGCAGGGCAAAGGAACAGCCCCAGGGGCCCCAGTCCCAGGCCCTGCTGCCCCCCAATGCCCTGTGCTGCCCTGGGGGGAGGGGCTTTGCCAGGAGACCCCAGCGTCCCCCCAGCCCCTGCTTCTAAGGTTAGTAAAGCTGTTTTTTCCAGGCTTTTTTTCTGTTTTTTTTTTAAAGTGATGGTGCCTGCGGTTGGAGGGGCAGCCATAGGGCTCGGGGGTGTATATGGGGGTTGGGGTCGGGCAGGGCAGCCATTGTGGGGTCTAGGGGACTGGGCCTGGGTAGAGCAGCCATCAGAGGGGGATAAGGCCAGATGGGGCAGCAATTGGGTGGCTGGGGTGGGGCCAGGGGGAGACTTGCAGGGGGGAGGTGGTAGCCCCTGCAGGGGTCATTTGGCCCCTGTTCGGGGGCCGTAACCCCTGTGTGGGGCCCATAACCCCTATGTGGCTGTAGCCCTCCAATAGCCAATGCTTTAACACTGTAAATCAATAAAACATTGCCGCTACCTGCTCAGAGCTGGAACCTTGGACCCAGCTGGCTGTGGCTGACCTCCTGGCCAAATGGGGCCAGGAAGACATGCTTTGACAGTTCAAAGCAGGCCACCACACCCAGAACATCTGGGCAATAGCTGCCCAGGTGGCAGGGCAGGGGGCACACATAGCAGTAGTGCCACACATAAGCCAACCCTGCAGCCACCATGTACTGGCAGCTGGCCCAGAGGGGCAGATGTCGGTCTGGCAGATGTGCAGCAGATCACAACCCAGCAGCAGCCCCCACTGCCAGACTGCTGCAGTGGTTAAAGGGTGCAGGGAACGCTCAAGGCTGCTTCAGCAATCCAGATAGCGCAAGGGATAGTGTCCCCAGGTACCAATTAGCTGGGCCCCAGAAGTTCCTGAGAGTGAGTAGCCCTGAGCTACTTGCCAGGCCAGCTTTTACTCTTGGGGCCAGGACAGGGTAACTTTTTATATTGTTGGGGACAGCACAGGTGCTGCCCCTGGGCTCTAGTTCCACCTGGCTCCAGATCCAGAAGGAGCCAGGCAGGGTTATTTTGCCACAAGTAGCACAATTTGCTCCACAACAAAGTGCATGTCTGAGCACATGTGCTGAGGCAAAAAGCCCTGGCTCAACTTTGTACCACTTCTGTTTGAGCTGCTTGCATGTGTGGACGCACCGATGGCTCCATGCTGTTACCACCCTGCAATCCTGGCCCCACCTGTACATCCTGCTCTCAGACACCACTCCTTGGTTCCTTCCCACCCACCTGTGGCCCTGTGCTGAGTGCATCCTGCACACAGGGGTCCTGGGCTGATCTCCATGGAGATCCTGCCCACTCCATCCAGCTCTCCTGGCAGTGGGTGTGGGATGAACCAGCTGGGGTGCCTGGGCAGTGGGGCCAGGTCCAGCGGCAGCAGTAACACTGGCAGCAGCAGCAGCTAGAAGGAGCTACTGCCACCAGGGTTGCCAGAAAGCAGAGTCCAGCCACTATACTGTCCCAGCCGCACTATGTGCTGTGCCAGGTGGGGTCAGGACCAGCCACACGTGCCATGGCCCGAGCTGCACCCCCCACAAACGCACATACATCTGGACTGGGGATTGCTGAGGGACCTGCCAAAGGCTAGATAAAATCTCTTGGCTGTTCAGATATGGCCCACAGGCCATATTTTGCCCACCTCTGCTTTATAAATTAATCTTTGCTGGGAACAGACAACAATGAAAGGTGTTAAGGCTCTCCACTGAGAATTGGAATCCACCTGTATGTGCCCATTTTCAGAATGAGGCAGTCTACATATCTTATATTTTTTTGGTCTTAGTAATTTAGAGCAGACCAAGACCACATTTAGAAAACAGCTGTATTTGCTTTTCTTGTAACCAGGTTGTAATACAATTTAACAAGATTTAATCAGTGAGTAAGCACTTTCCAGACAAATAATTTGAAAACTTTTGAAGAAATGTCCATGCATTTCTGGAAGCAATTTTGGGACCATTTTTGCTTATAGAGGTAATACTCTCATTGATTTCAGTTGGAGGAGTTTTATCTGGATGAATAGCATCTGACTGTCAGTGAATAACCCCAACATGTTTCTTAGGAGAATTGTTGCTTGAGATGAAGACTATTCCTGGCCATTAAAGACATCATATCACTACTTGTAAGGGAGGTGCATTTGATGAAATTCCTTGCCAGATTCTAAAAGAATTCTGTTCCTTGTCAAATTCTATTCCCTGAGGCGCATTATATTTATTATTCAATCAGTTGTTTAATTCTACAATAAATTTACATGTTATATATGCAAAGTAATTTTCACACAATAAAAATGGCCAAGTGACCACAAAGATGGTGCTTGAAAACTGTAGAACATTATTGTAGCTGGTTTCTATTGAGCTTGAACTTGAACGTGGGGCATTCTATGCATAGGGTGATAGTGTGGGGGGGTTTTCCATGCAAAACACACACGCGCATGTGCACACACCTGTGCCTCTCTAAGCCTGTCTCGTGACAGTGCACTAGACAGCCCAGAACACACCCTTACAGTTACACCATCCTTTTTCCTGTTACAATGACTACCACATACCTGTGAGCCCATATGCCCATTGTCTTCACACAATCACAGAAAGGACCACCTCTGCATCTCCTTCCCATCCCCTCCTCCCCCATGCCTCTTCCAACTCTCTTTCCTGATTTCCCAGTCCTTTCACTCATCACTATAATCGTTGCGCCTGTCTTTGTCCTTGCTGTTGTCATTCTCACCAGCTTTCCCACCTCTGAATAGGCTGTACCAGTCTTTTCATTTCCGTATGATCTCTGCCATCTCCTCCCTGATGTCTTCTGCTAACTTTGTGTAGTATTCTTGATAGTGTTTAGCCAGGTCCTCCAGCACTCCAGGGTAGACTGCCGTCTTCCTCCTCCTGCCATTCCTGCAAGGGGACTCTTGTTGATTCGTGAAGAACTCAATTGCCCCAGGGAGCCTCGGCAAGAGATGACTCATTGCCCCTCCAGCCTTTCCCCAACCAGCCTTCAAAGCTGCGTCTTTAAGGAGACATTACCACTTCTTTCCTGTTAAAAACTGAGTGTAAACAGATTCTTAAAATGACATGGTTTCCTTACTCACAATAATAATCTGAGGGAGGGGAAGGGAATTTGTTTGGGAAGCTGTCAGTGGGGACAAGATGGGGAGAGAGGAAAAGCACATACATAGAAGCACCTTGGGGTGTTCTGAGAGAATCTTCTCCTTCGCATGGGTTGTCCCAGCTCTGTGCAAGTGGTGGCGGAGCAGCTTCTTCAGCCAGGAGCTCACTTGTCATTAGCAGCCAAAGGCATGGGATGGAAACTGACTATAGTCCCTGACAGCAGCTTTCCAGCTGTCCTTGCTGGCAAGTGCTGGCAGAGGAAGTTCCCGGGGTACTTTTTCCCCTCTGGTTAGCTTGTCTTGGGAATGTGAAGCAGTCACATAGTGTGATAGTTTCCATCAAGCAACATTACCTGTTGCTTGATGGGAACAAAGTCTGCCAGGGGCCCAATAGTAACCTTTTGGTTTCCTAGATTCCTTCTTCCATTTCAAATTGAATATTTATTCTCTGTCTCTTTCTTACTGTTTTCCTCATGCTCTTAACAAAAATGGCCGCTACATATAATGCTCAAAAGATCTTTGAGCAGCTGGCATGTACCATTCAGTTGGCAATACAAATTTCTATTAAAAATATCATGTGATCTTAGCAAAAGCTTAAAACAGAAGATTTTTCAAGGCACAGCAGGGAAATAGACATCTCATTCCTATTGATTTATAATGGAAATAGAACACCTAACTCTCCACTGTGCCCCTGAAAATTCCCTTCCTACCTTCTCTAGAGAGCAGATGTAAAATAGGCTCTGTCTTGTTACCCTGAGATTTATCTGAACAATTTCCCTTCCAGTCATGCTACCATAATAATGATGATTAGCAGTAATGAGTCAAAGAGGAACGTTTATTTAAATATAGCACTATATTTTTTCCAACTTTTTTGAGGGGGACCTCTGATTGTGAATTAATTTATTTCTGGTAAAAATTAACGTTTAGATATCTCTACATAGTGAAAATTTTATTCACAAAAAAAATATTCTATGGAAAGTGAAGGAATGTGCTCTCTTCTTCATTGCACTGCTATACTTACTTGGTAGACAACTTGTAGTGGGGAAAGAGTCTTTCTGACATTATATCCAGTTGGCTGTTGGCATTGCCAGTGAGGGTGCTATATAATTTTCTCCAAGAATTGGTCATTTCAGATGCACCATTGTTTAATGATAACATATCTCCAACATTAGCAGCTTGAACTGAATTTGAACTGAGCAGCTAAAGGTAAATGATTTCTATACCCACTTTTAACCTAAAGTTCGGCATTGATACAATGATGCATAACGGTGATTATGATCTGCTTTGACTCTTGAAGGGAGATAAGTTAATGTGTGTAGACAGCACAAGTTGAATGGAGAAATGAGGCTCAAATAATGATAAAGGGGTGGTTCTCATTCAGGTACAGCTCTAGGTGAAATGTTGTGTGAGAATTATCACATGTAAGTTGAACTTCAAAAGATAGAGCATGGATCTTTAAAATAAGAAGTAAATGTTAGCCTGTAACTGCCATCAGCAAACAGCTGCTCAGTTGCTAATCGGCTACCATAGTTGAGATTCAGGCATCTTAAATATTGTGTCATGAAAATATGATGAACTCCTGGCCCATGGACCAAATCTGGGCCATGGAACCATGGCATCCATCCATGGGGCTCCCCACTGATCAGAAAATTTGGCACCATTATTATAAAAGAATTCAATTAGCCTATGGTCAATCAACAGTTAACAGTGAACTGTAATACCAAGGACAATTTGCTTGCACTAGGTGGCAGGCAAGAGCACTCTCAGGCCTAATCAAGAGCCTGCTGACAGCCTCTGAGGATTTTTGGTTTTTCCCTTTGCAAGGTACTCAGCACCTCAGGAAAGAGGGAGGGGTGATGCATTACCCAACTGTGGTGGAGGTGAGGCAGGTCGAATACAAGTAGAATGTCTCCTCCCCTCAGATGCTCCCCGAGCTCTACACTACACTCACCAGGTGTCTCACTCTTTTGCACAGCACAGCAAAACACCCAGTTGGTCTCTAACCTTCCCAGCCACTAATCTAATATCAGTCATAAGCACTTAACTGATCTGCACTAATCCCAGAGGGAGAGAGCATGAGACAGACCAAGTCTCAGTGAGCTCTGACCCTGACAGCGACCCCCAAAAGAGCCTCTACAAACTCCCAAAAAGAGCCTGCTGACCCTGCACTGGACAGGATTTATAACGCTCAAATCATGCCACCTATCAATTATGTGATGGTCCAGTCATCACCCACCTCACTGGTAATATTTGAAAGGACCAATCACTTCAACTGAATGTAGATCCTCATTATCATAACTGGCCCAATAAACAGTTATATAACAGGGATGCTCTGCGCATGCCCAGACCTCAAAAGTAAGTCACAACATCATCCAGGTTAGAAGTTCAAACATCTCGCCCCTAGTCATCCTGCACATGTGTGATCATACCAGGACTCAGTGTTCTACACCACCTGTCCTCCAGTGCCAAATTCTCAACCCCCCCATAGCTGGATGGGGGCTGAGTCAATCTAATATGGGACCAATGTATCAGTGCACCTCTAACTGCTACCAAATGCAACAAATAATAAAATCTAGAGATCATACCTGGTGATCTTTATTATTGAATATGCCAAAGAAAAGAGTAAAATTAATCTGATAACTAATCTCTGTTACTGTATAATTTTAGTTCTTGGCTGGCTAAAACAAAGTCAATTAATATAAAAGGATTAATGTGGTTGTCTGAAGTAGTGGAGGATAGGACTCAGTAAATCAGGAGGTATACCATATTTACTCAAATATAAAATGACCCTGAATATAAGATTACCCCCCCCAGTAATAAAGTTTTATAAATTGTTATAATTTTCCAGGTATAGAATCTAATTATTGGAAGTTTGCCTTGAATTTGTTTCCCTCCCACAGCTACAGCAGGGGAAAAAAAATCTGGGGATCAGGTGGTCCCTTTGCCCTTTTTCCCCTCAACTTCTTTCTCCTGCAGCCCCTTCATCCCCACCCTTATTGTCAGACCCTGCTGTCTATGATCACATGGATGTGAAGGGCAAGTTTGAAAACACTGACCTTGAAATAAACATATATATAAAATAATATGGGCATCCATAGGCTGAGTTCATGTGGAACTGATACATTTTACCTTTTTTTTTTTTACACTGCTGCAAGTTTTAGAACAGGTACTCCATAACTTGTGCAGCACTTTTGTACTGACTTATATATGGTACAAACTATGCATAAGTCCAAAACCAAAAGCTAATCATTTAGCATATAGCTCATTGGTCTGGGCCCCAGAAGTCAACAGCATTTGAAGCCATGGTGACCCCACTGCTCAGTACATATGTGTACTCCAGATACTCCCCCATCAGAGAGCCATGTGCTGATTAGTCCCCCACTCATAACTGGAACTAGGTGTTCTTGTCATAAGTGCTGGGATTCTCCAAAAAATTATATGCAGATGAGGCACAGGGCAACTTTGCTTGGCGTTACCTCATGGAGGGTGGGTCCACACTAATCATATGCACAGGCTGAGAGAAAGGTGACAGAGGGATCCTGGGTGAACTGTTTGGAACTCCATTTGGTCATGTTTGCCAGACATATGAGGCCTGTGAAAAAGCAGGAATCATTAGAAATGGGAAAGAAAGGCACAGCTCAGCTAGGGAATGAAGAAATTGAAATATTCCCTGGAGTGGCTCACCATGACTTAAAAAAATGGTGGTCAGGGGAACTAAACACAATGGGAATTACTTAACATTCTCCAGAGTCTCAGTATGGATCTGGATTACCAGAATTGGGGACTGTGAATTAGGAGCTTACTGGTGGAGGACCTTAGGCTTCCAAACGGTAAGTGTCAGGTCTGTTTTGTTATATGCCTTGGTAACCATGATGATTGCCTTCTGCTTCTGAGTGAGCGCACACTACAGCATCATAAACATACTGGAGCTCAATGACTGGTTGGCATAGCCTTGGTTTTGGCTTGGAGTTTGCTGAGGTTAAACAGCTTACCACCCATTCAGTAGTTTATCTCCATTTCAACTGGAAGCTTGTTAGTGGTCAGATGTAGCATCGTGGCAAGGAATACTGAGAAGAGTGTTGGAATGATGATTCAGCCTTGCTTAACTCCCATTTTAACCTCATAGGCATCTGTATGCACAGGCTGAGAGAATGGTGACAGTTTCAGTAATGGATCCTGGGATCCATTACTGAGAAACACCATGATAGAGCAGGCAGAGAATGGTGACAAATTTCAGTGGGGATCCATACATCATAAGGATCCTCCACAACACTTCTCGGCTGCCAACGTCAAAAGTTTCTTTGAGGTCAAAGAAGGCCATGTAGAGATGCTTATGTTGCTCCCTGCATTTCTCCTGCGGCTGGAAAGTTATGAAATCGTGTCAGTTGTGCCTCTTGATGCCCTAAAACCACACTGAGATTGAGAGGAACTCTTCAGTAAGCGGGAGGAGATGGGTCAAAGAAGGGTTCTCACAGTGATCTTTCCTGTGGTGTATAACAAGGTGAGTCCTCTGTAGTTTCTGCATTCAGACTTGTCTCCTTTCTTGAAGACTGTCATAATCATGGCATCCCTAAGATTACCTGGAATGTCCTCATCATTCCAGATCCTTAAAATGAGGGCATGAAGCTGTAATGTGAGCTCCACTCCTCCCTGTTTTAAGATTTCAGCAGGGATTCCGTCTGCTCCTTATACCTTGTTATTCTTCATCTGTTTGATGGCTTTCCTCACCTCATCAAGGGTTGGAGGGATTCCAGGATCATCTCTGACTGGATGTTGCAGGATGGAGTTGAGAACACTCTCATCAGCAGTAGAGTCTCAATTTGAGAACATCTTCAAGATTCTTCCATCAGGCATTGATGGCTCCCCTTTCCTTTATCAGGTCTCCTTCATCCTTAGGTCTGAAGAGGCTCAGCCTGTGTAACAGGGCGCCATCCCCAGGGGTGGCTGCAAGCCCCTGGAGGCCCACAGAATTCATAGTTTCATAGTTCATTTCATAGGTCAGAAGGGACCTCAATAGATCATCGAGTCCAACTCGATAGGGCCAATACTGTTTAACATCTTCATCAATGATGTGGACATTGGTGTCAGAAGTGGACTGGCCAAGTTTGCTGACAACACCAAACTCTGAGGTAAAGCATCCACACCTGAGGACAGGTGGGTGATCCAGGCAGATCTGGACAGACTCATGAAATGGGCGAATGAGAACCTGATGGTATTCAACACCAAAAAATGCAAGGTTCTCCACCTTGGAAGGAAAAACCTGCACCATGCTTATAGGCTTGGTAGTGCTACACCGGTTAGCACTACAGATGAAAGGGACTTGGGGGTCACGGTTGACCACAAGATAAACATGAGCCTTCAGTATGATGCTGCGGCTAGTATAGTGAGCAAAACACTGGCTTGCATCCATAGATGCTTCTCAAGCAGATCTCGGGACGATATTCTCCCGCTGTACTCGGGCTTGGTGAGGCCGCAGCTGGAGTACTGTGTCCAGTTTTGGGGTCCGCAATTCAAAAGGATGTGGAGAAGCTTGAGAAAGTGCAGAGGAGAGCCACACGCATGATCATTGTTCTGGAAAACAGACCTTATGATGAGAGACTGAGAGCCATGGGGCTCTTCAGCATGGAAAAGCACAGGCTCAGGGGTGATCTGGTGGCTACCTATAAGCTTATCAGGGCTGCTCATCAGGATCTGGGGGAATGACTGTTCACCAGAGCCCCCCAAGGGATGACAAGATCAGTCACAAACTCCACTGTGACCGGTTCAGGCTGGACATAAGAAAGAACTTCTTCACTGTCCGAGCCCCCAAGGTTTGGAACAGACTGCCACCTGAGGCGGTTCAAGTGCCCACTTTGAATGCCTTCAAAACACATTTGGATGCTTATCTTGCTGGGATCCTATGATCCCTGCTGACTTCCTGCCCCTGGGGTGGGGAGCTGGACTCTTTGATCCTCCAGGGTCCATTCCTGCCCAAATGTCTATGAAATCTATGAAACTCCCCTGCCCTGGGCAGGAAAGAGCGCTGGGGTCATAAGCCCCCAGCCAGGTGCTTGTCTATGTCAGGCCCCTAATGCCGGTGCCCTAACCCTTGACTTGTGAGCCTGGGTCGGCACAACCGGCTTGGCGCGAGGAGGGGGATTTATGACCGGGCAGGTTGGTGATAACGGTGAGCAGGAGTCAGTATGATTTAAACACAGCGTGATGGTTTCACAAAGGATTTATTTTACTTACACTTCTGATGTACTGGAGCGTAGGTAGAGGAGCTGATTGATTTAGTTACAGCATGCAGATATCATGTTACCCAGCATTTACAGGGTGGGTAAAACAGTTGCTTCCGAGCGATTCATATAAGCCGTTGCAGTCTGCAGATTACTAAGAGCTCTTGATAAGAAAGATAACGCCAAAGATAAAGAGATAAACGGACTGGTAAGACGAGATGGAGTACGCCAAAAAAAAATAAAATAAAAAAAATACGTAGGCAGAAGAGATAACATTCGTTGTGCACAATCTGTTCTTCTTGAGTGTATACACAGTTCTCCGTTCTCTGCTTTCTCTGCTTTGGGCGGAAGTTCTTTCAAAGTTATACTTTTTGCAGGTGACCAATTACTATACACTAATCATAAATAATGAGTTGGCACTTGTGCTTTCTTTGTTTGCTCAGGTTTCATAAAAAAGGGGGGTTATTTTTACTTGGGTGGTACTGGTTCTGTTTGGTCACAGGATGGCGTGCGTAGTATATTTAATTTTACAAATTTACTAAAGTAAGCTAATCTCGTTACTATAGGTACTTTATCTTTTGTGCTGGGCTGTCAAGGCCAGTTTCTCTCTCAAGTATGAGAAATCAAGTAATTTGAAATGAGGCACAGACAGGGGTGTGTATATGCAACATTGTTAATACAGAGGCATAAATTACAACCACAGAGTTTGTTGTGTTAGCCTCTGACCTTTTGTCTCTGACCTTTTGCCATCGGCTTCTGAAATCAAAGACTTTGATCTTTGACAGTCCAGTCTCCTCTTAAAGACCTCCAAGGTAGGGGAGAGCACCACCTCCCTTGGAAGCCCATTCCTGATTCTGGCAACCCTTACCATAAAGAAGTTCTTCCTGAAGTCCAACTGCCCACTTAGAGGCCCTGCTCCTGTAAAGAGGGGAGGTGTGTCGCAGAGCACTGAGGTGCCCTGCTCCTTTTAAAGAGGGGAAACTGCTAGGGAAAGAGCCTTAGCAGTGAGTGAGAAGCCCCAGATGCTGGTTACCAGGGCAACCAGAGTAGTTAGTGACCCACACCTGCCAGCAGTCTGCTGACCAGAAGGGCCAGGGCCTGGCACATTTAAACCCTAGGGCTGAGGGCAGGCTGGCAGTTCCCTGCCAGCAGCCAAGGGGGGAAGGAGCTCTGCCTGAGCGAGCAAAAGGGAGAGGCCTGGCTGCATAAGCAGCTCCCGGTACTGGTGAGAGATGGAGCACCCTTAAGGTGGCTTGAATGAAGTTGTTATAGTTGGGTGGCTCGAGTTTGTTATAGCCCAGGGGCTTGTGTTTTGTTTGCTGTTAATACCGGTGGCTTGGGAGAGGCTATTAGGGGATGGAGGAGGCCTCATAGGGGACCCACAGCAGCGTGGGAACCCTAGCCCCAGAGAGAGGGGGCAGCAATTGACGAGTGCCTGTGAGACGCAGAGCGAGACGGTGCCGCAGAGGGCCCAGGGAGGTCAAGGGGGCCACATTACAACAGGGCCCAGACCAAACAACGTTGGTACCATCTGCGAGGCTTGGGGCGTGGTCAAGGGGTGGTTGGAGCCACGCATAGCCCATAAGGCTAGGGCGCCCCGAAACACCCATTGTGTAATCTACCTTGAAGTGGGACCCACCAGGGGTCCGAGAGTCCACAGGGCCAGAATGTACAGCAAACCATGACCAAAAGGGCAAAAGGCAGCCTCCCATATATATTCCATCAAAGACTTGACACAGTAACAGGGCCTTGAGGCGATCAAGGCCATCCTGTAGGACCCTGCACCATGACACCAACCTAAATCTGCTTTCTGTCAGTTTGTGGCCATTGTTCCTGGTTATTCCAAGAGGTGCCCTGGTAGACCGAGCATCTCCAGTTTCTTTCTGCCACCTCCCAATGAATTTGTAAATGACCACAAGATCCCCTCTCAGCCTTCTCTTGGGGAGGCTGAAGAGATCCAGGTCAGTAAGTCTCTCCTCATAGGGTCTTGCCTGCAGCCCCTAACCATATGAGTGGCCCTCCTCTGGACCCTCTCAAAGTTGTCCACATCCCTCTTGAAGTGAAGCACCCAGAACTGGGCGCAGTACTTCAACTGTGACCTGACCAATGCCACATAGAGGGGAAGTATCACCTCCTTGGACCTGTTTGTGATGCACCTGCTAATGCATGATAGAGTGCAGTTAGCTTTACTGATCACTTCATCACATTGATGGCTCGTATTCATTTTTGAGTCAACTATGACTTCAAGATCCCTTTCTGCCACTGTGCTGCTGAGCAGGTCATCCCCTAACCTTTAAGTGTGTTGGTGATTCCTTCTCCCTAGATGCAGCACTTTGCACTTGCCTTTGTCGAACTACATCCTATTCTTTTCTGCCTACTTTTCCAACCTGTTCAGGTCGGCTAGGTTTGATCCCTTCCCACTAGTGTGTTAACTTTACCTCATAATTTGGTGTCATCCACGAATTTGGACAGAGTGCTCTCCACACCCTCATCCAAGTTGCTGATGAAGACATTGAATAGTACAGGTCCCATGACCAAGCCTTGGGGGACCCCACTGCCCGCATCTTTCCAGGTCAATACCAACCTGTCCACCACCACTTTCTGGGTACGACCTTTAAGACAATTTCCCACCCACCTGACTGAGTAATCATCTATGTCACAGCTGCTCAGTTTGTTTATGAGAATAGGATGAGATACCATAACAAAGGCCTTCTTAAAATCCAAGTAGATGACATCTCCTGCATCCAAGCATTTTGTGCCATGATCATAAAAAGAAGCAAGGTTAGTCAGGCAGGATCTACCTGCAGTGTGCTGGTTGCCCTTCAGCATTATTTTTCCTTCTGGGCTCTCACAAATGTGATCCTTGATAATTTTTTCAAAGGTTTTCCCAAGGATAGAGATGAGACTAACTGGCCTATAATTACCTAGATCCTCTTGTCTCCCCTTCCTGAAAATAGGGACCACATTGGCCCTTCTCCAGTCCTTTGGGACCTGACCTGGGCACCATAAGTGCTCAAACAGCCATGTCAGTGGCTCTGCTATGACACTGGCCAATTCCTTCAGCACCCTTGGATGAAGGTCATCTGGGCTTGCTGACTTAAATACAGTCAGCCCCTCCAAGTGTCCCTTTGCTAGGTCAATGCTAACCAATGGTGGGCTGGTGTTCCTCCTGTGCCCATCTGTAATGCAATTGGAAGATTTGTCTTGATCCATGTTCAGGAATACAGAGGCGAAAAACTCATTGAAGAGTTCAGCCTTGTCCCTCCTATCTGTCACCACATGCCCTAGCCTGTCTTGTAGGGGTCGTATGTAACCCTGCACCTTCTTTTTGCTTCCTATCTACCTGTACAAGGACTTTTTATTGTCTTTATTTTTTGATGCCAGCCTGAGTTCCATTGCTGCTTTGGCCTTCCTAACTGACTCCCTGCAAGTGCGAGTCAAGGAGGTATACTTCTCCTTGGTAGCTACCCCCTGCTTCCACAGCCTCTGTGCCCCTTTCTTTGCCCCTAGGCTTTCCTGGATTTCTCTGTTCAGCCAAGAGGGTTTCTTGGTCCCTTTGCCCCCTTTTGTGTGCAATAAGATTGTCGTCTTCTGCGCCTGAAGGATTGCTCCCTTGAGGAACAGCCACTCTTCCTGGACTCCCGTTTCGCCAATGCTCTTGATCTTCAATGCCTCACTAACTAATCTCCTGAGCACATTTGAAGTTAGCCTTTCTGAAGTCTAGCACTTCTGCCCTGCTGGTTACTTTTCCCACCCTATACTGAATAATGAATTCAATCAATCAGTGGTCACTATCCCCTAGGTTACCTTGTACCTGCAGATCCCCCACCAGGTCATCCCCTGTAGCTAGCATGAAGTCCAGCAAGGTGTTTCCCCTAGTGGGACTATATACCTCCTGCATTAGGTGAAGGTCTTGTATGCAGGTTAAGAATCTACAAGAGCAGTTGGATCTGGCTGACTGCTCCTCCCAGCAAATGCTCTCCCATTTTTGCTCTGCTTGCTCTGGGAACAATCTCCCCTTCACTCTCCAACCATGTCTTGATGTTCTGTATGGTTATAACAAAGAGGCTGCCCAAGGACTTCCGAGACTTGGTCTTGCTCTAAAGCAGGGGCGGGCAGTTATTTTGGGTAGAGGGCCGCTTACCTAGTTTTGGCAAGCTGTTGAGGGCCACATGAGTAGCCCTACCCCTTGAGAGGTGCCCTGCCCCCTGGTTACCATCTGTTCCCAACCTTTGACCTTTGCCACAAGAAATCACTCCCCTTGTCCCTGGAAGTACTCCTTTCAGCAAGGGATTTTACCATCTTGGAACCAGAAGAAATACCAAATTATATTCTAAAAATTAAACACCTACAGCATCCATTAATTTGATTTAAAAATATATATATTTTTGCCCTGACTTACATGTGCTTGTGTAGTGTACATAGAGACGATTGCACAATACCTTAAAATGAAGTCTTACTCTTGTAT
>NW_017728915.1:12544857-12558189 GCF_001723895.1 Crocodylus porosus
GGGTATGGGGTTTGTGGGGGGCGTGGGTGGCTGGAGATTATGAACTGGTGTGGGGGTCTGCATGTATGGCAGCGTGAGGAGGAGTGTGGGTGGATGTGTATGGTTGGGTGTGCGTGTGGGACTTCCCATATGAACACACACTCTCTCTCCCACCCATCATTGTGTGCACACGCGTGCACACACACACACACAAACACACTCTCTCTCTCTGTCCCTTCTTCTCTCATTGTACACACATGCTCTGTCCCTCCATTTCTCTCCCTCCCTACATCATTGTACACACACACACACGTACACCACCATCCCGCTTCTGGCCCTGGGGCACGGGCATGGGCCCCATGCTCCTGCGGTCCAGCCAGGAGCCACGTGATGCAGGAGCAGCCAACGGGCAGGCAGGGAAGCAGTGAAAGTGGCCATAGGTGGGAGGGGAGTGGCAGCAAGTGGCTGCACAGGGCACAGCGACAACTGAGTGGGAGTATGGGGCCCACGCTGGTGTTCCAGGGCCAAGACCAACGGGGCCCAGAGTGGGGTAGCAGGAGCACTGGGCCCAGGCCAGCAGGAGTCTATGGAGGCAAGCCAGGCTGCACCAGCAGGGAGAGCCAGCCTGCTCCAGAGCCCCTGCCAGCCTGGGCCCAGTGTTCCTGCTGCCCCACTTTGGGCCCGGCTGGCGCTGGCCCTGGGGACACCGGTGCAGGCCCCATGTGCCTGGCCAGCTGTTGCTGTGCTCCGCATGCCCTTTTGCTGCTACTGCCGCCACCTACAGCTGCTTTCACCACTTCCCCACCTGCCCCATGACTGCTCCAGCACCATGCGACTCCCAGCTACATGGCTGAACTGCAGGACTTGGCAGGAGCTGCCTGGCTCAGTCCTGAGGACTGAGGCAATCCCCCGGCCCCCCTCAACTCTTACTTGTATTGCCCTCTGGCTCAGGGAGGCAGGAACAGCCCCAGGATCCCCGGTGAGAAGGCTCTGCTGGGCAGGTAGCGGGGCAGTAGGCGATGGCAGGAGGTGGGGCAGGGTAGGACCGGGTGGGCATGGCTGCTGCGTTCTGCTGGCTTCCCTTGGGTCCTACTGCCCCTGTCTCCTGTCATCTTTGAGAGGCAGCCAGGAGCAAATAAATAAATTTATTTTGTAAATTTTTTAGGGGTCCTGTGGCCCCAGTAGAATGGCATGGTAGGCTGGATCCAGCCCACAGGCCATATTTTGCCTGCCTGCCTGCTCTAAGAAACACCTAGTATTAGTGGTCCTTTGCCTTAAGGGAGGGGCAAGCAAAATACAGCTGGAGGCCCACCCACTTTCATCTAGCCCGTGGCACCAACCAGCAAAATGCACCCCACCCAGCCCTTCCATCCATGAGGGTGGGAGCAAAGCACCACATGTACACACACCCTGCCCTCCAAACGTAACCTATTGTGCTTCACTTCCACCCTCATGAGCAGAAGGGCCCAGCCTGGCCAGCCTGTAGCTTGCAGACAAGGCTGCTGCTGCCACAGTTGCAGCCCCCAGGGACCTGCTCTGGTTCCCTGGTTTCCTGCCGGCTCTGGGCAGCAAGTAGGGAAGCCCTGGGAGTAGGGCTGTAGCTGGGCAGGAGCATGAGGCTCTTACACTTGCCAGGCATGGGAGGGAAGCCCCAGACACTGGAACCAACTGTCTTCCTCGCTGGGGCTACATAGCACAGGAGAGAAGCCCCAGGTTCCTCCCCAGCCTGCTCCAGTGCATGGGGCTTCCCTCCCATGCCCTGCAAGTGTGGGGAATACCAGCAATACAGACTGCCCAGCAAGTTATGGCACCCTTCACCATGATGTGCAGCACTGGCTTGAGCTGCACACTGCTGGGCACCTGTTCCTTGAGCACCCCTGCCCGCTGCTGCATGGTGGGAGGAGCGTAGTGGTGCCCACAACCCCCGACACATACATAACCTCCCAACATACATTATGCCCCCCGCACATAGAGCCACACCCCCTCACATATCTCCCACACACACCCACACCCCACTGTACACACACACACACACACACACACACACACACACACCACCATACACCCCTGCACACACAGTATACAAGACTAAGAATTTATTTTTGAGGTATTATGCAGTCACCTCTATGTACCCAACACAAACACAAATCATGACAAAAATATTTTTTGTAATAAAATTTTAAAATGTTATAGTAGGTGTTTGACTTTTAGTGTATGATTTGGTTTTTTTTCTGGTTCTAAGATGGCAAGCCCCCTCCCAAAAGAAGTATTTCCACGGGGCAAGGGGGAGGTACTTCTGGTGGCAAAAATCAGGGGTTAGAGGGTCGGACTTCAGGTCTCAAGATGGCAACCAGGGGGTGGGGCACCTGTCAGGGGGCAGGGCTACCCATATGGCCCTCAACAGGTCACCAAAACTCCTTAAGTGGCCCTCCAGCCAAACTAATTGTCCACCCCTGCCTTATGGGCTATTTGCATGGCTCAATACTTTCCCTACACCATGCCCCATGCCTCGCAGATTTTGAGTCACCAGTCAGGTAGGATACATGTCCCTTTGTCTCCAGGCCACTCCAGGACTTCCTTCTTTTGTTGGGGCTTTAGTCTTCCCAGCTTCCACTCCTCTACTTTGGCTGGTCCCATAGCCCAGGCCCACTGCCCTAAGCCTGGCTTCTGGGCCCCAGCCCCACTCAGCTGTGAACCTGCCCCAGCAGGGCCCAAGACAATCACATGCCTCTAGGACACTAATGGGACCTCCGTATACTGCCCCTTAGTCCCAACCCAAACCACCAGTCTTAACATAAAAATGAAGGCCACTTATGTGCTTAACAAGTGTCCCTCTCTCTTTTCTTTTCCCTCTTCCTCTCTCTCTTTCTCTCCTTCTCTGGGTAGCTGTTTCTTGTTCCCAGATCTGCCATGCTGCTGTCAGGAGTTCCACACTCGGCAACTCTCAGAGCTGGCTTTCTTGACTGGCCTAATCCCAAGGCTTATGTAGCTCTGGCCTGAGCCCTTTTCTGGTCATGTGAGGCCCCAATCAGCTGACCTGACAAGAGGACTGTCCTTTAACCCCTACTCTGCTGGGTGTGGTATAAAGACTTTGTCCTTAAAGGGACCACACCGCTGTCCAGTAATAGCACCAGCATTCCCTGTTACAGTCCCTTAGTACTCAGACTGTAGATGGCTTTGGTGGCACTGAAGAAGCTGTGCAAATCGTGGATGTCAGCCAGATGTTGAATCTCCTTAGCCTTGTCTTCCCACCATTTGTTCTCCATATCACATCTGCTTTTGAACCTCTGCCTTGGCTTGTTGGAGATTCAATTTCTTTTGCTTGGAGATGGTGTCATTTTGCCAGCCACAAAAGGCCTTGCACTTGCAATTGATCAGCTCTTGAATCTCCCAGTCGTTCTCATCAAACTATTCTTGATGTTTCCTGATAGAGAATCAAAGTGTCTCTTCACAAGCACTGATGATGGTGTCCTTGAGAGCACCCCACACGCTGTTGGCATTTTCCCATTGTTGTTAATTGGAATTTACCAGTTTTTCATTGAGGCAGTGGTGGAAGAGTTTTTGCTTGCTTGGGTCCTTGGCTCCTTCAACATTGATCTTCTGTTGGCATTGCTTTTGCTGCAGCCAAGGTTTGGGAGCCAGTTTGAGTGACATCACTGAGCAGCTAGGTTGGTGATTGGTCCAGCGATCATCAGCTCCCGGCATAGCTTGAGTGATGTGGACATCTTTGCAATCCTGGGCACGGATGCTAACATAGTCAGTCAGGTGCCAATGCTTAGATCATGGGTGTTGCCATGATGTTCTGTGGTGGAGCAGGGTGTTAGTGAGTCCGTGTTCCACACATTCGGTCAAGAGGAAGATGCTAATCGGTTGACCTTTCCTACTCCTTCCTTGCCAGTGGTTCCATTCCAAAAGTTGTTGGCTATAAAGGACCAACTCACAGGATCATAATAAATTCTTATTTATTGTACAGGATGTGAAGTTACCAGTAAAATCATAAATGTAGACTTTCAGTTATGAGAGGTACTGGCCACCTTAACACACGCACACACCTACTGCAATAGTAGTGTAGCACCGATGTTGGTTTATACCTGTCCAGGGCTCTCGAATCTGTTGTCAATGGTCAGCTTCCTCCAGGGTGATGTCTTCTCCAGAAGGGATTCACCTGCTTGTCCTTCTGTCTCAGTAGGTCAGGTGCTGGATGAGAGGGCATCACTGTGGGTCACGCTTCACTGCCTTTTATCCCTTTCTGGCAGACTTGTGTGATTTCCCCCTCCCCCCCCCCAGCATCATGGCTGCTCAGTCCAGAGGTCACTGTCCCACATGGGTCTTGAGTAGTGCATGACAGTTATCTGTCACAGTCACTGGGGTTCCACCAGAAGGTGCAGTTTCAGAAATCCACCCGTCACTTACAGACTTATTTGCTGTATTGTTATGGGTTACAGTCAATAGGGTGTGTGCTTAGTTCCAGGAATTAGTCTCCAGTGATCAGCTCAAACTGAATACCCTCCTCCTGTCAGTCTGTGGCTCAGAGCTGTTAATTGCTGCTCATTAACTTGTAACCACAGCTGGTTCTACCTATTACTTAATCACTCACTCAGATTTGCTTCCATTCATTCAGGAAACCAGCCTCAATGCAGCGATGCAATTCCAGTGATTACAATTCCAATGCATTCTTACAGTAGTAGTTCTAGTAATACAAGGTATGACTTTAAAGAAAACTACCTTTGTTAAAAGGTATAAAATAAAGAATACCAGGGTAAAGATGAGACAGATGAAATATACCTTAATCAATAAATGCAAATAGGCAGTAGTGAGGATCAAACACTAGGGACAGTAAGTGAGTTAGGTTAGATGCAGTAGGCTGATTTAGCATAAACTTTAGACAGATATGGGAAGTTTCTGTTGGGAAAAAGGTTTTAATCAAAAGGGGAATGTGTTCACTAGGATGTATTTACAGTCGTGTTTTCACTGCACCTTGGCTTGGCTCGTCTCTTACGGACTTTGCTTTAAAGTGGGTGTATTAGTTCTTTTGTTTTCTTGAGTGGCACTCTAGTTCAATTGATATGTAGATGTAGTTTGTAGATTTCTCCTACAGAAAGCCACGTCAGCTCTCTGGCTTGCTCTGAGCCTTGCCACACACTTGCAGTGCTAGGTCTCTGCCAGTACTTGGAAGGAAAAAGAAATGCACAAAATGGTGGGGTGTAGGCAAGATGGGGCTTCTTCATACAAGGTTAGAGTCCCTTCCAATTCTGCCACTGAGAAAAATACGTCTGTTTCCCTCCAGAATGTCAAAAGGACTTGGTAAAGGTTGGTGTAGAATTCCTCCTTGGTTTCATTGGTGGTGTCAAGAGTCGGGGCATACACACTAATGATAGTGCCATATTGGCTCCCCACCAGTTTAAGATGGAGATTCATGAGGCATTTATTAATTCCGATAGGGAACTCAATGATTTGGTTTATGAGCTCACTTTTAATGGCAAAACCACCTTGGTGAAATTGGCATTCTCCTTCCCGTTTACCCTTCCAAGAGAAGGTATAGCTGCCTTCATGGTCTTTGAGCTCTTGTCCATCTCCTGCTCACTGGGTCTTGCTCAGGACAGCTACATCAATTTTTGTGTTGCCTTAGTTCTTGGGCCATGATTGCAGTGCAGTGTTCTGGGTATTCACTATTAGGGTTGTCTATGAGGATCCTGATGGTCCAGGCCCTGAAAATAATGGTGTCTTCACTGGTATTTTCAACCTCGGTAAAGATGATACCACTGGACAAGGTTATCCAGTCAGGAAGAAATACAGAATTTGACAGGCAAAAGTTAGGGCACCTTTTCTAGTCCCCTACCCATATGGGGTGAGCAGAGAGGATCCTGAAGAGGGCTGCTCAGTCAGTTACAGTTACAGCTGCCACACTCCTGTCTCATCAAAGTATGACCTTGTAACTTGCCTTTATCCGAGTTCATGACTAGGAGCTTCCAGACCTCACAATCCTGCTCCCATCACCATTAGCTGGTCACTAAAAGGCTCGAGGAATGTGTTGGCCTGGAAGATGCCTATCCATGACTTCTTTTATTGTGGAGAAGCTGCTGCACATCAGCTTCCAGATGGCTTTTGCAGGAAAGGGACCTTGATCCAATTGCAAAGAGACCAAGACAACTGGGGATCTCATTCTGCTGCAGCCTTTATCTGCCTTTGCAGCTCTTGAGGTTCTAACATCTTTTTCCACCTGCTCCACCGCTGAGGACTTGTAGACCCAGAGCTGGGGATTGGGCAGGTTTATTACACTGGCAACCTGTACTCATCATGTCACAGCACCATCAAAGGCTATATGTGGCTTTTCAGGAAGGAATCCATTGCCATCTGCTGGCCTTGCCACATCCTGATGGTGCTGCTGCTGCTTGGTCTACAACTGCTTATTTCACAGCTAACCTTCCTTGAAGGTCATTCCACTATCCATCACCTGTGGATGTGCTGGGTAGCAGCACAACTCTGCCCCACAGGTTCCTCTCAGTATGTCTGCCTGGTGTGGGCCATGTGTTTTATGGTCAGTGTTGACTGCATTTAATCAACTTCATAGTTGATTACTGAGCACATGCTGCTTTTGGCAGCGATTTAATGATAGACAATATGTTTAATGAGCTCTTCTTGTATGCGAATGTAAGAGGGAGAGCCTTTTTTCCCCATGGTAATTAGGGAGAACCCCCTCTGTTTATATTCAACTAAATACAGTACATAGGAAAACATTTCTGGGGTAAAGCTTTACTGTCAGAAGAAAATGAGACATTTGTTTTTGGTGAAAGTAAATAAATGTTCTGAGAGCTGTTTGTTTATGGATAGACACTATTGTCACAGTATTGTCAGCCAGTAATAAATACTGCTGTTTGTAGTTCAGTCTCTAAGATTTTTCTGAGACATTCTTTGAGTCACTAAATGTTCCTGGGGCACCTGATGCCAGCCCTGGGAAGACTGGTGCTTACCTGGAAGCTTCATTTTCTCTTATGTTCTTTACAAAAGACAATTAAAAAATGTTTAATCTATATCCATTTTAAAAATAAAATATAGGTACTGTACTGTAGAAAGGAATGTGTGTTTGTTCTATCCTTAAATGTGACATAAACTTTTAGTTGTAGTTGTAATATTATAATGTCCCCTGAGTCATATGTTTGGGGCAAGAGGATTTGCTATGGTGTAATGATTCTATCATTACAGTGAATCTATCATTACCTTTTTATTCTTTTTATATGATGTAATTGTGGTTCTTTTCTCATTCACAGTTTGTTACAAATGGGAAAGGATTTCATTTAAATTTTGTTATCCACAGATAAACTATGTCTGCTCCAGCTGATGAAACTGCAGGAGACCTACCTGTGAGAGAGAGAGATTTAAATCTAGCTGGAATCGAAGGATTACAAGGTTTGCACCCGCTGTTATATATTACAGCTACAAACTTTCATCAGTGGCTTCTTTAGGTTCCTTCTAAAAAAGGGTTTCTGGAATTCTCATATACAAAATCTAAGTTCATATAACATTAATTATTTGTGTTAAATTAAAAAAATAAGAGAAAATAGAGTTCTATTCTTTGTCAATTTATTGTTACCGATAGAGGAATTACAAGATTCTGAGCACCTGCAAATCCCACTGGTTAATTTTCTACCATAATTGAAAACATTTTTTTCACTAACTTCAGTAAGAGTAAGACAAGACACACTGAACTAAATGGAAACTGGAAATACTTGGCTTTTTTTTAGAATTGGACCAGCATACATGCAAGAATCTACTCATTTGCTATACAGGAGTGAATTTACTGGGTTTAATTAAATTAATAATTTTTTGCCTAGTTAATTGAAAAGATCGTTGTTTCTTCATGAAAGGAAAAGAATACAGGGACTGGGACATCTCCCCCACCGGGATTCAGGACGGACTCAAGAGAGACTCTGCTAGACCTGGGGTCAAGGAGGACCGAATTAGGGAACTTCTGGAAAGACTAGATGTGATCAAATCAGCAGGTCCAGATACTCTCCACCCCAGGGTGCTGAGGGAATTGGCTGGGGTTATCGTAGGGCCCCTGGCATGGCTTTACAAGCACTTGTGGTGCTCTGGCCAGGTGCCAAAAGACTGGAAGAAGGCCAATGTCCCCATTTTCAAAAAAGGGAGGGGGGAAGACCCAGGTAACTATAGGCCCACTAGTCATTTTGGTCCTGGGGGAGCTCTTTGAGAAAATGATCCAGGAGCACATCTGTGAGGGACCAACATGGGGGATGATGCTCAAGGGCAACCAGGATGGGTTCATTAGGGGCAGGTCCTGTCCGACCAACCTGATTGCCTTCTACAATCAGGTCATTGGATGCAGGTGTTGCAGTGGATGTAGTCTTTCTGGACTTCAGGAAGGCCTTTGACACTGTCTCCCACCCCATTCTCATTAAAAACTTAGGCGACTGTGGCATTGATGCCTACACAGTCAGACGGGTCGCAAATTGGCTAGGGGGCCACACCCAGAGAGTGGTGGTGGATGGGTCACATTTGACTTGGAGGGAGGTGGGCAGTGGAGTCCTCAGGCCCATACTGTTCAATTCCTTTATTGGTGACTTGGGGAGAAAAATGCTCTGTTCAAATTCGCTGACGATGTTGCCCTATAAGGTCAGGCCAACTCTCAGGACCTCAATATTGTGCTGTTAGACAGGAGGGTGTGACACAATTGCACATATACAAACACACAAATCAATTAGGTGCATGCCCACACTACCAGCTCAGGCACATACACATCCAAACCAGCCTAGGCACATGCATACCTATCACAAATTCAAGCACTATACACCCCAAAAGTTAGACACAGATCACTAATTTGTATATCATGCACACAATGACATGTATACACACACCAGTTCACACACATACAACCCACCTACACATATACACAGTTAAGTTCCTAACTTGGTTGGTACAGTGTGTATGTGTGTGCTTGGGGTACCTGGGATACTTGGGGGAATGTTCAGGTGGGAGAGAGTTAAAGTGTAGGGAGTGAAAGTTGCCAGAACTGGGATTAGAACCGGTGGACTACAGACAAGCTGGCTGAGGAACTAAGGGCTGGGTTTACTTAAGGTAGACTGGGGCGGGAAACTGAGGCAGACAGCTGAGATTGGGGGGGGGCAAATAAGTCGGGGCAAAGAGGAGACAGCCAGGAAAAAAAACTGAGACAGAAACCTGGTTGCTCAGGGGAAAAGGAAAAGGCAGTAGGGATAAGACAGTGGCAAAGAAACTGGGGTTTTAGAGGCAGAGAGGAGCTCAGGACAGGTGTTGGAGGTAGCAGTGAGCCAGAAGCAGGAGAGGGAGAAATGAGACAGAAGTTAGAGGGGTGAGGAGCAGAGATTGGAGCAGTGGCAAACCATAGTAAAGCGAAACCCAATTTAGGGGTTCAAATAATGGTTTTATTAAACAGACAACACACTGACACAGCCCCATGAAGTTATTCGTTCATGCACACATGAGCACTCACAATGGCAGCAGGAGAAAGAGACTCTGGAAGTGTTGGAGTCCAGGTAGGAAAGAGAAGCAGAGTCCCAGTCCTTGGTTGTAGAGGGGGTGGGGGGTGATAGCTACCTATCCAGGCTGGAAAGTGGTCCTTGTCCAGTAGGTGTTGTCCAAAGAGGGATTGCCGGCAAGGCCTCTGGGTGGATGGGTGGTGTGGCATGGTGCTGGTCCAGATGGAGAGGGCGTCCCACTGCATCTGTCTTCACTGCCCCTTTTTATCAGGGCAGACCTTGTATGACCTTAGTGGCAGGAGGCATGCCCAGGCAAGGGTCAGCCCCTGGTGTACCGAGCGTGTGTGCTCCATGCAGGGATGTGCAGTTTCGGGTGTCTGTAATGGTGGGGTACAATGGTAGAGTTGCTCGTTCTTCAGGGTCTTTTGTCTTTCAAATACTGTGTTCTTGTCTCTGTTCCTGGGTGAGGTCTGTGGTTCCTGGATGAATCAATGTGAGGTGATGGCTCAGTTGTTACAGGCCATTCAATAGAGGCCTGCTACCATTGTATTTCAATCATTCCCAATCACTCTTATTCATCCAGGAACCAATTTACATGGGAGGGGTACATGAATCATACAGTTGCAACACAGGGGATGCAGGGGCAGAGGACACAAGATGGAGGCTTGACATATTAAATGGAAACTTGGCATGACCTGTGCTAACTTACATATATAGGCCTAAAACAGTAATCACACAATATAAAAGCAGTACAAACATAATAATTATCACTTATAAAACAACAGATATTGATATCAAAATAGCAGGGAACTTATTTGCAAAGAGGGGAGAGAAAAATAAAACTACCTAAAATAAAATGTTAAAGCTTATCTTATTTATAGGGAATAGAGAGGGAGAGAAAAAGTCAGAAATGGTTGGGGAAGGGGAGGTAATGCATTTTAAAATAAATTTTAAAAAAAGAAAAACTGGGGGTTTTGCTACAACGACACCAAGATTTGGGGCAAGGTGGGCATGCTAGAAGGGAGAGACAGGATACACCTGGATCTGGACAGGTTACAGGGGTGGGTGAATGTAAATAGGATGGGATTCAGCACTGACAAGTGCAAGGTACTGCACTTGGGCAGAAAGAACCAAGAGCATACCTATAGGGTGGGGAATTCCCTTCTTGAAAGCACAGCGGCAGAAAGAGATCTTGGAGTCATTATTGATTCTAAAATGAACGTGGCCCGCCGATGTGAGGATGCGGTAACCGCACGTTGTCATGTATCCACAGATGCATCATGAGCAGGTCCAAGGAGGTGATCCTCCCCCTCTATGCGACACTGGTCAGGCCACAGTTAGAGTACTGTATCCAGTTGTGGGCACTGCGCTTCAGGAGGGATGTGGACAGCATCGAGAGGGTCCAGAGAAGGGCCACTCACATGATCGGGGGGCACCAGGGCAGAGGAGAGGCTACGGGACTTGAACCTGTTCAGCCTTCATAAGAGAAGGCTGAGAGGGGATCTGGTGGCCGTCTATAAACTTACCAGGGGGCACCAGAGGGAAATGGGTGAGACTCTGTTCCCCCGAGCACCTCCTGGAGTAACAAGGAATAACGGCCACAAGTCAGGTGGCACTACTTCACAGTCAGGGCAGCCAGGATCTGGAACTAGCTTCCATGGGAAGTGGTGCTGACTCCTACCATAGGGGTCTTTAAAAGGAGGTTTGATAATTACCTAGCTGGGGTCATATGAGCTTAAACTGACCTGGGGTCATATGAGCCCAGTATTCATTTCTGCCCAAGGCAGGGGGTTGGACTTGATGATCTGATCAGGTCCCTTCTGACCCTACATCTGTGAACCTATGAACATTAAACATGTTTATAAAAACCATAAAAATTAGCAGATATACTCTGTTAGATAAAGAATCCAAAACTACATCAAACTTGTTTTTAAATTATCTTAGATTTCAAGATAGCCATGTGTCTTCAAGTGTTTAGTGTGGCTTGTTTTTCTTTGTTAGACTCATCAGCTGCACAGAACGTAAAGGCTCGGCAGGCTGTGTCTCGGGTGAGTCGTGAGGAGCTGGAAGACCGATTCCTGCGGTTACATGATGAAAACATTTTACTTAAACAACATGCACGAAAGCAAGAGGATAAAATTAAAAGGTTTGAAATGTTATTCTTTTAAGCCAAAATCACATTGGGAGATTATGCTTTTGAAGCCTTAATTATCATTGAGTTAAAGTTGTGTAAAAAGACCTTTTTAAAGTGGATGCCTTAGTTCTTCTACCATTTCCCACGGGACACTGATAGGCACATCTGTGCTATATGTATCCAACTTTCTCAGCTTGCTCTACTCAGCTTTTTTCCACTTAGAAACAGAACATAGTTCCTGAATGCAACAAGCAAAGTTCTTGAGTGACACTTTAGTTCCCAGCTAAATAGAGATCTGCTGCTGGTATAGGAAAAAGACTTTCAGTACTACTGGAATTCTGATACAGCAGAAGTGAAAAATCCAAAAGGGGTAAGAGGGAGGGAAAGGGAAATTAGGGAGGGGAGGGACTGAAAAGAAACAATCAACACATGCATTGTTAGTGGGAAGAGTGAACAGAAGCCAGTACAACCTTCTCATAGTCAGGCCAAAGCTAAGTTTGGTAAAAGAAGAGATGTAGAAAAGAATAAAGATTCCCCATGCTGTTGTGATGGCAGGTATTATAAGTTACTAGGTAAATACTGATCTCTAATCAGTGAAAAAGTGATGGAAGATAAAATCATGGAGGAGGAAAAAAAGAGAATACTGGCAGAAGGAGAGAAGAAATAGGGGGAAAAAGTAGACCCAGGTAGCTTATAAGAAAAAAAGAAATGGGTAAATCTAGGATGCATCTATCCATGTGTGTGTATATACGTGTGTGTTGCAGTCAAAAACAGGATTCAAACATAGTTCAGTTAAGGACTGAGCTGACTCCTCATTCAATTAATGACAGAAAGCCCTTAATAACTATACCACAAATGAGCTGTAAAACTAAATGACAGAAACAGGCTCCTTCTCAATATTCAGTAAATGAGCCATCACAAAAATCCTAGTATACGTTAGCTGCAATAGTGTCTCTCACCAATGCAAGCAAGAAGTGGTTTCTGTCTTTGCAGCCTTCACGGGGTGTGGATCCATCACTGAGAATGATCAGTTAGGTGCAGGTTACAGTGATTTTTTCTCCCTCCTGGAGTACACATCTTGCCACCAACTCTGGTTTTGTTCTTACACTCTTTAGTTGTATACCTTCAAAGCATTCCTCCTTGATAGTTGGTTAATTAAAGTGTGAACAGGTAGGGAGGGACCATCGTATTACAATTGCTAACTGTTCAGATCCTGTTTTGGATCGCCCAGTTGTAAAACTTGTTTTTGATCAGTCTAGAGGTTGCACTTCACTCATAGAGGATGGGTCTTGATTGACTGAATGGGATACCTTGAAGCACTGCTTACAGGACACTGTTTGGGATAGTTGTTTTAACAGTGGGGCAGAACCCAAAATATTCTAAACCGGTGATGGTCTATGGAGACATTTGTAAAACCCCAAATAGACATTGAATGCCTGTTCTGAGAAATATGCTTTGATCAAGAGAAGATGTGTCAACAAGGGGGGATACAGTCCTATAAGGAGATGCAGTTATTTATGAATGGTTTAGCATAATAAAACATTGGGTATATTTGCAATTAGCACAGGAGATGAAATCAATTGGGCTTCATTTCGCAAAGTCCCAGTCACAATCTTGCATTCCCGTGCAAGATGCACTGTTATTTTGACTTGGTCATTTAAATTTCATTTGTAGGTCTTGCCGAGCTTTCACCATCATCAGCATGCACATATACATGCACATGTGCATGCATGCGTGCGCGCGCGC
>NW_017728915.1:12559140-12600344 GCF_001723895.1 Crocodylus porosus
CCTAGAGAGCAACTCCCCCCCACCCCTTTTCTCCCCCTCCCCTAAGCCCAACAAACTTACTAGCTGGAAGCAGCTGTATCAGCTGCCTGTTTAGTCTATGGCCAAATCGCCAAATCTTTTCTGCATCAATTCAGAGCTTTTAATTGGTCTCCTGATTTGATTCGATTCGCATTCAGAGATTCATTCCCTGAATCAGGCCATCTCCTCTGAATTGACTTAGCTACTGAAGCTTCACACACCCTTACAAATTAACTTTGCTGCAGGTTAGTACTTGTAAATGCAAGTGCTGTCCTGCGGTGGAGTTTTTTACACTGCCGGAATACACATGTAGATGCTGACACAGCTGGCTGGGGCACAAGGTTGTTTTAGCGTGGGAGCTGCCTGCTGGCTAACCCTACACTGGAGCACATGCCCCAGCCAGCCCTTCCGCAGCACATTAAGCAAGGTTGGAGCAGCCCTGGGCTGCTCTGACACAGCTTAACATGCTGCGGGCCCAGGCATACTTGTAAACACAGCACCTGGGAGCAGTAAACTCTAATACAATATGCACCAGAGTTTATTGCCTCACCTTAATACCTCGTGTAGCTGCACCCTGCATGTTTTATGGTGGATAAAGCTAACTCAAGCACTCAATTTTGAATATATAGAAGAACAATTAAATATGTAAATAAAAATTAATTGCAGTAGTCTAGTTCAAAATACTTCTTCCATGTTTCCTTAGGGCATGAAAATATCTCTCTCCTGTTTTTTAATCCCACCTAACACCCGTCTTCTGTATTGGAACTCTCTTGGATTCTCCTTTGCACCTGAAACTAGGTTACATTTGTTCTTAACAATATTTGCTGTCATAGTATTGTCTTTTTCAGGCAGTAATAGTACAGAAGTATTGATAGTTTTTTACAATTAGGATTATATCTTATACCAGAGCTTCTTAAGCTTTTTTATAGCGTGGAATAAATCTCAATGGGGAAATTGACTTTAAACCACGTCCTTTCTGATTTGTTACTGTGAAGATCACCTCCTCCTCATTCCAAATCATATAACATTCTCTTACCTACTACAGAATAACTTACCTTTAAAAGTGCTAGAAAGATTTTAAGCTTTTAATTCATTTTAGCAGCTCAAGGAAGAGATGTAGTTCTCCATAATGACCCACAGAACACAGTTTAGGGAATATGTTTATAATATGCCATAGGTTGGGTAATATCAGTTTATCCGAAACAATTAATGGCTAGTTTGTATGTACTGAATATTTTTATGCAAGAATGAGCAGAAACCATTCCTACCACTTTCAGTTTTGAATGAACCATGCTTCCTTCTCCATGGGTTGAATTGCATCTTTTTGGTGGAGGAGGATTTGAAAACCTGTACAGAGGTACATTCTTCTCTTGCACCTCAGAAAGCCCATCTCTTGGGATTCTTGGTATGGATCTGGGCAAGAGCAAAAAAATTGTGCCCACACTAGGAATCAAGGGTTTCTAATACAGGCAACTCCCGCTTAGCGTGCTCTTAATTGGTTTCTGAAAAACTGAGCATTAAGTGAAACTGAAAGTATTTGTTGACCAAAGATGAAACTGCATCTGTTTTTAATGAGCCACAATGGCAACTGCAAGCATTATAACAAAACTTGCTGAGTGCTAAGTGAAATCAGGTATCAATTTAAAATAAGTGTTATAGCGAAATAGTGCTAAGTGAAACAGTGTTAAGCAGGGGTTGCCTGTACAGAGAGATTCAGCTCATTGTTCTCTCCCATCGTCCCATATTTATCTATGCTTGGGAGACCTGGCTAGAGTCTGTTCCTATGTCAGCTTGCTTTCTGGTTCTTTCTTAGTAATTCTACTCAGTAATAGTAGGCTTATCTCTTCAATAGCTTGAAAACAATCTTTACCCCCTTCTAAATGTACTAATTTTAATTTATCTAGGTCTCTTATTGTTTTTTTTAATTCCAGAACAGAATAAAAAGTAGCCTCCAACCAGTTTGGTCTATATAAGTCATTATTTTTATGTGCTTGCACTGAGTTTTTAAATTTTTCTCTGGGCAGTGTTATTAAAATTGAGGCTATTTTGCATGTCAAAAGGCAATTAAGATTGCTCAGGCATGTGGCACTTGAAGTATCCAAGACTTATCATACAGCAACTTTTGACAGTGGGTAGAAGAACAACATTACAATTATGCTGGGATATATATATATATTTGTGCTTCATAAGCTGTGATCATAAGCCAATCACTGAAATGTATCATGAGTAAACTTTCTCTGTGATTGAGGCTTTTCCATAAATCTCTGATCCAGAACTCACAAAATCAGTAAAAGAATTCATGTCAGGTCATTTTTACCTCTATGATATACCTTGCATCTTTCCCTGGAGCTCTTGATAATGTCTAATGCTAGGTATAAATTAGAAGACCAGGTGCACTACTGGTCTTATTATATATAGCATTTTTTATGTTTCAGGGTTGGAAAAAAAGTACTGTGGGCTGACTAAACTCACCTAATGCCACCTGGAACTAAATGCTAGGGTGTGCTAATTGGGTTTTTTTTGGTTTTTTTTTTTTTAAACAAAAATGAAACCCTTGGTCCATTGTTTAGTCTATGAGAAAAAGAACATTGACAAATGAGCTATAATTCCCTTCTCAATATCCTAATATCTTGAAGTGTGGATTGAATATGCAGTAGAACTACATCTCAAAGTGTTTACAAGCAAGTTATTAATTTTGTGACATTGAAAAGTTATTAAGGATTTTTTTGTTTCACTTTTTGTTCTTTTAAGTAAAAGCTTCTGTCTGTAACTATATCAATTTTTTTTAATCTTTTAAACAAATGAAGTGTGTCTTTTATTTTGTATCTTCTGTCTAGGCCTGCAAAAAGGGAGTTTCTGTAAGCTAGATACAGCTCTTGAAGATGTGCGACCAATTTTGTAAAGTCTTGAACTTGTCTCTCTCATCAAAGCTACCTTTTCTTTCTTTGTATGCCAAGTTTTTTCATATACTGCTGGGCATGTTTTCTTTTCTTGTATATTACATCACCCCTATGTGCCCTCTCTGTCTTTTGTTCTGACTTACCAGTGTTTATCAAAACTAAAAGAAATCAAAGGTACAAACCATGAAATGCCAAAAGCAAAATTTGTATCCTTTTAAAGACAGATGAAAACCATACCCCCTGTATCTAATTATATTCTACAGCTAACCATTACTTCTCTTAAATCTAGTGGTATTATTTACCCAGTATAAAATACAGTATGGCAATGTGAACTATTAAGTCTCTTTTTCCTTAGTAGTTTTTCAGGCATGCCCACCTACACATTTTAACATTTTAGAACTGAAATGTGGTTTTAAATCCTACAGTGATACTGGAAACAGTACATCACTAGAATGCTACATATTATTACCATGCTTTCAGTAGTTTAATGTTTTGTGGAATTGTAGCTTTTATACATTACCCCACCACATCCCAAAACTGTAACTTTACTTAACAGCACACAGAGTTCCTATATAAGGTCATGCGTTAAAAATTACATTTAAGGAGCATATGGAGTAAATATGTGTCCTCTCTTTAGTAACTTTAAATGATAAGCCTTAGGAAACTGTTATTTGTCAATGCTATAAAGCAGATTGCTGCCCAGTGTTTTCAATTATCTTCAAAGGGTTCTTCACAGGCAGTAATAGTTATATCAAAACCTGAAATTTATTATTCAGGTTCTACGCTGAAGTCTTCACAGTGATTATGTTCCTTTCAACAGAATGCTTTTTATGCTGACTTTTCACATTCTTTTTCATCTTTTTATTATTTCCCCAGAATGGCCACCAAGTTAATACGGCTCGTTAATGACAAGAAAAGGGCTGAGCAGGTTGGTGGCGGCCCCAAGCGGCTGGGCCAGGATGTGGAACTGGAAGAAATGATTGAGCAGCTCCAAGAGAAAGTTCGTAAGCTTGAGAAACAAAATGAGGGCATCCGCAACAAACTCATTTCAGCCAAACAACAGCTTCAAGTTCAAGGCCATCGGCACACACCATATAGCTATGTTCAATCTCGCATTAATACTGGTCTCAAAAAAGTGAATGAAACTGTTGGTATCCAAGACCATGCGAGGAAAGGTATAGTTAAAATCCTTAGCACTTTTAATAGATAATATCCTACTCATTAGGGCTTCTCTGAGGTAGCAAGCACATACCAATTTCTCACTTTGTCTCTTTCATTGACGTAAGTACTTTCAAGAAACGCTCAAGAACAGTTGTGTTTTTTCTTTGTAAAGTAGTGTCCTATTTATTGTGCTATCTTGTTTGCAGTATACATCATCACTAGGTTGAGAAGCTATCATGGTTTTTCAGTTTAACTAGTTATCAAATACAAAGTGTTACAATATATTATCACTTCAGAGTGTTCTTGTTTAAATTAAAGTATCTGTTAAGGGTAAGGGTAAAATATGACGTATATGGGGGGAGGAAAAAAGTTTAACTTTAACACATTACAGCAAAGGTCTACACTTGAACCTTGTTTGCACATATTTTTCCTTATTTATTTGTAGCACTGTCTTCTAGTCTCAAATACATGTGTGCACAATGTGACATAACTTTGAAAAAATTATTACATGCATAGATTTTGGAGGACATGTAATGAAATGCAGTCATATTTCATGGAGAGTTACATTTATGATATACTGTTTTCATGTGGGAAGAAGAAGGGTTTGAACAAAAGTAGGAACAAGTTCTTGCTCTCAGTGCTCCACGTTTTGTTGCAAATGTGTAAGAAAATTAAATTGTTGATATTTTAAATTTTCATGGAGAGAAACTTTAGAAAGTAGTTTTATTCAGATAATTAATTTTATCTATCCAGATAACTTAACTTAAAGTAATTATTTAGAGCCTTTTCCAAAATTCTTTGACTCAACAGGAGTTTCTTATTAACTTCTTCAGGTTTTGAGTCATGTACCTGGCTGGATACATTACATATTTCTCCTTTTTCAAACTTTCAGTTTCTTTAGTTAATAGACTACCTGTGCTTTGCAGTCAATCAATATTAATATTCAGTTACTGCAGATGTTCAACCTCCCAAAAAATAAATGATTCTAACACTTTTAGATGGGCAGTAGTGTTTATGGAGTGTAAAATATTTAACACTCAGTCATTTTTGTTTTTTCATTGATGTTGACAGTTAATTTTTTTATTCCCCATAGTAGATCTTTTTTTTTTTACAGTGCCTTAACTGGAGATAGTGCAGAAACATTATACCAAAAATATTCTATAATGGTATGAATTGCATTCAGTTTGCAAAATTAAACTGCCATGGTCTGGGCCTACTGCTGCAAATCTTGTTCAGTTATATTGTCAGGTAGAGATCCCTTCCATTTGTTTCATGACTCTATGTTGTAGTTAGGGTGCTACATTTTTATTTACTTACTTTATTCATTTGCATCCCAAAAAAGTTCTAATTTGCTTACTTCAAGGTAAACTTCAAACCGGCATCTAGGGAGGGTCTAGGCTAAAAAGCCAAGTGAAAATTCAAGTGCTATATCTGATATGAGTCTGCACTTCTGTAAATTCCTTCTCTAAAGTTTAGGATGCCTTTTGTAGGTTTAGCAGAATGTAACACAAATCAAAAGCTTACATCTTTAATAAGGTACTTTCTGCCCCAACCCCCCCACCCCTCTTCAGCAGGACAAACATACTATACTAAAGTGTTCACCATAAGAGAATCTCTTGAATGCCCTCTCAGCTGGTCCTTTTGCATAGTAACTGGTATAAACACTTTCAGTATGGTTTGGGGAGTACATCTAGGTTACTTGAATATCTGTGGTCTTTGTAAACTTTTGCAGTCCAATAATCTTACAGTAGCTAGAATTTTTGCTCAGCAGGCTGTATTTCAAATTTACTTCTCAGTAGATCAGAGGACCACCATTGCAGCTCTTCTGAGATGGTAGGAATGCTTGAAAAGATCTTTGTTTCCTCTCTTGTCTCAGGAGGCAAGACATGTCCTTAAGTAGTTCATCTGGGACAGCAATTCTTTTTAATGTAATTAACAGCTTCAGGAACACCTTAGCAGACTACTGAGGTCAGTACCACTATTCAGACTGGTAACTAACGGCATTTATACACATACTTTTTTGTTCCGCAACGTGCCTGAGATCTGCTGTTTTGGAGCAGACTCAATTAATCGAGTCTGTTCTGCACGCGAACTGAGGCGAACTGTGCTGCACCACATGCAGTTGTATAAGCAGCAAAATGTGCGTTTGTACATAGAAAATGGCAGCAGGGCACTTTGAACCAAAGCACCACTGATGTATTGTAGTTCAAAAGTGTGCCACTGCCATTTTCTCAGCATTGATGCATATTTCACCGCTTAAACAACTGTAAGCATCTCAGTGACAGGCACTTTTTCAAAGCGCCTGGTGCTACAGCACTTGCATGTGTAAACATGCCCTGTAATCCTGAGTGAATTGCCTGCTTAGTAACAAATAAGATTGCCTGGACATAATTCGCATGTTATGAATGAGAAGAACAGTTAAACAAGGAATACTCCAAATATCAAAGAGTAAGGTACTTGGCTGTTGCTTGGGATAACATAGCTAATTAGAAAGTCAAACCGATCTTTGGAAATATATAAAAGGTCAGGTCATATCAGTCCAAAAGGTGACTTAGTAGGCAAAACTGTTTATTTGTCCATTTCCTGAACTTCCCAGTGTTCTTGTATCTTAAAAATCTCATAATTCACTATTGTAGGTAGCTGTGCTGGACATACTTCGACCCCATATAGTTTGTCTTTGTCCCTGGTTTGTTGAATGTAGTATATACTAAGCTTAAAAATGCACAGTGAGTGTAACACTCCAACCCTACTATAATTAGAAAGCCTTTAAGTAGTGTCATCTGGCTGACATCAGGCATGGGGGAAGCATGTTATATTTTGAATAACCATAGAAGCTAATCAGATTTTAATGATCACAAAAGAAGGTACCCATGTAGATATATTTCACCTCTTTAGTATGTGTGCCAATTAATTGTTATTTTGTTGTTGAACCTTCCTTCACACGTCCCTGTCTTCCTCAAGGACATATCTCTTACCATCTTCCAGGTGTGATATGACATCCTTAAAACTTCTTACTCATTATATTCTTGGCAGTCCAGCCAAACCCAATACTATCTTCTAGGAAGGGAGACAGAAGTGGGGACTTTATTAAACAAACTGCAGGTTGAAAGGTAGAGAAGCTAAGGTGTCAAGCCAGTAGTAGTGGAATAGAGACTTTAGTCTATCCAACACTTACAGCTGTAGAAGGGTGACAGCTGCACTGGTTGAAATCTGGAAGGTGCATCTGTAGAGATTGTTTTATACATTGATGCACTAATTGCTTGATGCTGCAGGTGCTGATTTGGGTACGCTAGTGCTTCAGTTACTGTTCAGCTAACAAGGCTGTTCAAGAAAGTTGTTTCTAGCTCGTTTCCTTCAGTGGGATTTTGTAGAGGCAGTGTCTTGCAGGAGTAAAAAAACAGGGTATTTCCCAACAGTAGTTCACTAGATGCATTCCTTCATAAAGTTACACTGACCATCCCATGTTCACACTAATTTAAAATTTAGTTCCTTTCTAATGCTAGAATCTAAAGGCCTTTTAAATATGCCTGGTATCAGTCTATGGCATGTTAAGGCTTAGGGTTCTGTAGCTTCTTCCATCAGTAGCCCCTCTAGTGTTACTCTGTAGAGGTAGAAAAAGTAAGAGGCCAGAAAAATTACTGGTGAATAACTATTTTTAACATGTCTTTAGTGTCAAGTCTTTTTGTACTGGAGCTGACCTCTGTATTCTCTCTTAAATTAACATAAAACTATGTAGATGGCCCATACCAAAACTTATTTATGACATCTCCCTGTAATTGTGTGTACTTGATAATGTCCTCAGTGTAGTATTGATGTATGAGTGATGTAATGCATATTCTGAATTAATATATCATATTCTATAATTTATTTGATATAAGAAATACTCTTTATATTATCTACATACTAGCCTTAAATATTTATATTGTATATCTGCTTCCTTTATTAAAGATTAGTAAATGCTTTTTCATTAAATTTAATATAAAAAATATAAATCTCTAAAATTGTTGTTTTAGGAATGAGATTTCAAGATTTAGAACTAAGATCCCCTCAACCCATACTCCCAAGATATGGACACAGTTTGCTTGAAGAAGCAAGGGCTGAGAGAAGAAATCTGTAGGTCTTTTTATTATTTTCTATAATTTAAATTTATTGAAGTAAGAGAGGCAGCACATTTTTTCAAGACCTAGAGCTCTTATAAATATGGGGCTTTAGGTTCTAAAACTGCTAACAGTGATACCAGCAACACTGCCAAGAATTCCAAGATTGGAAAAAATAAATATCCTTTTATAAATTGCAGTAGAGAAGGGAATTTAATATGGTAGACTGTAGATATAGTAGAACCTAGAGTTTTTGCAGAGTTATTTTCCTAACTAACCTATCACTATCAGGTTTGCATATTAATGAGGGTTACACCAAGCCACGGTGACCAGCTGCACAGAACTGCCAAAGTGGTCCAACTGTTTATTGCAATGTTTATTTCAAGATATACTCCTCCTCCAGGCAGCTCACACACTCCTAATAAACTCCAGCAAATAGCTGAGTAGCTTATCCCTACTTGAGCCTCTTATTGCAAATTAAATAGTTTGAGAACTGCCCTGATACAAATATTCTACATTGTATTTTTCTCTAGTTACAGTATGGCCAAGAGTTAAAATTACCTTAGGGATTTTATTAACGGTAGGTGGCAAGAATGTTAGCTTTGTTTCATTAAAGCAATGGTGAGTCCTGCATGATAGTGTCCCCTAGCTCCTGGGTGAAAAGAAGAGCCTCAATTGCCTCTCTTACTTCATTTTCCTGCTATTGCTTTAAGTTCCGGTAGCTTATCACTATACAACAAATAAGCTTGATTCCAGTTAAAAGACTGATTTCAAATCATGCTATATAAGAATGATACTTTATTATTGAGTAAATATGCAGTAATCTATGTTATCCAGTTAGGTTCCCCTTCCTTTGGAAGCTGGTGTCCTAAATCTCTGAATCCCAGAAGGCTGGCAAGGGCCAGAGCTATACACATTGAGTGTCCAATCTTCTGTTTTCCTCAGGAACACATCATCTGTGGTAATAAAACTGATAAATGCAAATTTATGATGCTTCAAAACACAAGAAAGGGTTAAAAGCCCAATATTTTCAGAGGTTTCCAGATCCAACACGGCTTACAAAGAACTAACCACAGATGCTTTGACCTCAAGTTGGGGCACCCATCTTAGACACTAGTCAATAGCAAACATATGGTCAGACAAACTCAAGATACAACATATAAATCTACTAGAGTTAATAACTACCAACTGTAGCCAACTCACCAAAAGTTTTATAGTGGAAAAAGCTTGTAATAAAGACAGACAACAAGGTAACTACAAACAGTATTGCCTCTGTGAATACAGTGGGGAAAAATCTGAGATTACTTTGCCAAGAAACAGTCAAAATCTGGAGGAACTCAGTTACCAGTATACCCTTTTCTAATGTATGTGATGTGTTGACATGATCATCCCTTGGTGCAAACCCAGATCAGATGACAGTCAATTGAGATATCACCTCTACAAAATAAAGTCTACTATTCATAAAAATTAATAATTTTGATTTGGAACCCCAAATTGTACTGGCCAACACTGTCTATCTCTAAATATAGGAATAAAATGGGGTTCCTTGTTTTAGTCCATTAAAAAGATTAACATATCTATCTTTAAAATGTTCAAAATGTTTTGGTGCCATAAAGTTAAGAATGTCATGCCTACTATGTCATGCCTTAGTCAGCATCTTTATGCTGGACAAATGAGAACTTAATTCTATTGTAAATGTGGCTGATATATAAATATCTAACGTTTCTGATCTACATGATCTAAGCATGAGCATAATACTACATTTTCTCATATATCACACATCCACAAATAAGCCCTGCACCTTGTTTTTGGAATATAGAAAAAAGATTTTTCCGGAGTCATGACCAACTGATAAAGTGTCCAGGTAATGTGGCATCCCAAGAAACAGTCTGAGGGAGGCAGCAGGAGTTTTTTGGTATGGCAAGACAGCAACAAATCTAGGCTCCACACTTTTGCAAGATCAGTAATAAGACTGTTACTTCTTTACTGTAAGTAGATATTTATATGAGATTGTGTAAATAATAAAGGGTTGCTACCACACCATAAGTCTTATCAAAATACTTCAGACTTCATGCAGCAGTTCACTTGCGCTGAGCCAGGTCATTTGCTGTTTAGGCACAAGCTACAGTATTCAGCCAATAGCTATGACTGTTAGAGGGTTAACACAAGACTCTGCCCCTTCAGCTGGCTGGGCCAAAGGCAACTGGGAAACACCTTGGCAGCGATTAGAGCGCAGTGTCTTCATGCTTCTATTCCAGCAAAGAAAAATCAGTTTCCACACTTAAAATACACACCCCAGTTTTGAAGGGCTGATTTGGGGGGAAACTCAAATTTCTAAAATTTACTTAGTAACTGTATTTGAAATAAGATTTGAAATAAGAGTGACAGTATATAAACAAGGGTGTAGGTTGTAGCCGTATTGGTGTAAGGACATAGGCAGATAAGGTTTGTTGGCTAAATCTGATACCTTTTATTAGACCAGCTCAAATACTTGGAAGAATTCTTCTTAGCAAGCTTTTAGGTACAAACACCCTTTATATGTAGAAAATACTTTTTTCTTTCTGATTTCTTTTTAGTATCTGATTTTTCTGTTTAATATAGTACTTATTAAAAGCCCTATGAATACAAGCTATTTTGTTGACTTGCAGGGAGAATGTAATAGAGGCACAAAGGGGACATATTGCAGAATTAGAACACACTGGTGAGATGCTCAGGAATCAGCTAAAGAAGAAAGAAACAGAGTTTGAAGACTCTCTTCTACAGCTGAAGGAGCAACAAGCAACAGGTCAAAGGTATTATTGAACAAATGAATTTCCGTATCGCAAAGCTATAATGCTTTATATATGTATTAAAGAAAATTACAAAAAGAATGATCTCCTTATTTATATAAGCTCCATAATTTCTTATCTCTCAAAACTATCCAAGGCACAAAATACAGTTGTTGTTTTTTTAAGGACAAATTACATTTACTTTGTCTTTGTTTGAAGAGCCGTTCTAAGACATGCAACCAGTCTTGTTTTGCATAGTCTATCACTAACCAATTAGTTTGCTGAAAAGACTCCAGGATAACACAATATTTTGAGCTAAGTCAAGTGAACAGAAACCCCACAATCACTTCAAACTGCAATCTCTAAAAATACATTATGACATCCCAAAAAGCTCATTACATTTTGAGCCACTCATCAGTTCCTTGTGATTTTTTTTTTTTAACCTCTATCTAGATTCTTAAATGACTATCTTTGAATGTTTATTAATCCTCAGTGATACTTTAGAAGCTTCTGTGTAGTAAAATAATGGTCTGAAAAGGCAGCCATAAATGCTTGAAAGAAGGTGGCAGGGAACCCTTAGTTGGTATGCAAAATTAAAGACTGTTGTGAGCTGTGTATTTCCTATTTCTTCTCCCTAACTTCTAAAATTTTTCTTCCCTGATTTTTCTTTCTCTTTATGTTTCAATGTATTTTATCTTTCTTTTCCCTAATTTAATAGTTCTTATGTTTCTTTATCTCTTGCCCCTATTCTTTCTTTCCCTTTTGCCTCTTTTCTTCTGTTTTTTCAGCTCAACTCTGTCTTCTTGGTTAGCTACTTTCACTACTAACTCTGCCTAGAATATTCTTTGTTTTCAGCCTATTCTACTCCTGTATTTATTTATCTTTTTCCTCCGTTTCCTAATATCTTATCTCCCTTCCACTAATCTTCCTCCGTGCAGTCTTCTTACATTGTTCTCCTGAATGTCTGCATCATCTCTTCAGTAAACTATTGTACCATATTTTGCTTTTTTTCCTCAAATGCAGAAGTTTTCTGGAACAGCCGTTATGGTTTTTGTTATGTTTGGTTAAGCAGTTATCTACATTGTTATGTTGAAAAATAATTTTCACAATTCTGTTTACTTTGGGATTTTTGTTACAGTTCTGAAAATTTTAGTTGAATCAGTATCTAAAGAAGCCTCTCTCCCAGTATGGGGCTGAAGTAGTCATAGCGTACCGTAACTCCATGTGGAAGAAAATGTGAATGTTGTAAAAAAACTAAATCTTTAATATGCAGATTTTTTCTTCTTTAAGAGTTGCATGGGACAAATCCAAGTGATCCATCTTACTGTATTAATATATTACAGTATTACTTGCTCTCCTTTTCTCAACTTCTGTTTGTTTTACCAAGTTCACTGTTGCATGTTGTTACTTTTGTGACATTATTAGGAAGTTGTAATTGATCTGTGTACAATTTTTTCATGACATAATATCCAGATAACTTTAAATGCTATTAATGGACATCAGTTGTTTAGAAAGAGTCATCATCATCAATTCTAGATGTATTTTAAAGTATAAGGATTGATTTAATTTTTTGAAAATGTGGCACATAACATCAAGTCTTGTGTGTTTCATTTCTACATGTGAATGCTGCTTTGCTAGATACTGCAATTTCTTGAAGTACAGTAGCCAGAAACTAATAAAATAAATTGTATTTGATGTCAGCTGACATACATTTCAGTAACTCTCTAGAAAATGTGCCCCAAATTAATTTAGTACTTTAGAGAGATATTCTAAATGCATGCCATCTGTATTAATATTGTAAATTTTTAGTTGTGTTAATAAAATGAATTGTATAGATACCAGTAGTAATGTTAAATCTAGATGACTGCTGTTGGCATGTAAAATTCAGGTTTGAGGTTCTGGAAGTGTATATCCTAGGTATTTTATTCTTCATTCAAAGTGCTAGAAGACTTAGACTATGTATTAGTAATACTAGCCATTTATGATATGTGGTCTTTACAGAAAATATTACTGAAACTTGGCATTTGGTGTTTGACTATTTTAGTTTGTTGCTTTCCTGACAAACTTTTGGTCGTCAGATTTCCCTTATTTTGAAGTTTGAACTAAAATACCCCTTTTATTAAAAACACATTCTTGTTATCCTTGTTGCCCATAGTGAACAATAACCCACTTTTGTATTAACAAAAGTCCTGTATAGCTTGGATGTCTGGAAGCTTGGACCAAATTACATTTAAAAATTTAAACAAAAATTAATACATGTAGTGCAAGGCCTTCTTTTAGAAAAGGCAAACTAAATGTAAAAGAACTCACTGGAACCATGTGCATAAGGATATTAAAAACAGAAAATATAATTTTATGTGGATAATAAATCATAAATGCTATCAGAACAGTTACAAAATGTGTTAATAGTTAGTCTTAGCTATGCCTGGGGAAAGACATGGGAAAATATCTAAAGGAATTCTAACTTATTTGATCCAACAGTATGAGAGAGTTTTGTATATTCTGTCCTTTCTGAAGTGTTCCCTCACTTAAAGGGTTTATGCAATGCAATCTCTGTGCATATGCTTCAATATATATTTTTATGTACAATTAACCAAAAGTAGAAGTACAAGGATGCCATTTCTTAGTTCTTTTCAGATTTGGCAGAGATCTTCCCACACAGGAGTTTTTCTCCTGGGATCTCTGCAACTGTGCTAATACAGGAAATACAATTTAATTTTGAATTTTATTATAGAATCACATTACATGTCATTTTGAATTGTAGGACTTAACTGAATCTAACCTTATCTCCTCTGAAAAGATGTAAGAAATATCATTGCAATATAAAAGGCTAGAGCTATTAAAAGCTGCTCACACTAATATGGAAGCTTGGAAAACGAATTATGTGTTTCTTCATCCTGCTTTCATATCAAGTGTTCTGAAATTTTTATTATATCTGAGGTCCCCTCCTTGTCTTCCGTTAGACTACACTTGGCTGCCATCTGGGCATATCATTCTCCAAAAGGCAGCGCATCTGCTATTAGAAATATGTTGCCTTAAGAATCTGATAAGCGTCTCACAATTCTTGAACTTGTCCCACAATATCGTCTCAGCCTGTGCTCAGAAAATTAAGATGCTGTGAGCCTTTAGGAGAAAATTCTTTATGTTCTTTATAGTTAGGAGTATTTATGATTGCAATAATGTTTTCAAAAAATGAGAGAGGTACAGACTATAGTGGCTTTTCTGTGGGCTGTTCTAACTTGGACTTGACATACCTCAGCTTCCAAAGCCCCCTAGAATGCAGGAACCACGCAGGTAATTTAGTTACCTTCTTCCTTCCCCGTCTCCTTCCCTATTCTGTGCTGCAGTTTTTATGTAGAGCTTGAAGGATCATAGCCTACAATCATAGCATATAATTCAACAAGGTTATATTGTGCCTTTATATAATTATTGTGGCACTCGTGGCATATCACTTGTGGCATATCATTGCTTCAGTTACTTTTGTTTCTTAACATTTCCATTAGAATTTTTTAGGGGCATATAACTTTGACTGTTTTGAACTATAAGAGGGAGAAACTTGGCACGTGGATTGTTAGGCTGGAAGCAGTTCTTAAACACAAAATATAATTTAATTTACTTTGGTTATTTTTAATTTAGAGATGGGCAAAAACATACTAATCTTATGGTCAGATGATTTCTATGGTGCACGCTGCTGAAGCTAAAAAGCTTTAACTCTGAATAGTTACGTTTGCAAGCAGCTAGTCCTTCAAATAACTTCACTTGTATTTTCCAAAAGTATATTTCAAGATAGTTTCGTGGAAGAAAACACCCTAATCTTATTGCAGTTGATCAACATTTTTAGTTAAGACAAACTGCAGGTTCAGCCCTATTGAATATGGCTTTATATGGTCCATGAAGTACTTTTTACTGCAATTTTTGCATTGTAGCAGTTATAAACCCAGATGAGAGAGACTCAACATGATATAACTAATATGGCTAATAACTAATTCATAACTAATATGTTCTGAAATATGTAATATTTTCCTTTTCTTCTGTTTTACTGTGGGTTCATTATGTAGAAACGTTTGCGATCTTCTGGCCTACTTGGTATAGCAAATAGGTATTGTTTCAGTAAACATCCATGTACTGCTCTCAGTCTTGCAGCATTGTCCTAGTCATATGGAAAGAAAGACAAGATGCAAGGAATATGGTTTAATTAAACCACAGCTTTATTAGCCAAATCATCTGGGAATTACCTGTAAAGCTCATACAGCATAGGTCATGATTCCTTCCTTAATCATTCCCATCTGATGGAGTCTGTCGTCAGTTTCCATCCCTCCACAGCTGGTCCCCAGCCTATTGCTAGGACACTACTACACTTTCTTCATGCAGGGTATAGTAAGCTGGGAGAGAATATCATTTTCTTGCTGTATCAGTCATTAAAACTGATCTCATTCCTCAATATTTTTAGGGGGATTCCAGACCCCCATCCTAATTCAGGCGTGAGAGGAGACTGAAAGGGTAGGCTGTACAAGGTCTTCCTCCCTTGATATGTGTAGAGCTAGTGCCCATCAGTCTTGAACATCACCAGTGTGCCCACTATTTCAGGATGACTCCAAGGGTAGGGGGCCTCTAAACAAGCCACTGCAGTTGTTTCACTGCCAGACCAGATGATTCTCCCTTGCCACTGAGGTTTTACGAATTTAGTGGTTCCACTTTTTGCAATTCTCAGTCACATAAATGTAAATCAAGAATAATGTTGCTAGTTTCACTGGTGTAGTTATGTGGAAGTGAGAGAGAGTTGGAGCCATAGTACTAAATGAACTTTCTTAATACCTAGTTCCTATTTCTTCCCAGAAAGAAGGAGAAGTAATGAGACTGTGCTTTGTGCAGGTGAAGAAGCTTCTGCCAAATATTCCCATTGCTACCTGCACGCTTTGTGGTCTGTGCCTATGCATGTCATCAAGCAGGATATAGCATTTTTAATAGTAGTATTAGGAAGATGTTGCATGCCTAAGAAAATAACTTAAAGCATTAGCTTTTGTGAATGTTAAGAAGATATTTAGACTCATACATTTTTTATTTTTAAACAATGTATAAATAAGCAATAAACATTTAAAAAAATAAATAGTGTTTACATTCAATAGCTAGAAAGTTAAATGTTGTTTAAATTGTCCAGTCTAAACTCAGTCCTAATAAATAACTTTCCCACACTTGTCTTTGAACATTTGAGATGTTAATAATAAAACCTATTCAAATAAAATACTATATAATTTAGTGCTGGGGAAAAAATGGTTAATTTTGATTGTTAGTATTCATTGGATTTACATCTGCACATCATAAATTCACTATATTCTGTTCTTTCTTTTACTTTAAATGAAAAAACCCTCCTGTAAAAGGCCTTTGAAGGTATCAGAGCTGTTTGTTTGATGTGTGGAAAAAGATTTTTAAAAACGTGCCACTATGTCAGCTTTTAAATAACTAGCATGAGACAATGATGTTGTGTATAGTCACCACAACTTAAATTTCTATAGATAACATGTTTTAGACACATGATTATTTTAACATTACATTAGAGCTGTTTCTTGAGGAAGATCCTAGGTCTATATGCTTGTTTATCTTCTATGTAAAGACAATTAACTTGTGAATGCCAAAACACAGTGGTCTTTGATACACTAAAGAATAAAATAAGTATTTCAAGTTCTCAGCTGGTTTACAGATGTGTAAGCTTTGTAGTCCATTTTCTCATTCCAGCATGGCATTGTGACAATTTTTCCAGTATGTCTGTGATGGATATGTATTAGAAAAAATATATACATTTCAAGCACTAAAATCGTGTTCTGAATTTATCAGACTTTATTTTGTACTTGTATTTTGTACTAAACACAATTCAGGGGTCTCTTACTTTTGCTTGAAGTAGATGCAAAAAGTAATGATGGAGGTCATCTTTAATTGTTTGAGATTTTTAAAAAATGACACAACCAGCCATCTAGGTGTCTGATTACCTTTTTAACAAGATTTTTCTATTAAAGAGTACATTCTCAGCTTCATCTCAGTAGAGGAAATGTATAATAGAGTTCTAGCCATGTAGAATTTCTGTGTGGCTATTAAGTGATTTTTACAGAGTTTAAAATACATCTGTACCTCATTTGAATGCCAGTCTTAAGGCATTATCAGTATAAAATGTTAGTCAGTTTTCTTGGAAAAGTTAAAGCTCCAAGAGGAAAGTCTAATAAGTAGTAATCCTATGATGCCACATACTTTGAAAAAGAATGGAGAAGATTATAATACAAATTATACCTTCTCTTTAAGCATAGGCTTGCTCCTTTCTCAGAAGTCTGGTTTGATAGTATAAACGAATATGTCCATGTAATGATTGATGCATGCATAATTTTCTAGTAAAATTACTTAAAATTTATAATGCAGTTTTAAAAAAAGGGATTTTAATTTGGCTGTTTCACACTAAAGCTTCCCTCATGTTGCCTGTGGAAGAAAGAAGCCATGGAAAACTGATTTGCAAAGGTTTTTAAACTTTTCAAAGCAAAACTAATAAAGAGAGTTCTTCTTATACCTTAAATCTCACCATGAGGGTTTTTTTTCTTTTACAATTTTGAAGGTTAAACATTCGGGACAATGTGGAAATGATCAAGCTGAACAAACAGTTGGTTGAGAGAGGCAATGCTCTCACAGCAATGGAAGGAAAATTTCTCCAGCTTCAAGAGGTAATTATAACAATCTATATAATATACCATTTCACACACCAAGTCCATGGAGTCCTAAAGATTTCACTTGTCTTTACAGTTTGTTCTAGAGAATTCAGCTTTTCATTGGAATCCAGTTTTTGTTTGTATAGGTTAAATACCATTTTCTAGGAATGCCTAAGAATTTGTAAAATCTGGGTTTTGTGAGGAAGTAAAACAGTTCTTATTTTTAATATCAATTCCAAGTCAAAACTGACTCTTGGTAAAGCAGATTTGGCTACTAAGAGCTTTGAGAGTTAGCCTGAATTGCATCCAGAATTTAAAGACAAAGGACAAATTCAAATAATGGATTTTACTATAAAATGAAGCATAAAATAAGTAAAAATAAAAATAATAAAAATTGTGGATGATAATAAAAATCAGGCTTATGACTGTATATAAATTCCATACAGGCTTTTCAGATTTGTCTCCCTGCTTCCTTCTGGTCTTCCCCATCTTGTTCCTGCTGTTCCAAGGGACCAGGAACAGGTGGAACAATGTTAGTGAAGCTGCTAACCTTTCTCTCCTAAATGGAAATCAAAATATCTCTGTGCTATGTGGACCCTGAACATGATGAACCTAGAGTATCCCCACTTTGATATGTCATATTAGTTGTGTATTCAGTTAGAAATGTATAGCTTGTATAGTGTTCCTCATATCTGCTAAGAATAGAATTTACTTCACAGTGGGTGCACTTTACTGCAGAGCTGACTAACTAGCTCCACAGTAAAGCATCACCATCTACATGTGCCTGTATTAGGACACAGTAAGTTAATTAACTCTGCTATAGAATAGTACTGTTCAGTAGGGCTGTGCAAAGCTTCGGTCCCTGATTTGATTCGGCAGAGATTTGTCCCGATTCGGTGGCCGAATCTCTGAATCTGAATAGAATCAGAGGACCCTTTAATCTCTCCAAATTGAATTGGAACCCTCCGAATCGATTCAGAGAATTTTGGAAAGATTCAGAGATTCGGACATAGAGACAGCTTTAAATGTTTTTTCTACATACCCGTAGGTAGCAGGGGCTCGTGAGTGCTGCAATGCTGAGGTGCATGCAATGTCCCACAGAAGGAAGGGGGGCTCCCCAAAGTGCTCGGCAACAGACCCAGAAGTGAACCAGAAACACTTCCGATCCACTGGAGAGTGCATTGGGGCCCTCCCCCCCGTGCCTCCCTGGCTTGGCAACTGGTGTCTTCTGGGTCTGGGGAGGGGCACCTGGGGTTCCCTTGCAGCTGATCACCAAGCTGGGGAGATGCAAGGGGGCCCCCCAGCCTGCTCCCCAGCAGACATGGAAATACTTCCAGTCCACTTGCAGGTTCGCTGCTGAGCACATGGAGGGCCCCCCCAGACTCCTGTGGGACGCTTCATGCACACCAGCATTGCAGCAATCACGAGCCGCGCCTGCTACCTCAAGGTATGTAGAAAAAAACTTTTAAAGCCATGTCTATGTCCAAATCACTGATTCTCCGAATCAGCATTGAATCTTCAGACTCGGATTTGACCGAATCAAAGCAGGGACAGTGATTTGAATCAACAAATCAAATCACTGTCCCTGATTCAGGCCGAATCTGAATCAAATAGGGCCTGCTTTGCACACCCCTACTGTTCAGGACAAGTACTATCCTACAGTGGATTAGTTACATGCACCAAAACACATGTGTACATGGTGACCAGGGCTGGCTGGGGCATGAGGGTGCTATAGTGTGGGGGCTGCATGCTGCCTCGCACTACACGCCATAACACGCTGAGATTGGACAGAGCAGCCCTGTGCTGCCAGGCTGACCTTCTGGCCCCACCCTGCCAGCCCAGGGCTACATCACCCCAGCTCAACATGCTGCAGTCCCAGGCGCACTTGTAAACACTGCTCCCAGGAGAAATAAATGCCAGCATGCCCTGTACCAGAGCTTATTGTTACATGCTAATCGCATGTGCAGATGCACCTAGTGAGTGAAAAGTTGTTGAAATTTTTTCTCTGAATTGCTTCTTCCTTAATTGACTATTTTCTGCCTTACTGTGTATGTGCACATTTTTTGCTCTCAACTGTTGATGGAGCATTGCAGTGTTAGGATAAGATACTGATAAACAAATCGACCAATAAATATAGAATAAGAAAAAAGCAACTATGAAATTCAGGGCTATAATTCCATTGCAGGAGTCCATGAATATTATGGTTGGGGACGGACATTGCACATAAACTGGTAGAAATGACTGGAAACGGATTCAAATCTGGAACAAAGCAGAAGTTCAGTGTGTATAAATAGAAATGCCCATAACCAGTTTAAGATCAACCTGGATGGGTGTTGTATCAGACTTAACTACTTCAGGTTAAATCAGTTTATTGAACTATCCCAGATCCCCTCCCAATTCAGGTTAACTCACAGTCCCCCACCTTCCCAGGATGGGGTAGGCAGGCTAGCCTTGGCCCAAGCTGTCTACTCCAGCCAAGCACAGAGGTAAGTTCTAGTGCCCCTCCTCCCCCCACAGCTTCTGGCCTGGGCCACTGCAGCATGTGGCAGCACTCCCAGAATCAAAGGTGAATGTCTGTTCACTTGCTTATCAGTTCAGGCTATGCAGCTTAGACTAACTTGCAAAGATTCAGCCTCAGGCTTTTTGACTGTCTATACTTAGCCTATGAACCATAACAGCAGATTCAAGTACTTGGTACAGTCACAGAACCAGGAGGTAGAACCAGCATGCTATATATATAAAATACTTTATGTGAATCCTGATTCAGATCAACACACACCTTGCTTGCACTCCTTAAAACACTCAAAAGTTTATTTGTATCCCTTCCTCATTCCAGCAATCTGTTCTCACCAACGTGTCTCTTCTCTTCCCGGGTACCAGCTGGTGCCTTGTCCTGCTATAGCACCACAATAGATTCCAAGAACTTTTCTTGTTGCTGCTTGTTCCTCTTCTTACCCCAAGCATTCTACATAGATTTTTTGCTTGCCACCATCTCTTTTAGAGCTGCTTTCTTCTGATGCCTTGTTTTGTTGTGTTTCACAGTCTAGTATTGTCATCATCATTGCCCAAGCAGTTCTTGGCTCTCCTTTGAGTATCTCTCTAAGTTGGTTTGATCCCTTTCACAGACATTATGACTTATACGTTTGAGGAGAGAGAGGTTTTACATAGCTTATGTGCTTAAAATAGAGAATGTTAAAGTGTTTTATTCTAAATCATTTTTGTGATTTACAGTAAGCTTGAAGAACTTGTGCTTCCCTGCTGGCAAAATTTGAACAGAAACACATGCTTAAAATTCAAACTGACACTTGGAGACATTTCACATTCCAGATGAATGTGGATTTCTCAGCTGGATGAGTTTTATACTGGGGTGGCAAAATCCAGCCCACGGGCTGCATTGGGCCTGTGACAGACTACATTTCCCAGCAGTCCCTGCAGTAGCAGCTCATTCTGGCTGCTGTCACTGGATCCAGCCTTGCTGCCCAGGCATCCTATCCCGTCTGCCCCATACCCCCCATCAGGGATGGGACCCATGCGAGCAGGGCACGAAGCCAGGCAGCTGGGATAGGGTTATACCCAGGAGCAAGACAGGTGGGCTGGTCCAGAGAGACCCCTGGATCTAAAGGAGGCCAGGAGCACAAACGCGGGTTCTGCAGGCAGGGGTGTGCAGTGCACGGATCACAGCTTTGCTGCAGTCACATGCTGTCAGTGGCCCAAGATCCTGGCCCTGGAGCAGTTTCCTGTCCAGCCGCTCTCCTTGCTTGCTTGGCTCCTGCCTGGACAGTCTCCTTGGAGACTGGCCAGGAGCCGCACAGCCAGGAGCTGCTGGGAAATGGTGTCCAGCCACTGGCTGGATCCACCCTTTTGCCCACCCCTGTTTTATATTATTTGGATTCTTTCATGATGACTTTTGGGTTGGAGTGTTATTCTAGCTGTGATAGTCTAGGAATTTGGTGATATTCTTTATTGGACTAATTGTTTAAAGGCAACTTGTGCCCAAAAGCTTGTCTAACGTACCTCCTAAATATACAGCTGATCCAGCAAAAGACATCACCAAAAAAAATCCTCGTCTCTCTTATACATGTAACTAATAATAGAAACGCAGTACAAAAGTTCTAGTTTTAAATAACAAGTGACACACATGGATAGGTAGCTTCATTCAGTATTTACATATGTTTATCCAAATATATATGGATGTTTTCATGAATATTGACATGTATTATAATTCATTTTCACTTTCCACTGATTAAAATATAAATATTACTTGCCCATTTTCCTTTTCAATTTGGGCCAGCAGAAAAAATATTTAACCATGGGACAGTGAAAGCCTAAGATCCTGCACTAAATAGTGGTATGCTATATGTTCTCCTTATCATACAGATAAAAGCTGGGGGGCTTTATTATTAATGAAGTATAATAAAGTTGGCTTTATGAAGGACTCATGAACTCACCTTAGGAATTATATCGTTTATGAAATTTATAGTATCTGTAATAAGCATTAGAGAAACTCATTGAGCTCACTCCCTATATTGGAGGGAGGTACCGTGTTCCAGTAGGATCGGATTGAAGAAAAAAGGAAGTGGTAGCACTTTCTGTTTTAGGAATATATATGTTTTTTCTGAAGTCTGAGAAAAAGAAAGCAGTCTGTCTACTCACTGTATCTACATGATGATAGAGAGAGAAAAGTACACTAGTAATATTATGTCATATGTGGCATTCTTCAAGCAGGTACTGAAAACATCTGAAAGTCATGAGATTTTCAGCTTCCCTGGTAGCTTTTAGAAAAGAAATACAGCAAAATCTGGAATGTCCAACAAGGTTTTAATCAATGTAGAAGACCACTTTCTGTTTCAGAAATTTAAGCATGCAACCAGAGAAATCATTTTGGATCTTGTTCTGATGAATAAAAAGGAAGTGGCTGAGGATTTGAAGTGACTGAAAACTTTGGAGGAAGTGAACATAATATGATAAAATTCACAGTTCTAAGAAAAGGATGTATTGGAATAGCAGAACAAGGATCCTGGAGTTGAAACAGGCAAATGTTTGACTGACAGAGATTCCATTGGTAGACAGATTGAAAGATAAAGAGGTCCTGAAGGGCATTGTATTAGAGGCTCAAAGACGAGCCTTTTCCACAAAGTAGGAAGATAAGAGGAAACGCAGGAGACCTACATGACTACACAACAAGCCTTATAACTACCTACGAATCAAAAGAGAAATATATAAGCAGTAGAATGAAGGACAAGTAACAATGAAAGCATAACATGAAATAATGAAAAAACATAGAAAGACAAAAATCAGGAAAGCAAGGGAGAAAAATGAGCCGTAACTGGCAAAGGATGTTAAAGACCACAAGAAGGTTTTCTACAAATAGGTTAGACCAAAAAAAGTAAACCCAAGGAAAGTATGGATCCAGTGCTCTGAGTTGAACTAAGCAAAGCTTGTGCAGTAACTACTTTTCCTTAGTTTTCACAATAAAAATAAATGTATAAAAAGGGGAAAAAGACTGATCACAATAAAGACAGTCAGAGAGATCCTGAGAAAAGTGAATGAAGACCTTAACAAAATGTAACCTGGAGTAGATATTTTGGAACAACTAGCAAAAATATTTACAAAGTCATGGATGACGGCCAAGGTTCCAGAGGACGAGAGAAAAATTAACATGGCACCTATCATCAAAAAAATAGAAAAAGAAGGAGCAGAGAATCAGAGACTAGTATTTCTAAATTCAATAACATGAAAGTTAATTATTAAAATAGTATCATAAACATGTGGAGGAAGACAGGTGATTGTTAGCAAGCAACTTAGGTTTGTTGAGAACAAATCATGACAACCGACTTCATTTCCTTCATCTCTGATTAAATCATTTCAATTAAATGCTTGTCTAACCTGCTCTTGAAAATTTCTAAGAGTAGAGATTCTACCTCTCGGAGTTTGCTGTTCCAATGTTTGTTAGTATTGGAATACTTTCTTATAGTAAGAACATTCTTCCACATCTCCAACCTAAATTTCCTCTGATTCAGTTTAAGGCCATTGCTTCTAATCCTGTCCCCAGTGACCACAGGATAGTCTATCTCCTTCCTCTCTATTATTGCCCTGTAGGAGTTTGATGACTGTTATCACATCCTTCCTCAGTATTTTTTTTCTCTATACTAAATAATCCAAGCACTTTCAGCCTTTCCTTGTTAGTCATGCTTCCCAAACCTCTAATCATTTCTGTTGCTTTCTGTTGGACACTTTCAAATCTGTCCACACCTTTCTTGAAGTGAGGAGTCCAAAACTGGATACAGTCTACTAGTGAATGAGCAGCCAGTGACAAACAGAATGGAAGGATCACTTTCCTTGATTTGCAAGTAACACTTCTATTAGTACAACTTAGTATGCTATTCTCATTTTTTGCAACAAGAGTACACTGTTGATTCATATTACTGTTCACTGTAACACTTAGGTCCTTTTCTGTAGTACTGCAGTCTAGCCAATCATTCCCCAATCTGTATTTGTCTATGCAATCATTCCATTCTAAGTGCAGGATTTTGCACTTGTACAATTTTATTCAATTGATTTTGGACCATTTCTCCAAATTATCACGGTCATTCTGAATACAGAACCATTCTGAATAATGGTTCTGTGGAGTTGATTCTGATTTCACACCCAGGAAACCATGAATTCTAAAGCTGTAATGAAAAGCAGATGTGATTATGTTACCCTTATTTTCTGGGTGCTTATCTACTAGCAAACACCACTGACCACAGAAGAGTTACTCTTGATTTACCACTATCTTGTGAATGATCAGAGTTAGGCTCTTTGTCCTTTTTTTTCATTTGGGCACATTCTCCAAAGGAGAAATATGCCAGATAGCAGTGAAATCCAACCTACGTATTGTGTAGAGATGGAGCATGAAACAAAAAGAGCAAAGAAACAAGAGAAGAGCCAAAGGGAACTCTCCCAGAAGTGAAAGACAGGGTAAAAGTACAATCCAATGAAAGATGCTGAAAGAATAGCGTCATAGGAAAATAGGGCTTAGAGGGAGCTCATAAGGCCATTTAGTTCAGCCGTCTGCTCAAGGCAGGATCATCCCTGACTAAACCATCCTAGCCAAGGGTCTGTCCAACCTGTTCCTCAAAATGTCAAGAGATGCAGGTTCAACAACCTCTCAAGATTGCCATTGGTAAGGCATTGAAACAGACTTAGTCAGAAAGTTCCTAGCCAGATGTAGAAGGAAAATGAGAAGATTGGTATCTTAAACAAGCAAACAAAAAGCTAGGAGTGCACCAGTAGAGACTTGTGGGGGTGATACTGATGTCCGATTTTTTTTTTTTAAGGAGCCATATTGGCCAATACCATTCCAATGTGCAGCCCTGCAGCCTGGAAACCAGCGTCCAGCTGGTAAGTCTCTTGTTGGGGAAGGAGTAGAGGGGAGGGAAGGGGTGGGGGGGGCACATTGAGGTCCCCGTTATGAAGGAGGGAGTGGGGCTGATGCTGGGACAGGTGCTGCCCAGCCAGGGTAGGGCACAGGATGGAGCCATGGCTCATCTGGGGGTACGCAAGGAGTGAGGGTGGCAGCACGCACCCCAGGAAGGAATGTGTGGCCCTGGATCTGTGCACAGGGTGAGGGTGGGCTGCCACTGTAGGATGGGGCCAGGGCTGTGCCAGGCTCTTCCTGGAGGAGGGGCTGCACCGGGTTGTGCTCAGGGTGGGTGGTGGCAGTGCTGGGAGGGGGGGCAATGTGGGGGCTACAGTGAATTTTAGGGTGGCTGCAGCCCTCCAAATACCCCCTCCCAGCACTGCCGCTGCCTGCCCAGAGTGCAGCCTGACCCAGGCCCCCCACTAAGAAGAGCCCAGTCCAGCCCCAGCCCCAGCCCACAGCAGCAGCCTGCCCTGCCCCGCATGCAGATCCAGGTGCACAGGCTCCCCATGTACTCTTGGGGTGTGCACAGCAGTGGGAATGCCACCCCCCATACCTCCCGAAAGAGCCACAGCTCCATCCTGTGCCCCACCATGGCTGGGCAGTCACTGCCTCAGCACCCATGTCAGCCCCACTTCCTCACCACAGGAGCCTCAATCTGCCCCCCACGCCCATTCCCCCACCCTCGCTCCTCTCCTCTTTTTTCCCTAACCCCTTCCCCCATGACAGACTTACCAGCTGCACCCAGCTGCTTGCCACACTGCTGGCCTGCACTCCTGGCCGCATGCATGCTGCAGCTGCGCACATGCATGCAGCATTTTTTGGCCACATTGTCAGCCACACCAGACAAAGAAAAAAGCCAATTGCTGATACTCTCAATTTTCCTCATATTGGTGCCAATCCAATATGGGACCAACATGGTGCACCTGTACAAAAAAACCCAGAAAAAATAACAGATGGTGAAATCTTGGTCCTTTTGAAGTCAGTGACAACTCTCCAATTGACCCCTGTGGGAACAGAATTTTACCTAAGGTATTGGCTAAGGACAGACATTACACATAGATTTCATAGCTTTCTACAGTGGGAAGGGATCATCAGATCCAAACCCCTGCTCCTGGCAGGAAAGAGCACTGGGGTTAGGTAGCCCCAGCCAGATGCCTGTCTAATCTCCTCTTGTACATCTCCAGGGTAGGGGAAAGCACCACCTCCCTTGGAAGCCCATTTCATATTTTGGCACCCCTTACCATAAAGAATTTCTTCCTTATGTCCAATCTAAATCTATTCTCCTTAAGTTTGTGGCCGTTACTTCTGGTAACCCCAAGAGGTGCCCTGGTAAACAGAGTGTCCCCTATTTCCTGCTGCTTCCCCTCCCCCCCGATGAGTTTGTAGGCAGGTACAAGATCACCTCTCAGCCTTCTCTTATGGAGGCTGAAGAGATTCAGATCCTTCAGTCTGTCTTCATAGGGTCTTACCTGTAGGTCCTCAACCATGCGAGTAGCCCTTCTCTGAACCCTCTCAAGGTTATCCACATCCCTTTTGAAGTGTGGCACCCAAAACTGGATGCAGTACTCCATCTGCAGCCTCACCAATGCTGCATAGAGGGGAATTATCACTTCCCTAGACCTGCTCATGATATTCCTACTGATACAAGAAAGAGTGAGGTTAGCCTTGCTTATTACTTTGTCACACTGGCAACTCATGTTCGTTTTTGTGTCAGCCAGGACTCCGAGATCTCTTTCCACTGTTGTGGTACTCAGAATGGTACCCCCCAGTCTATAGGTGTGTTAGAGATTTGTTTCTCTCCAGGTGCAACACCTTGCATTTATCCCTGTTGAATTGCATCCTATTCTGATCTGCCCACTTCCCCAGTGTGTCCAAATCTGCCTGAATTCACTCGCCCCCTTCCCCCCAGTGTATTTAGTATCTGTGAATTTGGACAAGGTGCTTTCAACACCTTCATCCAAATCGCTGATGAAAATATTCAAGGACAGAGCCTTGGGGGACACCACTGTCCACATCCCTCCAGGGAGAAACCGACCCATCCACCACCACTCCCTGGATGCGTCCCATAAGCCAGTTTTCCGCATACCTTAATGTGAAAAAATCCACATCACAGCTACTCAGTTTGCTCATAAACCAATTTAAGTGATAAGAAACTGGCTTAAACCTGTAACAGAACAGATGTTCGGTGCACATAAACTAGTTTCAAAATGGATGAAACTGGTTTAAGATAAACCTGATTGAATGTAGTATCAGACTTAACTGATTTGGGTTAAACCAGGTTATGCAATATCTGTCCCAGATCCCTTCCTGGTTTAAGTTAAACCAGAGTCCCCCCAGCATGCTCCTGGGCTAGGCTGCACTCTCTGCTCCAGAAAGCATGGGCTGGCCCTGCCCCTCTGCACTCTCTAGTTGGGGGCAGGAGGGTAGCCAGACACCAACAGAGAAGGGGTTTATTCCCCTCTCCCACTGGGGCACCACAGCTGAGATCTGCCTGTAACAACCCATCAGGCATTTGTCCCTCTTCCCACTCCAGGGGCAGGGACAGGGGCACTGCCATCCACCTGCCTCAGCATCAGCTATGGAGTGAGGGCTGTGGGGCTGAGCTGGGCCAACCCACGAGGGCCAGGCCCTTGGCTCAGGCTAGGGGCCCTGGGTGACAACTGGCTGAACAGCAGGGTACTCGGGCTGACTCAGAGACATGGTGGGCCCAGAGCCCAGCAGCAGCCTGCTGTGGGGGCTTGCAGCCCCCGCTGGGCCTCCATCGTGTGCAGCACCTGCCCCACAGTCTGTGTGGTGGCTGGGGCCAGCAGGACTCTTTTGCATACCTCATCTCCAGCTGCTGCTGCTGCCTCTGGGTGGCTGGGTGCGTGGCTAGAAGTTGCAGCCCCACTGCTTCTGCCCAGAGCTATGGCTCCAGCTCTGGCTGCATGGTGGAGCAAGAGCAGGAGCCGCAGTTAAAGTGAGGGTAAGAGAACAGCCATGCTGAGCCCAGCCAGCTTCTCTTCTCCTCTAGCAGCTACTCCTCCTCCCTCTCCTGCCCCTGCCATGCTGCTTCTGGAAGTGAAGGCAGGGTATTGCTTCAGCCCAGACCATGGAGCTCTGGCTCCAGCTCCAGTTCTATCTGCCTTCCTCAGCCTGTGTGGGGAGTGGGTGGAAAGCAGCTGAAGCTGGAGCTGCAGCCAAAGCTCTATGCTCTGAGCAGAAACTGCTGGGCTAAAGCTACTACCACACCCATACCCCCTGCCCTGCTCAGAGCTGTATGACAGAAGCAGAAGGGGGAAGGGGAATAGCTGCTGCAGGGGAGGGAAAGCTCTGTGTTGGCTGGGCTCAGCAGGGCTGCTTTCATCCATCCACTTCCAGCTGAGGCTCTTGTCCCTCTGCACAGCAGCACTCAGGGTGGGGGGAGCTTCAGCCCTGTGGCTTCTGCCCAGTGCCTGGAGCTCTGGCTCCAGCTTCATCTGTTTTCCACCCACTGCCTGCCTGGTGCAGGGGAGTGGGGTGGAAAACTGGAGCAAAAACTTCATGCACTGGGCATAGGGCGGGGTTATTACCCCCTTCCTCCAGCATCAGGGGAAGGGCAGAGAAAGAGTTTATACTGCCACTCCTCCCATGCAGGAAGCAGTGGATGGCAGCCTGGGAGAGCAGACCTTGGCTGTGGTCCCCTGGAGGTAGAAGGTGGAATAACCCCCCTCTCTGCCTCAGGGGGGCATGCCAGCTGACATCTGGCCCTGGCCCTGCTGCTGCCACAGCAAGGGGAGTGCCCAGGAGACCCCAGTTCCAGCCCATGGAACAGGGAGGGGGAAATTTAAATCCTCCCTGACCAGTTCACTCCAAACTAGTACCTGGGCTGGCCACACACCCCCAGCACAGCTTCCCTGAAGCTGAGGGCTGCTCTAGCACCCCACCTGGCTTCTGGCCTGAGCGACTGCAGGCATGTGTCTGCATTTTGTGAATGTCTGTCCCAGGAGTTTTCCAGCTCTTTTAGTTGGTGTACTCCTGGCAGCCAGTTGAGAAGCAACCCCAGATCTCTCCACTTGTGAACTGGTTCAAACTAGGTGGGCCAAGTCAAATTTGGTTCAGACATTAGGTGGGCCAAGTCAAATTTAATGTGATGCCTTTTCTGAGCATGCACTGCACTCAGCGCAGGGGTGCATTGAGCTGTTTTGGGTTTTTTTTCCCCACGTCTGTAAGCAACTGTAGTTTCCAATATTGTGTTTGTAAGGATAAGAGAACAGGACAGGCATATGTTGAAGGGGAAGGAACCAAAGGCTGATGAGAGTCATAGAATCAATGAGTTGGAAGGGACCTAGACAGATCATCAAGTCCGACAGCCTGCCATGGGCAGGAATGAGCACTGGGGGTGGGAGGGGCCATAAGACCCCAGCCAGGTGCCTATCCAGTCTCCTCTTGAAGGTTTCCAGGGAAGGTGAGAGCACCACCTCTCTGGGAAGCCTATTCCAGGCTCTGGCCACCCTTACAGTGAAGTAGTTCTTCCTAATACCTAACCTGAACCTATCCTCCCTCAGCTTGTGCCCATTGTTCCTGGTGACAGACAAGTTGAGCACCAAAGCAAGAGAGAGGATAAATGAAGAGACATTGAATGTAAGGAGGTGGTAAGGGAATTAATGGGATTGTTGAGGCTCATGGAAAGGTTAGAGATAGTGGTTGATATTAAAGAAGAAGAGCAGTGGAGTTTGAAGAAAGAGTGAGAGAAGAGGTGAGGTGAAAGATGTTTAAGTAGATTCCATCCATTTTCTTTTTGAAGAAGATAATTAAGTCATGTTTGGAGGCGTGGGTAGGGCAAGATGAGAGCTTGAAGAGGAAGTCAAATACTGGAAATACATAATATAAGGTAATAGGTAATATGTTTTATTTATTATTCATTTTCTGTGACATGAGAGTCTCTAATGCATTTACTCTTTGAAATAAGTTGGGGGGGGTGGGTTTGTGGATAAAAACAGCTAAGCAGCAGCTAAAGGTAAATAGGTGGCTTCTTTCCAAAAAGGCATTTTAGAGGAGTAGTGATACACTCAAGCTTCTCAGAAAAGACTGAAGGAAATTGTATAGTTTTCTGTTAGCTTGTGTCTTAGACTCCTTTTAGAAATATCATATGGCATAGGGTTCTAAAAAATGTCAAGTCAAATTTGTTCTGTTCAAAATTATCAATAAGGCCAGGTACAGACTTTACACTTGCACTCGTATAAGCGATTAGAAACCCATCTGAACTAATAACAGAACAGAAAGTTCGGCACACACAGACTGTTTTAAAAATGGGGGAACCTAGTCTAAAATTTGTCCTCCTGTTCAAAGGGCAAGTGTGTGTTCTGTTTGCTACCAGTCTATGCAGTTTTCTGTAAGCAGCCTAGTTTAGAGTGGACTGATTCCATTTCGGGCTTTTTAAAACTCCCATTTAAATCAAAGTTACTTGTGTGAGTTTAGACTATATTAAATAGCAGCCTGATCTTGACAAAACAGTCTAAAAGGCATAATTGTTTGAATGTACTTTAGAATAATTTTTTTTCATAATAAATAAGGTATTGTTAAAGTGCTGAAATGTAGAGGGTGTGATCCTTTTGGATGGAAGTGTGAATTCTGATATCCCCTGTTAATATTAAATGTGGTGGAAGTGTACTTAATGTAATCCAACAAAGTTAATTATACATTACTAACATATTGAATTAGTAATGTAAAATAATTAAATATCTAAAACTGTGAATGAGCCAAGCTCTGGCAAATTAGGCAGTTAGCATAGCTGTGGTTAGCCTTCAGTTTTGTTTGCTACTGCAGTGTTTTGGTCAGTTCATCTAACTACTGTAACCACAACAAAATCTTTTAATTGCCTAACAAATACATTTGTATTTCTTGGTCCTTCTCATCATAAGTAGACTATGATGGTTTAATATTGAGAAAAGAGGGAAAATGCTGCCTTTCTGCCTGCCAATTTTTCAGTATCTGCAATGAGTCAAATTTGGTACAAGAGGGTCTCCTGTTGACTGAATTGAGAATATACATTACATGTTGGTTATGACATATCAACAACCCCTGTTTGAATACATACTATACATATCAGGGATCGTCACCATTATGTTACTGAAATGGTAACATTTTTTCTCTTTTCTTTTTGATAGAATCAAAGGAAACTTAAGGCCAGCCATGATGCTTTAATGGCAAATGGAGATCAGCTTAATCTACAGCTTAAAGAACAACGTTTAAAGTGCTTCCAACTTGAAAAAGAAGTAAGGTCAATGACTTTTTCAAAATGTAGGATAGAAGAGGTAAGACTTCAAGTGTTTCAGGCATCATGCTACATTAAAGTCTGTCTTTGGCATTATCTAGAATGCAAATTAGAATTTAATGGAAAACATCACCTGAATTTTGCTGTTAAAATTGCTGCTCCTTTACCTATTTGTTAAGTAAGAGTGGGGCTCTTGTTTAACATTTGGGGTGCAGACAGAAGTGACAACTTTTGCCCGACCTGTTCACAGAAAGCAGTCTATAGCCATAATGAAACACAAGTGCATGGCTGCAGACTGCTTTAAAAATGGCCAGTCAGGTGAAAATCTGAACCCTCATTGCATGAAGGGTCAGATAAAGACATTTCAAAACAGTGCAGACAGAAGTTACAGAAGACACTCTATCTCCAAGCCTCAGGCTGTTTTCAGAATGGGAGGGGGAAAGGGAGTGGAAGAAGTTCAGTCTGTGGGTTTTTTTTAGCCCCATGGGAGGGTGGGGCATGTGGGAAGGGGAAGCTCCAGTAAAAGTGAGTGGACTCCCATTCACCCACCTGACCCTCCAGTGCCAGCTGAGGAGCCCCTAGAATGAGCTCTCTCCTCCCTTTCCCCCCACTCCCATTCTGAAGCAGACAGGCTGAGAGAGAGGAAATGTGTTCATAGATTTCATAGACATTAGGGGCTGGAAGGGATCTCATGAGATCATTGGGTCCAGCCTCCCCACCATTGGCAGAAAGTCAGCTGGGATTGAGTGACCTCAGCAAGAAATATTTCCACCTGTTTTCTAAAGAAGTCCAGAGGAGGTGCTTGCACCACTTCTGGGGGGAGTTTGTGTATTGCAGGCTCCCAGTCAGCAGCCAGATTCCCTTTCTCCTTGGAACCAACAGTGAACTTCTGTTTGGTCTGGGGGATCATTGTAACTCAGAATGTTTCCTTCAAAGTGTTCTCAGTTAAAGTGGGGAGTCTGTACTTCTGTCTGCACCCTTGATTCCCTGGATTCTATTCTGCTTTCTAAATGGCATTTAAAGAGATCTTATTTTACCCTGACAAAAAGGAGGAGGACCCATCCACCTTTGCATTAGCAGTTTTCATGGACTGAATCAGGGTAGAATAGGATTGCATTTAACCACTTAGATACTGTTTGTATGCCTAATTTACCTTGTAATCATTGCTTGTTCTGGATCTTCTTCATGCTGGGCCTCTTTTCTTATTTACAAGTGTTTGGTATTTGAAGTTTCATGTTGATGGATAGCTGATTTAATTACAGCAGAGGAGATTTTAATGTGATGATGAGTTTGGTTTGTTGCATGTATCAAAGCTATTTTAAATTTCAAAATATGTATTTTGATTGGAAGAAATTATGTTTACAGTAAAATATTGCACAAGTAAGCATAAATGTTTTTCAGCTTCTAAGAGACTTAAGTTATTCCATGAAAACAACAACTAAAGGCCTTGTTGTCAATGTCTGTATACTATAAACTAATTACCTTTATAATTTTATTTTAATTTCTTCCTCAGCCTCCGTTATTACTTCTAATTTCCTTCTTCAGTTGCAGGAAAGAATTAATGACCTGGAAAAGGAGAGGGATCTTTTGAAGGAAAACTATGAAAAGCTATATAACAGGTAAATTATCAATTATTTTTTAATACCAGTTTTACTCCCCTCTTTTTATCAAAACTCTTCTAAAAATATTATACTTCCAATTCCATAACTATATATGGAAGCTGTTATGCTCCCATGCCTGTTTTGCGTCTGTTCTCATCATAATACACAAAGGCCTTCAACTGTTTCCTTCATGCTGGTGAAACTTGTAGTTTATATAAAGACTTTTATCAGGAGCATTTAAGATCACATAAATGGGGGTAAAAAGCCACGCTGTCTAAGCTTAAGATAAATCTAATGCAAGTTTCAGTCTCCACTACATAAGTAAAAATAACTGAAGTAATTACAGTCAATTTCCAAAAACATAATGAGAGTAATCTTGGTGAAGAATACACTTTTTATTATTTGAAATCATAGTCTCTGCTTTATGTCTGTGTGGAAAAATAGAAAATATGGGAAATTTTCTGAAGTTATTTTCCTGGGGAAGAACCTAGAATTTGTTTCTTTTAAATTAATTTTGGGCTTAGTGTTTGCATAGTTTGTCAATTTTGATGCCTCTAAAAATATCTATGATTCTATGAAATAAATGTAATAACTGAAATCACTTTCAAAGTTCTTGCAATATTTATTTTTTTCTGCTGAAAAAGCAGCAAGCCATTTGGTGAGAGCAGTTGAGAACAACTGGCCACATTCAGCAGAGCTCTTAGGAACCTAAAATGTAACCTAGACTGAATGAAAGTTCTAAAGGCCAAAAGCACAAGCACCAAATCCCTGACTAACCATTTAGGTGCCTAAAATTTCATAGATGTCTGTCATGGGTATGACCTGGTCTTGGGGAGTTCAGGGTTCAGAGTTCTCTCAGGAGTGAGGCAAGGAGAATGAAGACCATGGGCTACATAGGGAACCTGTCTTGTTGAGTCACGGATATCACAGCTGCTGCTTAGATGCTTCAGCCACACCCAGGCAGTTTACTTGGGGCTAGATGGGGGCACTCGGGCAAGTCTATAGGCAGTTCCATTCAGTGATCAGCGCCAACTGTGGGTTTGTCTGTTCCACCTGGAGTGAGCCGCACCTGCATCCTGCCCCTTCTCTCCCTCCCCTCGCCCGGGCTGGGCAAGTGGCAGCAGGGCATAGTCCCTGCTTCTAGCACTCCTATGCCCCCCACCCCAGCTGGGCAGCTTGTCCCAGCCCTAATCCCTCCCTCCCCCAACTCCAGTGGACTTACCAACTGGAGGCAACTGTGTCCAGCGTGGTGAGGACTGCTGCCTGTATAGTCTATGGCTGAATCTCCAAAGCAGTGCCAAACCTTCGGATCTGATTTGGCCTAATCAAATCAGGACAGTAACTTGAATCTCCGAATCAAATCAGTGTCACTATGAACCAGCCTAATCTGAAGTGAATACTTGCTGCTTTGCACAGGCCTAGTCCTAAGTCCCCTAACCAGATAGGTTTCTGGTCCATGCTTTCAACACTGTATATGTCTGCTAAATGGAAAATAATCAGCAGGCACTGAAAGTCATTATTTCCTCCTAGGAGAGTGCCTACATCACTTGGCTGTAGATACATACTCTGTTGTGCATTTTCTGTCTGGCACTGTAAATCTTGAATTCTCTTCTGAAGACTAGCAAATGTTGAGCTAGAGTAGAAAAACCTAGAGAAGTAGGGCTGGAAGGGACCTCTAGAGGTCATCTAGTCAAGCCCGCTGCATGAGTCAGGATGATCCTTATCTAAACCATCCCATACAAACCATAATCTAAACCCTTGGTCTCTAACCTTTTTGGGTGGAAGATCACTTTTTGAATTAAAAAAACAACCCATAGTCCACCATGTACCACAACCCTCCTACTTGGCCAGCCCCCTAGGGAGCCATGCAACCAGAGCCTCATGAACAGAATGTGCAAACAGGCATGCTTCTAGACCCAGTGCACAAGTTAGTGTGGGAGTTTGTACAGGAAGGGCCTGAGGGCCTAGGTAGCAAGCCTCAAAGGAGCATGTGACAGGAGTGCCTCTTCGGGTCTGTCTACTAGTGACCCCACAATACCGATAATGGGCCAACCACCCACCTTCTCATCTGCCACACCTTGTTGTTACTTGCTTGATTAGAAGATATTAATCAAGTGGGAGGCTCTCCATTTTCTGTCTCAGTGCCTGGGGCACTATCTGTGGCTCCTTTCCTCCCCTTACACTGCAGCCCAAGCCTCGCAGATGCACCTGATGTTGTTCGGGTCTGTTCCACTCTCCAGGCCACACAGACGCTCTCTGGCATGTCTCCCAACCTCCCGTCCTGGGGCATCTCGTAACCACCCACCCCAGGGCTGGGGTCAATATACACCTGAATGTTATGCCCTCTCTGGCAGCAGGCCCCCATGCTACTGCGGAGCCCCTATAAGGCCTCCTAAAACCCCTAATAGCCTCACCCAGTCCTCCGGTATAACAAGAAATTCAAAGACACAAAGTCCCCTGGGCTATAATGTAAAAACTAACCCATCTGCCAAACAACATTCAGTCCCTACCAGGAAATACTCCAACCCCAGCAGTGCCCCAGGGATGCTCACACAGTCAGAGTTGTCCCTTCTGCCTGCACTGGCCAAGCTCCTCCTTCCTTGGCTACCAGAGGGGAACTGCTCTCTTGGCCTTCTGCCAGGGTTTATATGGGCCAGGCCCTGCCCCTTCCTGTCAGCTGGCTCCCCAGCAGTTGTCCTGGCAACCAGCACCTGTTACTCTGGCTGCCCAGGCAACTGGCAGCTGAGCCTCCCCCATCTTGCCACTCGGTCTCCCCCGAGTTGTTCTTTTGCTCTCAGGCACAGAGCACCTGAGTGCTCTGCAACAGAGCAGTTGGCACATTAGTAGCCAAACAACTACTGATGCAATGGTTGGTGGGACACATCACACCCCAAGTTTTCCCCCTGTGGCTGGATCCCTCCCCTCTGGTACTTCTGAGGCCTATACCCAGACAGAACCCATGGTTCCAGCCTCCATTCAGATGGAGCCCCTGGCTCTTGGCTGTGGGGGCTGTCTGGCATGACTCCAGGCACATGGGATCAGAAGCACTGCAACCTCCCCTTATGAGGTTTGCTCCATATTGGAGTCTCTGGAATCCCAGATAGTGAAGATCCAGACCATGGTGCAGGGGCTTCATGCCGTCTGGTTTGGCAAACAGGAAATTGACTCCTGCTGCCAGTTGCTTCACCCCAGGACAGAAGAGTGACCTAGGTAGCCTGCCAAGACCAGGGAGGCCAAGAGGCACTCCCATGTTGTCCAGCCAAGGGACTGAACAAAGGTTGTCTCCAGCCCCAAGTCTCACTGTACCAGGGTCACCCCCCCGGCCCGGATCTCTGCAACAGGTACAAACCTCTTTCAGCATCAGTAGAGCCTGCAGAGCTGCCAGCTATTGCAAGTGAGGAAGAAACATGACCAGATATCATCCCTAAGATGAAACACAGAGTGGTCATTGTAGATGACTCCCTCCTGAGGGGGACAGAGGGAGCAATCTGTCACCCTGTAGCAGGACACTAAGGTTCCTGCTATACTCAGAGCAGAGGTAGGAACCCAGGTGCCGGTTGCTGGGACAACCAGTTAAGAAGGGAATTGGCCACACCTGCACCTAATCAGCTGCCCAAAAGGGGCAGGGCCTGGCCCCCACATAAACCCCAGGCCTGAGGCCAGGAGAGCAGTTCCCTGCTGGCAGCCAAGGGGGAAGGAGCTCTGCCTGAGGGAGAAAAGAAAAGAGGCCTGACTACATGAGCAGCTCCTGATGCTGATATAGGATGAAGTATTTCCTGGTAGGGACTGAATTATGTTTTAACCAGGCAGCCTGGATTTTTGTTATAGCCTAGGGGCTTTGTGTTTGTGTTTGCTTTTACCAGCGGTTTGGGTGAGGCTACTAGGGGATGGAGGAGGCCTCATAGGGGACCAGCAGCAGTGTGGGAAACCCCAGCCCCAGAGAGGGGGGGTGGTGAGAAGCCCGAGAAAGAGGGGGCCAGTGAAGGTGCAGTGCCAGACAGGGCTGCCGAAAGCCTGAGCGCCAGGAAGGCGCAGAGTGAGACAGAGCAAGATAGGGCTGTGGAAAGCCCAGGGAGGACAAGGGGAGGGCCAAATTACAACAAGGCCCCAGATCAAACGATGTCAGTATCATCTGTGAGGCTTGGGCTGCGGTGTAGGAGAGGAAAAGGAGCTGCAGATAGCGCCTCCTAGCAGTGGGGCAGAAAATGGGCAGCCTCCCGCTTAATTGCATCAATTAATCAAGATCAAGGCATGGCAGGCGAGAAGGCAGGTGGTTGGCCCATAACAGGAGGGTGGGGTCACCGATAGAAGGACTCCAGAAAAGGCACTCCTGTCATACGCCCCGACCTTTAATGAGGGAAGTCTGCTGCCTATCAGGAACCCATATCAGCGACGTGGCTGAGAGGATCCTAAAACTTATCCGGCTCTCTGACTACTACCCTATGCTCTTCATCCATGTGGGCACAAATGGCATGGCTTAGAGCATTCACAGCAGGGTCATGAGTGGCTACAGGGCTCTGGGAGGAGGGCTCATGGGGTTGGGGACACAGGTGGTTTTTTCCTCAGTCCTTCCAGTTATGGGTCATGGCAGGGGAGGGAGAGACAAATTGAGGCAGTAAAGAAAAGACTGCGACACTGGTGCCACCGTGAAGTCTTTGGCCTCTGTGACCACAGTCCGTTCTTCAGAGAGAGGCAGTGGTCCATTGGGAAGAGATCACCTCCACCTCCCTCCACTGGGAAAGAAGCTCTTCTCAGCCAAAACGGCTGACTTGCTCAACCAGGCTTTAAACTATGATCGCTGGGGGATGGGCAGACAACCACCAGAGCAAGCTTACTGTGCATAAACCACAAAACCAGCAAGTTAGAATGTTCAAAGGAACCCACTCCTAGCCCAGCCCAGGAACAGAGCTTCTCCATGAGGACAAGGAAGCCTGGGGCCTCCACTGGCACACTTATGTGCCTGTACACTAATGCTAGGAGTTTGGGGAATAAACAGGAGGAACTGATCCTCCTAAACAAAAATTACTATGATCTCATGGGGATCACAGAGACCTGGTGGGACTCCTCCTATGACTGGGCTACCAGTATAAATGGCTATACCCTGTACAGGGGAGATTGTGCCAAAAAAAGGAGTCAGGGCATACCTTTATGTGAAGAAGAGCTACATGTCCGTAGAAGCTGAGATCGGCACCCATGGAGGACGACTGGAGACTGTTTGGGTTAGAATAGGAGGGGAGCATAGTGAAGGGGATACAATGGTAGGAGTCTACTACAGACCTCCAAACCTGGAACAAGCGCTTGACCAAGAATTTGCCAGGGAACTGGCCAAGGCTGCACACTCTCCATGTATGGCCATCATGGGAGATTTCAACTACCTAGACATCTCATGGGATGAGTGCTTGGCTAAATATGATCGGTCAGAAAGCTTCCTTGTATGTGTGGATGAGCTCTACCTGTCCCAAGAAGATTATGGGCTGATAAGAGCTAAGGCGTTGTTGGACCTGGTACTGGCCATATGGGATGACCTAATCGGTGACCTAAAAATGCAAGGGAAGCTGGGTGACAGTGACCATGAGGTGATCACTTCCTCTATCTATTGCAAAGCTGGCAAGACATCCAGCAATACAGTAGTCCTTGACTTTAGGAAAGCTGACTTTCATAGGCTCAGGAGGCTTGTTCTTGAAGCCCTAAGAGGCCATGATTTCACAGGGAAGGGAGTTCATGATGAGTTCTTTAAGGAAGCAACCCTAGAAATACAAGGCAAGTCCATCCCTACCCATAGGAAAGGTGGTAAAAGGGCTCAACAATCCTCTTGGCTCAACCGGGAACTCCTACATCTAAAAAGAGAGGCGTATAATGGGTGGAGGAGAGGAAACACCACTAATAGGGAATATACTACACTGGTATGCACCTGCAGGAAATGAACTAGAAAGATCAAGGCTGCAACTGAACTCCATCTGGCTACACAAATCAAGGCCAATAAAAAGTGCTTTTTCAGATATGTGAGGAGTTTGAAAGAAAAACAAAGGCAAAATTGGACCGCTGCTAAATCAGCTGGGGCAGCTGACTACCAACACCCTGGAAAAAGTCAATCTGCTTAATGATTACTTTGTGTCAGTTTTTCACCAGTGCAAAGGGACCACCCTGCCTACCATGATGTGGAACGACCAGGGTGAAAGTGAATATATGCCCACCACTGGCGTGGATCTTGTGAGGGAGCATCTTCAGAGATTAGACCCCCATAAATTAGCTGGTCCATATCAGTTGCACCCAAGGGTGCTAAAAGTACTGGCAAACATCATAACACAGCCACTGGCAAGGATATCGGAGAACTCATGGCACTTGGGTGGAGTACCTGAAGATTGGAAGAGGGCTCATGTGGTGCACATCTTCAAGAAAGGGAGGAAAGTAGACCCAGGAAACTACAGGCCATCAGTTTGACCTCAATCCCTGGGAAGATTTTGGAAAACATTATCAAAAAAACCATTCTTGACAGGCTAACAGAAGACAACATTTTGAGGGATAGCCAGCATGGGTTTGTTGCAGGTAGGTCTTTCCTGACCAACATCATTTCCTTCTGTGACCAGGTGACGTGTCACCTGGACAAAAGGAAAGAGGTTGATGTCATATATTTGGACTTTAAAAAAAGCCTTTGACCTTGTGTCCCATGATGTCCTCATGGAAAAATTGGACAACTGCAACCTCGACTACTCCACAGTCCAGTGGCTGGAGAACTGGCTCCAAAGTCAGACCTGGAGAGTGATAGTTGATGGGAGTGAATCAACATGGCACTCAGTGACTAGTGGTATCCCCAAAGGCTCTGTTCTTGGCCCTGTACTCTTTAATGTCTTCATAAACAATCTGGAAACTGGTGTCAAAACCAGATTGGCCAAGTTTGCTGATGATACAGCAGTGCTGGACCCAGAGTGGTGTGGGGGGTAGAGCAGGGCTGGACCCAGAGTAGGGAGCTGGGGGGTTAGAGCAGGGCTGGACCCAGAGTGGGGGGGTGCGTAGAGCAAGGCCAGACCCAGAATGGCAGGAGGGGAAGAGCAGGGCTAGGGAGTGGAGCTGGGCTGGACCCAGCGGGTAACAGCAGGACTGGACTTGGTAGTGGAGCTGTACCTGGAGTGGCAGGGAGGGGAGTGGAGCGGAGGCCAGACCTGGAACAGTGGGGGCATAGAGTGGGGCCAGACCCAGAGTGGCAGGGAGGGTGTGTGAAGCAGGGCCACACATGGAACGATGCAGGGAGTAGATTAGGGCTGGATCCAGAGCGGCAGGGGGTAGAGTGGGGCCAGACCCAGAATAGGGGGATGGGGCTAGAGCAGGGCTGGACCCAGAGCAGTGGGTGGGGTAGAGCAGAGCCAGACCCATGGGGTAGAGCAGAGCCAGAGCAGGAAAGGGGGGAGAGCAGGACCAAACCCACAGTGGGGGGGCAGAGCATGGCTGGACCTAGGGCTGCAGGGTCCAGCAGGGACTGGAGCAGGGCTAGATATAGGGCTCCATCCCCACCTGCCCCCCACCCCCTCCCCCTTCATCCTTGACAAGCAATTTGCTAGTGTAGTGTGAGGAGACGGGGAGGTAGTGGGATGCCATGCCGGGAGCCAATCCTGGTAAAAGTGAAAAGATCAAAAGAAAAAAAGTGGCAGAGTCAGGAGGAGCCGGGAACGGCTCCTGCATCTACCTGTGCACACTTTATAAGAGTGTGCCAGGGCCGATTGGTCGGCCAGACACCCAGACCCAGGATAAAAGACCCAGTGGAAGAGAAGCCTGGGAGACAGAAAGTGGAGTCCCCAGCTGGTCCGAAGAGGCCAGAGCCCTTGAGCAGTCCCAGTGAGGGAACCTGGTGGGTACCCTGGAAAGGGGTCACGGCAGGAGCACAGGGCCAGAGAGGGCCCAAGGATCCACTTACTGGGTCAGCATGGACCAAAGAAGGTGGCAGGAATGACTGGAGTACAGCAGGACCCAGCAGTGCCAGGATATGGACTCAGTTTATGGAAGGCAGGTACCAAATCCTGGCGCTCTGGTGTAGTGCCCAAAGACTGGAAGAAGGCCAATGTGGTGCCTATCTTCAAGAAAGGGAGGAAAGTGGATCTGGCTAATTATAGCCCCATCAGCCTGACTTCTATCCCAGGGAAGATCTTAGAAAAGTTCATTAAGAGGCCATCCTTAATGGACTGGTCAACACCAACATCCTGAGAGATAGCCAGCACGGGTTTGTTGCAGGTAGGTCTTGCTTGACCAGTCTCATTTCCTTCTACGACCAGGTGACCTATCACCTGGACAAGGGAGAAGAGATTGATGTCATATATCTTGACTTCAAAAAAGCTTTTGAT
>NW_017728915.1:12600974-12647039 GCF_001723895.1 Crocodylus porosus
CCCTTGTACTCGGCCTTGGTGAGGCTGCAGCTGGAGTACTGCATCCAGTTTTGGGCTCCACAATTCAAAAAGGATGTGCAGAATCTCAAGAGAGTCGAGAGAAGAGCCACGCGCATGATCAGAGGTCAGGAAAACAGACCTTATGACAACAGACTGAGAGCCACGGGGCTCTTTAGCCTGGAAAAGCACAGGCTCGGGGTGACCTGATGGCCACGTATAAGTTTATCAGGGGTGACCACCAGGATCTGGGGAAACGTTTGTTCACCAGAGCACCCCGAGGGATGATGAGGTCAAACAGTCATAAACTAGTGCAGCACCATTTCAGGCTGGACATGAGGAAGACTTTCTTTACTGTCTGAGCTCCCAAGGTCTGGAATAGCCTGCCGTCGGAGGTGGTTCAAGCACCTACATTGAACACCTTCAAGAATAAATTGGATGCTTATCTTGCTGGGATCCTATGACCCCAGCTGACTTCCTGTCCTTCGGGCAGGGGGCTAGACTCGATCTTCTGAGGTATCTTCCGGTCCTAATGTGTATGAAATCTATGAAACCCAGGGAGAGCCGATGTGCCGGGGGACAGAATGGTGCTGAGGCCAGACACCATGTAGGCAGAGAGAAGGGGGGCCGTAGGAGACACTCAGCATAGAAGCATCACCACTAGCCTTCGGCCAAAGACCCTGAGGAACCGAGCGCCAAGAAAGTTCAGAACATCAACCTCGATAACACAGGTGACAACATCGCAGTTGGCATTAGGCGGGGTGTAGGGGAGGCAGAGCCCAACGAAGAAGGAACAACGAAAATGACCAAGGGAAGGCACCAGGGGAGGCAGGACCAAACATCATTCTCCCTATACAAACATAACCATCATCAAAGAGGTGGCAGGCAAGGCCCTTGGGCCAACCCAAAGTCACCCCAATAACCAGGCTGTTCTGACCGAGGAGCCATGATGAGGTTCGAGAAGAACCCAGAAGTTCAACACTCAGGGGAAAGACACAGGAGATTACATGGAGATATAAAATTTGACAGCAACATATTTACAAGTTTTCTTTTTTTTTTCATGAAAAGTGTGAATACTAAGGATATATTGTTTCTTTTATTTAAAATATAATTAGTTGCAATTTAAATCCAAATACTTGTCTTGTTATAGTAGTCAGTAAAAACTTGCAGTTTCAAGTCTATAATGTTCTGAAAATTGATGGTATTTATTCTGTATCTGTGTACTACAGTGGAATGCTTATGGATTCATGAACAGATTTCCAAAATCCATTAGAGAAAGGAGAAATTTACTTTTGTTTTTGTTTCATTATAATAACAACTAGAGTCACCAACCAAGTTCAAGACTGTACTGTAAAAGGAACTATACAAACACAGCGTCAAACAGTCAATAACCTGAAGTTCTTACCATCTAACTAGGTAAAACAGACATATTATGGGAAAGAGACAGAAGCATAGAGAAGTGTAAGATATTTGCTCGAAGTCCCATAGCAGGGCAACAGCAAAAACACAAAGAGAACTCAGTCTTCTGAGTCCCAGTCCACTGCCCCAGCTCCTAACCAAACGATGATTCCCATGTTCACTTCTGCATAGGATATGTGCAAAGCTATTAAAAGTAACAAAATTATTAACTTTTAACTTTTTCCTTGCTGTTTTCTAGGAAAATAAGTGCTCTCCTTTATATTTTACAGTCATTTTATTTTGGTCAAAAATGTTCAAGGTTTCATGTTATATTTTTTCATTTCATTCTAATGCCAATTTATTAACATAAATACCTTTGAACTGTTGCAGCTGATTCATTTATATAGCCAGTTCCCATTTCATTTTGTGTATGAAAATCTGCTCGTGTGCATTCTTGCCTTCTCCTGGTTGGGTTTTTTTTTGTTTCATGGGTTTTTTTGAGCATTTTTGGTCTAATAATATAATTATAGAAAAGCAGGGCTGGACGGGGCTTCAGAAAGTCATATAGTTCAACCCCTTGCTCAAGGCAAGATTATCTGTGGTTTTGTTATATACAGTTTTAAAATAGAATAAAATATATATAATTGAAATTGGACCCACTTGGTTTGATGAGAAGTTGTCTCATTAACTAAAGTAACGTTTCAGATTGTTCAAAAATGTTGAATATTTTAACTGTTTATACTTTGAATATGCTAGTTTATAATTGGCTAAAACAATTTTATAGGCATTGAGAATACAGCTCTTGGATAATGTGGCAAAGAACATAAAATGCTATTTAACTTGGAAACTATATAAAAACATTTTGTATTCTATTCTAGTAGATATCTGTCCATATAATATTCTATAACTGCAAACCATTTCATATATTTACTTTTACATTTAACTGAGTCATTCTTTTTGCTATGTTTTCACTATTTCTACTTCTATATTCAGGCCATGCTCACTACATACAACTTTTTGGTTGAGAATCAAATTATGTGTTACAACACACGTAATTATTTTAATCCACTAGCCTATTTTTTTTTAAAGCAGGACAAAGGCTACTTTTGTATATGCTTTGCAGTCAGTATCAGAATTGTCATTTTATAGTATGAGAACTGTTGTCACTTTGTAGTTAGTGCATCTCTGAACAGACAACTGATTTTAGGCTCTCCATGTTTCAGACTGAGAGATCAGGTGAGTAATCTCAGTTCTCTACGTTAAGAGGTTTTGTATGTGGAAAGAATGGTTTTGTCAGTTGTCTGTTACTGAAGTTTGGAGCTGTGGATTCCTCTGGAATATGCATCTGAATTCCTTTTCTAGTCCCACAAATGCTGCATGATGCCAACTTTTCTGACTTTGGAGCTCTAAATTAAGGCCAGTTCTTCTGCTCATCCCACAAACCCTTTCAAGTTCTTTAACCGCAGCCTGAGAAAGGCGCCTTGGTTTCAACAGCAGCAGACCAACATATGTTTACTTAATTCCTAAGACATGATGACAGTGGTCTTTATGCCACTAAAAGCTTTTCTCTTTATTATTTTCTGTTGAAGTTGATTTCTAAAAGTTCTTCGCATGCCACATATTTTATTGCAGTGTCTTCAGTGTGACCCATGAACAGCAATGGAAATTAAAGGAACAGCAACTGAAACTGCAGATTACTCAGCTTGAGACAGCTTTAAAGTCTGATTTAGCGGACAAGAATGAAATTCTTGACAGAATTAAAGTAGAAAGAGGTATCTGACCGTTCTTTTTTTTTAATGCCCAGTTACGTGATACATACCACAGAAGAGCTCAGCCTGTAAGTGGTGACTCCAGGATTCCACTGTAAAACCCTGATTGATCAATGTACTTCAAGCATGTCTAACCTGAAGTGGATACATAGTCCAAATAAAATTAGGTATATGCTTAAATGCCTGCTGGGTAGGGGTCTGTAGTCACTAGAATTTTACATTTCCATTAGTCTTTCAATTCAGGCCTAAATTTATTTTTCTCTTCATGGGCAGTTCCTCCATGGTCCCTCTTCTTTACTCATCTCTGTTACTTGCTATGTACTATACCAAAGTTCAAGTGATTCCTATACAGCTTGTTCTACATTTAGCTATCTATGGTTAGTAAATACTAATCTTAATTAACAGCTAACTAACAGTTATTTCCAATGTTTACACTATTTGGTTTCCAATCATATGATCCAATTTATCCCTTTCCTGTGGTACAAGACATTTTTTGAGCTTCTTAGTAAATATTAAAAACCACTTAATGCTCTTCTTGAAATTTTAGCAAATTTGTTCCAAAACCCAAGCCCAAGCCCGAACCAGAAAAAGCAAGATCATTTAAGTTAAGTACAGACAGTCAAAAAGTCGGAGGCTGTACTGATTCAGTCTTTGCAGGTTAGTCTAAGCTAACGAATAAGTAAATGCACAGACCTTCATTTTTGATTCAGAAAATGTAGCCATATTTCTGCAGTGGCTCAAGCCAGCAGCGAAGAGGCACTAAAGCACGGCTCTCTGGTTTGTAGCCAACACTGGGGGGACGGTATTTGCTTCCTCTTCCTGCTGTCCCCAAGGTCTCTGGGATTTGCAGTCCACAGTCACAGTAGCAAGACTCTGCAGGATTGCACATCACTTCCCCTTCCTGCTTCCAGGTGCATCTGGGATTTGTAGTGCAGTCACAGCCAGCACTAAGTAGGGTAGGGCAGCTCCATACTTGGGAAGTTTAATGCCCTTCCCTGGCCCCAGACCCTAGCAGAGGTTTGCCTGAGAGGGCCAGTGAGCCAGGCCTTACTGCTCCAGCTAGGAAGCAGGGGGTGGGGCCAGCCCTGCTCTCTGGAGCAGACAGTCCATCCCAGACATCCCAGTCCATGGCTGCAAAATGCTAGGATGCTGGGGGACTCTGATTTAACTTGAACCAGGAAGCGATCTGGGACAGAGGTTTCATAAATTGGTTTGACCCAAATCCGTTAAGTCTGATACTACATTCAGCCAGGTTCATCTGAAACGAGGAGCAAAATTAAAATTAGACTAACACCAATTCTTAAAACATGTCCAATCCTTCAAGACTATAATCTTAACTACTTATTCCCTGCCATGCTCAGCATTCTAAATTTAAAAAAGCTACCTGTAAAAATAGATAAGCTGTGCAACATGCCCTGAGGGTCAGCTGAAAAGATCCCAGCATTAAAAGAATATCATAGAGTATTTTATAGTAAGGAGAAGGATATACTCAACAGGGCATGTTGTGTTGTGGCCAATTGACTTACATTAAGCAGATGGGAATTTGAAAGGTATATTTGCATCTCTGTGACCTAGAAAATTAATTTCTTTTACAACAAATGGTAAGAGAATATATCAGTGGAGGATGAGATATTAAAAAAAAAAATCCTCATTCAGATAAGCCATATAAAATGATAAAGGATGATAGACTCATACTTCTATGTCTTAAAAACTCCTGATTTATGGAAAGATTTAGGTTTAATTTAGACCATTTATGACTTGTCTGTATTAAGAGTTGCATTATTGTAACCAAATCACTTTAAAATCAGTTGAGCTAATCCTGAAGATTTACTTCATCCTACTAAAGCAAAATTCCTCTTAATTTTTCACAATTGATTTATTTCAGCTATTGATTTATACCTTAGTTGATAATTTTGAAGTTAAGCTAGATGATTTAATGTTTTTACCATTCAAAATGAGTAAGGATCTTACAAGAAAATTATTGAAAATGCCTCTAGTCTGACAATTATGTTCAAGGTTTCTCTTTCTGGCAATATACTTTTATTTGCAAATGAAGTTTTTGATGCAATGATTTGATTTTTAATGAGGGTAAAAAGACTGAATAATTTATACATTAAAATCTCTATACCAGTTAGAGTGGTGCTGTACCACCACCATCACCTTAGCTAGCAAAAATAATATGAATCACTATGGATAGGGAATTAAAGAGGATATTTAAAAATATATTTATTATGCAGAAGTTAATTTAAAAAAGCAGTCATAATCTTTGGAGTTACATTAAATTAAATGTAATGTAATGTGTTCTGTTTGTTTTTAAAGACCAAAATGAGAAATTGACTCAAGAGAACAAAGAACTACATTTGCGTTATCTAGAGCATAAGGAACAACTAGACGAACTGAAAAATCGTATGAAGTTTTTCACCAAGGTGAACTTTTTATCCCTATTTCTGAACAAAAAAGCTTTATATTTTTTATGCATTGTGCAAGTACTCCTCTTAAAAGCAGAAGAATATAGAAGTATAACAAATTATTTATTCATGATACCAGAAAAAGTGTCATGTTTAGTGAAATGCACCATGTTATGCTGAATGTATCTCTCCATTATTCATTCACATCTTCTTACACACTTTTATTGACTATTTCTGTTTCAGGAGAATGATATCGATGTGTCAGAACTCAGTGAAGCCCTAATGCTTATAAAGGTAACTTACGAACATCGATCACATTTTCATATCTGCTGTACAACTTTTTAACTCTTATGTTATGACTCTTTTGTATCCTCTGAACAAGGCCTGGGTTTTGAGAGGAATCTAAATTGTGCATCTTTTAGTAGATAATGCATCTGGCTTGTACAAGGGCACATGTCATTTTCAGCTACAGAAAAGTAAAAGGGAAAAGAAAAGTTGGCAACATGAAATTTATTTGGGTTATGTACATATTTCCTTACAACATCAAAAGTGAGTTTAGTCAGATCAACAAAAAATTGCTATAAAGCTTCTTTTTGCTTACTTCAGTAAAAAGAGTTGCTTTCTCGTGTTGTTTTTCACATTTTCCCATTATAGTTCTGATCAAAAACAACTTTTTGTTTAGTAATTCTGAAAGGTATGCAAGCATATTTCAAACTAAAATATTAAGCTCTGAAAGCATAATAAAAAGATGCTCTCACTAGTGACTGCTCTTTCCTTATTTATGAAAGAACCAGAAAAACTCTTTTTTTTTTCTCTGGGACATAACTTGTAATTCAACAAGATTTGCAAAGAAGTGAAATAGAAGAAATGACTATAGAATAGAATAATTGAATATATTCTTCTCTCCTGCATTCAAGTAAATGCTGTTTTATTATTTTTAAGGAAAATATTCATAGTTTATGATGTATGCTATATCTTAGATTCCTAAAAATAAGGACAAAATAATTCCAGAATGAAATTCACTTATTTGAATTTTATTAGCAGAAAAAGCTCTACTATTTTACTACTATTAAAAATCCAAAAATGTGTGATAGAGATAGCATAGAAGGTTCCAATCTTGCAAGTATTGTGAACAGCAGGAACCAATGTATTCTTCATCAAAGAAAATTCCTCATGATTAATTTTATAAATCAAATTAAAAAATAATAAGATTTACCTGTTCTGGTCTTTAGCATTTAACTAGTATATAATTCAGCTGCCACAGTAAAGAAACACTTCCTCAAACAAGCCACATATGAAAACATATTCTAACCCTTGTCTATTCACTAATCTCCTAAATGGCCCCATGTGTATATCATGAATAAAAGAGGTGATAAAATAGACCAGTGTAGAACCTGTAGAAGAGTATGCCCTCAAGGCAGGCAAGAAATCCTCTTGTATGACATTAATATTAAAGAATAACTCAAGATCAAAACTACAATAAATAATGACATAATTAAAATTGTGAGACACTAATACAATGTTAAACTGAATATGTCAGCTCTCAGGAAATGTTCATTAATATGAATATTTTAGATCGTGGGTTGGCAACTTACAGCCCAAGGGCCATAACCTCCCTACAGTGCCACTGTATCTAACCTGAGGGTTTTGCCTACACCCAAATCTGTGCTGGGATTAAAAAGCAAAGATCTGTGCCAGAGCCAGGCCACTCCAGCTGTGCCCTTGCCACTATTGCTTCTTCCTCTGCCCCCAGCCAGTGGAGAGCTGTGCTGGAAGCTGCATCCATGCTTCTGTTGCTTCTTTCTCCCATTCCGTGCCTTCTGCATCCTTCCACCTCCTAGCTGTGGTGCAGGAAGCAGTACAGGTGCACTGATGCATTGGGTCAATATTGGATCAGCACCGATATAAAGAAAATGGACTGTATTGGAAATTGGCTTTTTTTGCCTGAAGCTGATAAATGCCCCAGGTATGTGTGCAGCCAGAGCGTGCATGGGGCCAGGAGCGCAGCCTGGCAGCTTGGAGGCCATTGTTGGGCTGGTAAAGTCTGTTGTGGGGGAAGGGGAGGAGGGAGGGAAGGGGCATGGGTGTGTCAGAGGCCTCTATGGTGAGGGAGGGAGTGGAGCTACCCAGCCGGGGTGCAGCACGGGACAGAGCCTCAGCTTGTCTGGAGAAAACAGGGGGGCAGCTCCTGCTGCTGTGTGCACCTTAGGAAGGCACAGGGGCTGTGTGCCCTGGATCTGCATGGGGCGGGCTGCCACTGAGGGCTGTAGCCAGAGCTGCTCTGGGCTTTTCCCAGTGGGGACTGGGCCAAGCTGCGCTCAGGGTGAGTGGGTGGGGGCTATGGTGGGGGCTACAACAAATTTTGGGATGACTGCACCAAGCCCTGTAGCCCCCTCCCAGCACTGCCACTGCCTGCCCCAAGTGCAGCCTGGCCCAGCCCCCACCGGAAAGAGTCCAGCACACCCCTAGCCCCAGCCTGCAGTGGCAGCCCACCCCACCCCATGCAGTGCCAGTGGCATCTGTGGGAGCTCCCCACTCATGGCTGCTGGGCCCCAGCTGCTGCATACCGGCCACCACCGGCACAGCCATGCCCCCCCAGCCACCAGAGGCACATGCTGTTCATGCATGCTCACTTTAAAATGAGCTAGCTTGGGTACCAGAAACAACCTGGTTGTGACAGCATATCTATGCATAGAGTTAGGGTATATTAACCATTACCAGATTTAGCTCAGGTATTGTTATGCTACAATGTGTTCTGCTTTGGAACAACAGCTTTACTCCTGGCATTTTTTTAAAAGTCAATAACTAAGTTAGTATTTTGGAATGTACATCATTGATTTGCAAAAATACTTGGTATCTAGCAGTCTTCATTAATTTTGTATGGCCTACATAGGCCTGGGTAGATTGGCCTTCTAAGAAATTGTCATTGGGATTTAGAGCCGCAGTGCCATGTTGAGGTCCATGTGAATGCTGTCCCATTCAAGTTTATAAGAACTCTATGAAGATATAGGATCCCATTTATATTTCATAGTTTGTTGAAATTATGACACATTTTTTTATGTTTCTGTTTTTCACCTTGGTTTCCAATTCGATCCATTAATTAATGGAAACTTTTCATATTGGCCAAAAGTCTTCAGTTATTTTGCATTACTTCCTCTCAGTTGTGTCTTATGGTTGGACTATATAAAACTTTCTGATACCATCACTATGCTGAATTTTTTAGTTATTTCAAAGAATATTAATGTTTTTGGAAAGAAAATCTATTATCTCATATATCTTACTGGTAAGTTCTGTAGGTATTTGTCAGTGGTGATAAGTGGATGAGTTAAGACTTGAGTTCTTTTAGTTGTTTGTTTAAAAATCATTTTGTAGGTGTCTGGTGGGAAATAGATTATGGTGTACGGTGCAATCCTAAAAAGTGCCAAGCTTTCCACATTTCTTTCTGTGGGTAGGGTGGCACTTAGAATATAGGGCCAATCCTGTGAAATTCTAAAACGAGACTGAATTTCCTGTGTAATGTCTTACTCTTGGCACTTTAACTTTGTAGAAATGCATGAAATTACACTGCCAAAATGTTCTCCAATATTTAAAAAAATATCACATTTATGTTATAGGCTCGTAAGCAACAGCAGGATGGAGACTTAACATTTTTAGAGAAAGTAGAAGATGACATCCATAGAGACTTGGAACGCTCTCTCCAGGAGCTTCAGGCAACACATGTGGAAACAGTGCAAGAACTTGAAAAAACACGGAATATGTTAATCATACAGCATAAAATTAACCGGGATTATCAGGTGCCAAACTCTGGTCACAATGGAAAATAATCAGATAGTGAATTTCTCTGTCCCCTGATCTGCCCTAGCTGTGCAGCGCCTGTCCCAGCCACAGCCCTACTCCCTCCCTCACTGCTGGGGCCTCAATCTGCTCCCTCCAGGCCACTTCCTTGCAACAGATTTAACAGCTGGACCCAGCTGTTCTTCACACTGCTGGGCTGCACTCCTAGCTGTTTGCATACTCCGCTGCGGCTGTGCTTGCACAGTGTATTTATTGGCCACAAGCAATAAAAACTGATTGCTGATAGTCAATATTCCTTATATGTGTGGTAATCTGATATGGGACCAGTGTATCAGTGCACCTCTAAAATGTATCTATTATAGTAGAATAACATCTAATACATTTGGTTACATCAATCACTACTACTATTTTAAGGTAAAGCTATGATATAGTAGGTGTGTCTCCATATGCTATTAATTCTGATTAGGCTTACTGTGCAGTAAAATATTGTCCAGTAAGCCTTCCCCAGTACAGGGCTACTACTGTCCTGCTCTACCCTCCTGCAGCAGCCAGGGGAAGCTCCCATCTCCCCTGGGTGCTAGCCCAAGAGCTGGCAAGAGGAACAGAGCCAGTCCCAAGGTACATGGGGCCAGGAGAGTCCTGCCAGCTTAGCATGGAGCTGCACCAGGGGATAGATAGGGGCTGGGACTCAGGCCCCATGTGCCTCCTGGAGCAGCCAGCTCTGTGCCCCACAGAGTTGCTCTGGGGAGTGGGCAGGTTCTGGGTTCCCAGTCCATACTGAGAGCTAGGACAGGGGGCAGAGAGCCCCCCAGTTCCAGCACTGATTGGCTCCTAAGAGAAACTGTGAGCAGAGCAGTGCCAGGGCTGGGCACTGATCCCTGTCCCCTGTGGTGCTCTGCTGCTTAGGCTGACCAGGAGCAAATTTGTTCTCGGTCAATGTCTACACAAATGCTTCTGTGCAGGTACCAGCTAACTGCACAGTAGTTTACTTTACTGTGCAGTAAATGCTCCACACATGTAGATGTTGATGCTTTACTGCACAGTAAGGTGTCTCATGTAGATGTGCTCAGTGTGTATGGATTATTTAATGTATTTCCCTTTTTTTTTAGGCCTTGTGCTTTGTTTAATTGTTTGATGGCTTCCTTTACTTGCTGGCCAAGTTAGTGGTCACATCTGCAAAGGTTCACACTGCAGTCACTCAGAAATAGCTTTGGGCCTTCAACTTAGCAACACCTATGCAGCTTAGCCTAGGCCCTTTGAAAACAGCCAAGGCTGGCAACAGCATAAGCCTTTTCAAAGACATCTCTCAGCTCTCCTCAGAGATCCACAGGGTAGGCAAAGTAAAATCAGGGTGCTACTCATACCACCTTGTACATACTCATTTCTGCAATGGGACTACAGATATTATGCTGGCTCTTCATTCAATTAATTTAATTCTGAAAACCACAAAGAAATGGGAAAAAAACATTTAACAACATTAAGGGAGCATACAAAAGTGCAGCTTCCTGCTGAAACTAAGAATACTTTGTAGAAAGCACTCTGAGTTGCAGCAATTCCACTGACCAAACAGAAATTCACTGTTGGTTCTGTGGGGAAGGGAATGTAGCTGCTGGCTGTGAGCCTGCAGTGTAGCTGGTTTTACCTAGCAACAGCCCCTCCTCCCTGTGAGACTGCAAAGTTTTCAGAATGGGAACAGTGAAAGGGAGTAGAGGAAGTTCATTTTAGGGGTTCCCCAGCTGGTGCTGGAAAATGAAGTGAGTGAATTAGAGGTCTCCCATGTTGTCACACAGGGAGGCCTCCAATACACCCGCCTCACCCTCCAGCAGGGGCTTAAAACCCCCCAGACTGCACTCCCTTTCCACCTCCCATTCTGAAAACAGCTTGAAATTTGGAGGCCATGCAGACAGCAGTTACAGAACGCACTTTGTTTTAAAATGTCTTCATCTGATCCCTCATGCAATGAGCGTTCAGATTTTCACTCAACCGGCCATTTTTTAATCTGGCTGGGCCATACACTTGTTTGGTCACAGCTATTAACTGCTTTCTGTGACCAGATTCAGTAGAAACTGTCACTTTTGTCTGCACCCTAACTGTAAAGAATAACTAGCTCATTATTGTTAATAAATGAGCCTGTTTCTTATCAGAATTTGAACTGAATAATTAGAAAATTGTTTGTTTTTGCGTAGCCTCAGTATTTACACATTGCTGAATTTACATTTCATTTTGTTAGCTGTTATTCTGTCCCTATATGGAAAAAAAGTTGTGGCAATTTTGAAAGGGTAATAAGTTGTTTATACCACTTTTTTTCTTACCAAATATTTTTTCAGGCTGAAGTTGAAGCAGTGACCCAGAAGATGGAAGGTCTACAACAAGATTATGATTCAAAACTGAAACAGTATGTCCATCTCCTTGATATCAGGGCTGCACGGATCCAAAAATTAGAGGGTATTTTTTAAACCTAGATTTTTATTCAGTTTTTTGTGTAGATAATTTACCAGAAGTACTTAGGAGCATTCATACATTTTAAAACTGTTGATATTATGCTAAAAATTATCATACTGATATTTCTGTTACTAAAATTAGTATTAAGATCACACCTTTAATTGGGTTCACTTCTTTACCCTGTTGACTTTAAACATAGATATACACAGTTGAATAAAATCCAGTCAATCAATAGATTTACAAAGTTTAAATAGCTCGAAATAACAACAGTAACCCAAAATATTTTGTAATGCACAAATTACAAATGGATAATATTTTATATTCAATATCTATTGTCATGAAATCATCCTCTAAAATGGGGCTGCCCAAATGGCAGCCACTGAGTTCCTACCAGCTGCTGCTCCCCACCCCACCCCTCATTGCTCCAATTGCAGCAATAGCTGGGGTCTCCTACCTCTCCCTTCAGTGGCTTCCACTTCCTGACCCTGCCCTCAGGGGCCAGTATGGCATGGAGAAGCATTTGGCTCAGGTCACCTGTGCAGTGTAGTAAAGCTGGGGCACCCACACATGGTGCAGTAGGGGACATTCAAATACAGTGCAGCAGAGGGAAGAAAACCAGTGCAACATGAGGCCTGGTGGGGCCAGTGGTTCATGCCTGTGTGACCAGTATGGCATGCAGTCCTGGTGGTCCAACCCATAGCCACATAGAATTTGAATGGCCCTGCTCTAAATCAAAACACATAAATCACTCCTTAGCATACCACTAACATACCATAGCATGTTAATAAATAACAATGAGTTTTAATCATCGCAGTCCATGAATAGTACTACTGAAAACAGTAGGCCAATTTGAAAAAAAACCAAACCCACACCCCTTCCAATTCTGTTAGAAAAAACAACAGCTGCATTATTTATTTATATTCACTACAAAAAATCCAATATTATGTTGCAGACTTTGGCAACACCACCTGTATCTCAAAGACCAATTTTTAAATGTATGTTTGCCTCATCAGAGAGGTGTAAAATAACAGAAATAACTATAAATAAGTAATTTAAACATCTGACTTGATCTAAATAAAAGCACTAATACACAAAGCCTGTCATTGTAACATAAATATGAAATTTTTTCCTCTCCTTTATTTATCTTTATGTTTACAAATTTAGATTTGGAGTAACTATTACAGGTTTCCCTCACTTTATGCGAGTTCTGTATGTGCGAATTTGCTCTTATGTAATGATCCTTTTTATACCAAAAATTCGTTATATGTGAGGTAAATTCGCTGTGATGCAATTGGTGTGGTGGAAACCCACAGTCAGCTGCTTTGTGCAGTGCATTATGGGAATGACACAGACCAAAATAAAGTCTCCTCTGTGAATCTGTGCTCCTCACTCATTGTCTGTGACACGTGTTTCTTTAGTTGCCATCCCCATTATGGTAAAATTCATGACCACCCTGTGCATGTGTGTACTGTTTGCTGTTGTTGGGTACCAAAATTGTTTTGTAAAAGTGGTAGAAATGGGTCTGGGGGTCGGTGCAGTCAAGGTTTTGGAGTGTGTTCCTATTTCTTACGTTGTAAAGTGGGTTCTCTTTATGCAAATTTGACTCATGCGCCCTTTTCCAGGAACACATGTACAGCATAAAATAAAGGAAACCTGTATTCCTCTATATGTTAATCTCTCCTTTTTCAAAATGAATGTTTATAATAATTCATAATTTTCTGCTAAATTGAACAAGTTCATATTTATTTTCCTTTCATTTAAAATCCAATATTGCAAATGGGAATTGAGAAGGAATTCTTAACAAATTCTGATGTAATAATATTCAATTTCATCTCAATCTCTAATATATATTATAAAACTTCATTCCATCTACTGAAAGATTATCACTCAGATATACACCTGCTTTTTATTTTTTTTCCTTTTCTTCCTCCTACCCCCAAGTAATCTTGCTTTTTTTTGTTATTTTCTTTACTTTATTTTCTTTATTTAATTCTATACATCAGCTCTGCAAAAATAGGTATCTTGCATTCTATGTACATCTGCTATGTTTTTAGTCTAGTGCTCCCTCTTTTAAAAAGTTTTTTTTTAAACTTTCTCTCATTGCTCTCTTGCAATGTATTATTAATCCATTAAAGCTCCTCGTTTACAGTTTACTTTATTTTATATATATCTATAACCAAATAACTGAAATACATGAATCATGATTCCACAAGGCAGTTTTACAGAGCAGGAGCACTGATTTAAAAAAAAAATTGCAGTTGTGTTCAGATGATAAATCATCTCTTTTTCTGTATGCAGTCATTAGTCAAGGTATATTGCAACAATTTGTCAATGCTGAAAATAAAATTTACACTTAACTCTATTTTCATATTGTCTGTTGTAGCCCAACTAAAGGATATTGCCTATGGTACCAAACAGTACAAGTTCAGATCAGAAATCTTGTCAGATGATCCAGTAGATGAATTTGATGAAACTGTCCACTTAGAAAGAGGAGAGAACCTCTTTGAAATTCACATTTGTAAAGTGATTTTTTCTACTGAAGCTGTGCAGGCATTTGGTGATCAAGAACCTGCAACGTTCTGTACCTATGCATTCTATGATTTTGAACTACATGCAACTCCAGTAGTGCGTGGTCTTAATCCATCCTATGGCTTCACTTCTCAGTATCTTTTGAGGATTGATGACTTCTTTTTGCAGTACCTACAGACAAGTACTGTAACTCTTGAGGTTCACCATGCCTGTGGCACAGATTACGAAACAGTTGCTGCCTGTCAGTTGACATTCCATGGAATCTTAGAAAATAATGGCAGGATTTATAGTACAGCAATGCTAATTGGTAAGTAATATATGAAAATGTATATCTGGTGCAGCTTTTAAAGTGATAACTATGATAGTACATACTTGTGCTCCATTGAATTAAGTTTTATAACTTTAAGAGGAGAATTATTCTAAATACAAAGTAAAAGTCACTTGGATATACGTGCATAGATCCCACTGATTTCATTGACCATCTTAGGCAAGCTCTGAAGGATGCAGTTTTTCCCATAATTATATAAAAACTAAGGCAGTGTATTATAGTGACAATGTAGAAGTATCTGACTATTGAGTATATTAGAGGATAAGTTTAAAGTAATATCAGAAAATACAGTGAAGTTCTTTCTGTCCTCCATATTAAACTTTGAAGTAAATACTACTTATGAATTAATATACTCCTATATATGTAAACCTATACTATTCTACTAAACAATGTAGTTTTACCTAGTTCTACAGTAATCTGGGCAAAAGAAACAACAGTAAATTAGTCTGTTATAGTTCATTCTTTTACACCTTTGTAAATAGTATATATTGAGTTCATCTACTTGTGCGCTTTACTGGAGTTGACCAATGAGCTCCACAGTAAAGCATCACCTTCTACATGTGTGCCAGTATTAGGATGTGGTAAACTAATTAACTCCATGATAGGATAGTACTGTCAGGGACAGTACTGTCTTATGGCAGAGTAATAAACTGAAATGAAACATGCATAGATGGTGACCAAGCAGGGGACAAGCTCCTAGCTACACAGCTCGTATGTTCCCCACCCTTGTGCCCCAGCCGGAGCCTCTGCCACCCAATGCTTCTCCCCACACCCCAGGGATGACCCCCCCAAGACTGCTGCTAGCCCAAGCCGGCTCCTTCCCAGATCAAAGTGCTATTATCCCAGGCTCATGTGTACACACTGTGCCTGGGAGGAGTTCATTCTGGCTCAAAGTACCCGGGAGTTTATCACATCACATTAACTGCATGTGTAGATGCGCCCATTAGATAGAAAAAATTATGTGACATTTTTGTTTCATTGTAATGAGACATTTTAAAAGCAAAAGTTTCCTTCATCCTCAAAGATTACTGTTGCTATTGAGTGAAATAATGGTTCCACTCATGTCAGTTACAGAACCCCCATTGAATTCAGCTGAGCTAACATGTCACCCATTTCACTTTGCTGTGTATCTTATGTTTTAATAATCAGTTTAATGCACCTGCAATACGTTGGGCAGGGCAAGCTTTGCTTTAACCAGTTTCAGGTAAGATATAATATACACTAGCTCTGTTGAAGTAAATAGGAGTTTTGCAAAGGGGTTATCTCTAAGGTGTCTAAGCTTTACCTTGGCAGGCAGAGTTCTTTGGGTAGATGTGGTATCTTTTATAAGGTCAACTGAAGAGTTGGAAAAAATGTTCTTTGCAAGTTTTCGGGCACAAATGCCCTTCTTCAGACATAGGGAGATTCTACTGATGTAGTGTGTTCTCCAAGGTAGAAAAGAAGCTAATTGGCAATATGCAGGTCTGTAAAAATGCAAATGAGTGGTAGTTTGGGAGACAATGGATAGAGATGGGAGGAAAGCATGTGTGAAGGAATGTAGCTGTTCAGTTGCAGGCAGGTTACCTGGTGTTATTAGATGGCAAGCAAGTTGTAAAGTGCCATAAATTCAATGTCTATATTTACGCCATGATTTTTTGTATCCAGTAGATTTATGAAGTGTAGTTTGCAGGCTCATCTACAAAAGGTGTTCTGTAACCCTTTGAAGATTAGAACTGAGAGATTGGGGAGAGAGTGAGTGTAAGCTTTACCTTTTTAGTTTTGCTTTCCCCGTTGTCCCAGAACATGTCATTTGTGCATTACTATGAGATGCTTTTTAAAAGCAGAATAAATCCTGCATTATATCAATGCTAAACAGCAGTATTAAATGGAGTGTCACGTGAAAAACAAGGACATGTTTCTTCTACTCTATTCAGCACTGGAGAAGTCTCACTGTGTCCAGCTTTGGGCCCCACACTTCAGAAAAGATGTGGACAGATTACAAAGAATCCAGCAGAGAGCAACAGAAGTGTTTAGAGGCCTAGGAAGCATGACTTACCAGAAATGGCTGAAAGAACTATGGTTATTTAGTCTAGAGAAGACAAGATTGAGGAGGGATTTTATAACAGTCTTCAAATATCTGAAAGACAATTATAGAGAGGATGAAAATGTACTGTGGCTAGAAGGGGACAGGTCTAGGAACGAGAGCCTCAGGCTGCAGCAGAGGCAATTTAAATTGAAGGTTAGGAAAAAGTTCCTGACTATGAAGGCAGTCATGTATTATCTCAGGCTACCTAGAGAATCTGTGCAATTGCCATCCCAGAAAGTTTTGAAGAATAGGTTAGACCAGGGGTAGGCAACGTTTTTTGGCCGGAGTACGGAAAAACACCACAGTGCCTACCTCGGAAGGTGCCGGAATGCCAGCATGGCAGAAAAACAAAATGGGGGCAAGGGGTTCGTGGCAAAATGCCCTGCTAGTGCTCCTTGCCCCTCACCCCATGGGTGCCAGGCATTGCCGACCCGTGGGTTAGACAGACGCTTGGCTAGGATGGTTTAATTGGGGATGATTTTGCCTGGAGCAGAGGGCTGGACTAGATGGCCTCATGATGTCCCTTCCAGGCCTCCTGATCCTGTGAGTAGTGCTTTATAGCAAACCTGAGGGTCTTAACTAAGTTAACAGCTTCCTTAATTATCAGTAGAGAAAGGAAGAAGTAGTTGTACTTCCTATCAGCAGATTGGAGATCACAAATTAAGTAATGAGCTATTGAAAAGATAAAGATGTTTTTACTTGTTCTTAATTTCATTTGTTAGTATTCGTATTTTAATAATCACAAGTATGAGCAGAGTTCTTGTTCACTGTATTTCACTCTACCTATTTTCTTACATAACTACACATATTGGACATTAAATGTTCAAAATGAGATTCCCCTCCCCCCCTTTTAAAGCAAATTCTATGACATTTTAGTACAGCTATTTTAACCATTTTCATTTTAATCTTTGAAAAAATATCCGATTTATCAACTATTATTTTATCAAAAAAGCAAGGTATTAATTCAGTTAATTCAAATACACATCATCAAATAAAAGACATTATTTCAATTGGCTTTACATTTTGCATATGAAACACAATTTGTATTCAGATTTTTTAAAAGAACATTATAATTAATAGAAATCTTAAAGATGTTTTGGATAAACTTTTTGAAAAAACAGGTCCTATATTCCTTATTTTTTCTATCAAACATATTCTTAACCATGGCAATATGTGTATTGGCATTTGGCCTTTCCAAGATGTTAAATGCCTGGTTTAATAGAAAATAGGTTGGTATTGCTGCTTTTTGTTAAAATTGCATAACATTTCCAATGTTTCAGTTGCTCATACCTTTGCCAGACTCTAACCTTTCCAGACTCTTTCTGTTCCAAGCAGATCTATTTTAGGCTTTAATTGTGTGATAATGCTATTTTGGACCTCGGCCTCATTTAACAAGATGCGGACAGTGAATGAGGCAGACATTTGACAAAGGTTGTTGTTTTGCTCTAGGCAGTGGACCTAAATCCAGGAGAGATGAGTTCTGTTCCTGTTCTGCCATAAACTACTGATATTATTTTGGCAAAGATATCATAAAGTATGTGCCCAAGAAGTAACTTTAATTCTGGCATTTTTTGACTTTTGGGTGTTAAATTTTACTGCCTTAATTTCTTTGTTTTAAAGTTATTTTTTATACTTATATTTTTCTTCAGGAATTGGAGGGGGCATCCAAAACTATGGCATTGTGGAATACTGGATAAGATTACGTGTTCCTATGGATCAGACTATTCGACTCTATAAAGAACGATCAAAAGCTCTAGGATACATAACATCCAATGTAAGGGAATGTAAACAAATGCCAGAGGTAAATTAACTTTTTTCTGAACTTGACATAGAATACACAGACTGAAGTGTTCAGTATTGCACTTTTTTTTAACGCAAGTATTTCCTTGCCATTGAAACTAAAAATGTTAACCAAAATGTACTGCTACTATTGCAGTATTTTCCAGTGAGTCCTAACTCAAGGTGGTGTTAATTTGAAGAATTTTCCTGGAAATAATGGGTTTTATATTTGATTATTTAAGAATGATATTGTACCAATGGTTGAACAAAACCATAAATCACTTTACAAATGGCTCTATTTTGATATTTTTGTAAGTTAACAGAAGAATGATGCTGAACATTTAAGTAATATAATCCTTTTTTGAACTAAACTTTTCATTTCTCTCTCTTTTTTTTTAACTAATTTTTTTTCTAGAAGAATTCTGTTACTATACACCAGGGGTGCTCAACCTCTGGCCCACAGGCCAAATGCAAGTGCCAAGGCACTTGACCCACAGGGCTCCCCATAGGTTGGGAAATTTGGCAGCAGGGGAGTGGTGGCCATTAATAAATTCCAAGACCTGCGCACCCAGTTCAGAGCCAAGCCAAGCCCCCTTTCCTCCACAAGGCTGGGTTGGGGCCAGGCCATGCTCCCTTTTCCTCACAGGGCTGGATTGGGGCTGGGTCACATGTCCATTCCCCCACAAAGGCCTGGGTTAGGGTTGAGCCACACCCCTCTCCCCAAAGGTCAAGCCATGCCCTGTTCAGCCTGCCAGCCAGATCACATCCTCCCCCAACACCCCACATGTCCAGATAAAGCTGTCTTCTCCCCCCTCTCCCCATGGAGCAGGGTTCAAACCAAGCTGCCCCCTACCCCTTCTGTGTAGCCGGAAGGTGCCTGCTTCACCAGCCCCTGACGCTGGATCAGAACCACCATCTGGCCTGTAGGGAAAAAGGTTGAGCACCACTGCTGTACTCTATCGCGACTATTGCTCATGTATCCTGCTTGTAAGCAGCAGTCATAAAAGAAAGGGAGTTCAGATGTCTTTGGCATTTGACTTAGGAAGCACTTTCTTTAAACTGTCTTAATGAGCCAGTTTATGCTATCAGTATAAACCAGTGAAAATTTGGAATAATTTCAGTGACTTCTGTGCAATTACTCCAGCTTTACACCAGTGTAATCTGAGAAGCAAATTTGGGTCATTATTTCTATGTTTAGATCAATAGAAGTACTTTTAGGTTGTTGCCGTCAGAAGTAGTTCAGCAATTTATACCATTGAATATTTAAATCTGGTTTTAAAGGAAATAAAAGTTATTTAAATTTAATCTATAGATTCTGGAAGTTGTTAAAAGTGAAAGTTAAAAGCTGCTACTAAGTCTTTTCTATTTTGGTTTATATTTATTTACTTTCTGCCATGTTAATGATCTAAACTCAGTCATTGTCATATAAGCATAATCTCAAATATCTACAAATCCAAACAAAACAGATAAAATGTATTTTGTGGGAAAAATAGGATGGGAACAGTGGCAACGTATAAGGGATGGGTGCGCAGGGGTTTATGTGCACCCCCTGAGAATGCTGGTGTACCCCCTATCAGGCCGCACTCCCTGTTTAGGCGACAGGCGGGTGGGATGACGGGAGTGTCAGTGGCCCCCCTGTGAGCACCGGCCAGGGAGCGGGGCTGCCAGCAAAAGCAGCTGCACCACTTCCAGAAGTGGCCGTGGGACTTCCAGAAGCAGCGTAGCGGCTTTTTGGTGAGTGAAACCGGCCACAGAGGGACCCTCAACCCCTGTTGCTGACAGGTGTCAGGAGGGGGCACATGCCTCCCCTGACTCAAGAGGCACCAGTTGTCCATGGATGGGAAGAGCATTAAAAAAAACCCAAAAAACTGAGAAACTGTCCATACACATAAATGAATCACTGCTGCTTTTACAAGCCTTTCATGGCAGAAACTATAATGTTGTAAGAAACAGCAACATTATATGAAGTTTCATAGAGTCTGCAGCTGCAGAACTAGCTGTAGCATTAGTTTAGAATCTACACTTTTACTTCTTTTAAAAAAATCTAGCTCTTATAGATTTGAAAGTACAGCAGTCCTGAAAACATGAACAAATTGCACACTTTCATAAAAAGTGTGTCTTTCCGTGTCTGTGAATAATCTGAGTATTAGCTCTAGTAGGTGTGAACTGCTCAATTCTATCAGCTGATAAATCTGAAACTGTCATATTTAGGTTTCATAATTATTATAAACTATTTCACAAAGATAATTTAACAAATGTATCCAGCTGGTATGTTTTGTCCCACCAAACTGCCACATCCAGATGTTAGACCTTCAGCCTCCAAGAAACTCTATAATGCAACTCTGCATTAACAATGCAATGTTTGTGACATATCTGCACAGCATACAGTAATACAAGGTCCTAATAATCATTTGTAATGAACGGAATTCCATTGATGATCTAGTACCATTGTTCCAGTACCAGTTAATGTGTGTAACTCTACTTAAAATTGAATTACTCTTGTTTTTATATTGAATTGCTTTTTGTTGACATGCTGAATCATGAAGTTTTAGAAGAAGCAAATAAACAAGCAGCAGATACAAAGAGGTTCATCCCCTCTTCTGCATCTTCAAAGTAATATTGAGCTAAATTTATTGTACAAATAAAGTTTTGACACATGAATTCAGTTAAACAGTAGTTTGGGTGTCATTCAAGCAAACAGCAGTTTGTTCTGTTTATATATCTCTTAAGCTATGCCAGCATAAGAATTTTAATGGTTTTAATTTAACATGTATTTTTTCAGTTAAAGCAGCCAGTACTCAGAACTGCCCAAGTCAGCGCTTCAGCAGATGGCAATTTAAATGAACTCCATATTACAATAAAATGTTGTAACAATCTACAGTCCCGAAAAAGTGACCTTCAGCCAAGTCCTTATGTTGTCTACAAGTTCTTTGACTTTGCAGACCATGATACTCCCATCATATGCAGCAGCAACAACCCACAGTTAGACAGTCACATGCAGTTCCCAGTGCCAATGAATGAGGATTTAGACCGATACCTTAAATCAGAGTCCTTGACCTTTTATGTGTTTGATGATGATGAAAAGGAAGAAAGTGTTTATATAGGGAAAGCCAGTGTGCCTCTTATTTCATTAGCACATGACAGATGCATCTCAGGTAAGAATTTATCTTCTGCAGAGAAAACAAACTGTTTACATGCTTTTCCATTATGTATTTTTTTTTTAAATGGTTGGCCTCATTTTAGTGGTATTTTAGTTTTACACCAGAGTAAATTCTATTGACAACTTATTATGAGGTTTTGCATTTCATTACCTCCAGAAACTGCCTGTTTAAATCAGGCTGAATATAAGGTTCAGATTTGTACATAAATCTTTCCTAAATGAAAAAGAGTTGTTATAATGTTTTTAACCTCCATATAAGTTTTAAAAAACTCCCAAAAAATCAAGGATAAACTGTAACTAAGCCTACTCACACTAACGACAACATATGTACTCTCTTTTCCTGTATTCAGCTCACAGTTCTGTTTGTGACATGAGTGTCATTTGATAAATAAGCCATAGGTCTGATCAGCATAAGTTGCCATTCATTAATAGTGCTTCAATTTAATTGCTTACGTGACATCTATGTTTTCTTTATTTTGCTAATATTTTCTTAATCTCCTTATATTTGACAGATTTGCTGAGACTTAGCTAAGTTGTCAATAAACTGTATTTCGGTGACACTGATAGGAAGGCACCATTAGTGTTAACCTCCCTTGGACAATTCTGGATCAAAAATTAGATTTAGGAACTGCAGTTGAATCTATGCTACATGCATTGAAATGAATGTTTTAAAATTATTTTTACAAACTTATTTTAAAACAGAATTAATGAACAGAAATATGAATCTCAAAGGAGGAAAAGTCCTATATGTGATAAGCTTCATATATGGAATTAGAACAATATTTAGCACTGCTATTAAGGTGTTGTACTAAGGCAGTGGTCTCCAACCTTTTTAAGGTAGAAGATCATCTCTGAATTTTAAAAGCAACCCAAGATCTACTTTGCATTGCTACCATACTCTCCCCTCCCCCCCGCCCAGTAAGTAAGTCTGTGGGGAGGGAAGGGGGGAGGAGCAGACAGAGGCAGAGGGAGAAGAAATTATTTGGGGGTGTGCCTCCCTAGCAGGTAAGTCCCACCTAGCCAGGGTCCCATTCAGCTTACCCCTGCTCCTGCCTCTGCAGTACTGTCCCTCACTGCAGGGGGCCTCGATCTAGCCCCTGCCCTTTCTCTCCCCCATGGGCTGGGGTGTCCACGTGCATGTCCACAGACACTCAGCCCCCCACCCCAGCCTCAGATCAACTCCAAGAGGCTTCGAGATCTACTGGTGGATCAAGTTCCACTGGTTGGTGACCACTGTACTAAGGCATAGGTCCATATGGGCCATGGCTTTGCAGTTGCATCCATCTGAACAGGCATTTCAACTTTTATACATATGATTGCAGAAGTGGGATGTATAGCAGAAATAATTTGGGAAAGCCCTCCATGATGAGTTTTGACTTTTCTAATAAATCTAAAACAGTGTGCAAAGCTTCATTACTGTTGTTCTGTTTTTAAATGATGCTGCATCACAGAAAAACTCATTCTAGCTCATATCCTCTGGGCCACCCTTTTATGTGTGTCTATAATTTACAAGACTCTTTGCAGGGGGTGTGTATATAGTCAATAAGGACTGTTGCTTAATTCACCACTTAAAGTTAACTCAATTAAAATCATTTGCAGAAGTGTACACTAAGAATCTAAGAACAAATTTTGTAGCAGTCATATTTAACAGTAGTGCATAGACAAATTATGTGGCAATTTGAATAAAAAGAAAATGTTTCTAATGTATATTTAAATACTTTAATACACATTTAAATAATTTTTCTTGTATCCATTTGCCAATAGACTCTCAGAACCACTTGATAATCTTATTTTAAAATTCTTATTCAACTGTATTCATTAAAATCTAACAACTCTTAGAAGCTGTTTTTATTTTGTCAGAGTTGGTTTCTGGATTAGTGAAATTTGCATACATTTAAAAAAAATAAATTGTATAATTGTTTAAAACAAAAACTGAACAAATAAACCTTAGCTAAGGAGCAGAGAAATTATGTTAGCTAAAGAAAGCTACTTTGAAAAAGTATAAAGAATGTGATATCGGAGAGATAGTAGCCTTGTTCATTAGGGCCTAGAAGGCCTACAAGGTATCTATTCAAATGTTAACAGGCCATTTTGTATTGTGGTCTTAAAATCCTTTGCTTCAAAATAGTCCCCATTTCTGGTTGAATCTTTAGGAGATACCCCTCTGCTTTGAATTAATATTCTATGTTGTATATTGGATAATGACATTCTTAAGGGAGTTTTAGAAAATGAATACAATTCCTCTTTGATTCTTGCATTCCATGCTGTTTTACTTTGCATGAGAAATTATGTAGTTAGATCTTTTTGACTTTTTACTTTCAGGTACATTTGAATTAACAAATTGTGAAAAGCACCCAACAGGTACCATTGATGTTGAACTAAAATGGAGATTTGCCTATCTACCACCAAGTGGAACAGCAATCCCTGCAGACCTAGCAAATTACATCCAAAATGAGAAATCAATGGAGACTAAATCACCAGTGAAGGAGGAAGTTCAGACTCCAGCCCTGATCACTTCTTTTAGTACATCAGCAGCAGTAAGTAATTTAGCAAGTTCACAATGCTTAAGAGATTTAAGAGAGATTTTATAATAGATCATTCAATCCAGCTCGAAGTAGGATTAATCTATACAATGCATTTCATAGTGCTTAGTTCATATACTTTATGCAACTACAATCTTGGATCTCCTTTGAGAGACTTCCCTGTTGCCATTTTTGAAGTCTCCTACATAGGTACACAATAGCTTAGAACACAAAAATAAAAAAAAATAAATCCTTTTTCATAGAACCATTTTGTAGGACTTCCAAAATATTTTTTTAAGTTAAGTTCAAATCCTCAGTCAGATGAGAACCCCTCCACCCCACCCCCCCAAAAGAAATTTTAAAAATTTCCAGAATAGTTTACCATGTAGTCATTAGACTATAGATTTGGAATATTGCCCATCAGCTAATAAATAATCAAGCTGAAAATTAAACCAGCTTTAACTCCACACAAAAGAGAAGACATTATAAGTAATGGCAAGTACTGATTGTGATGAATTCCTTTCTGAATTTGGCTACCTTGTTCTAAAAGAAATAGGTTGCTATAACAGGAAGCTAGAAAGCTCCTGTTACTCTAAGAGGAAAGAATAGCAGGCTAGGCAGAATTCGGGAGAACAAGCAGCTAGGAAACAAGCTAACTGCTAATGAAATGGCTGCCAGGAAACAGACCAGATTGAGAGGCACAGGTAGAAGCTAACTAAGGAAAGATGATTCAAACTGGGGAGGGAGGCAGAGCAGAAAAAATCATTAAGGGCAGTTAGGGAGTCAGCCCAGAAACAATATGCTGCAGACAGAGGAGCTAAGTCCTAGCAGGGAGAACAGGAGGTCATCAGGCACAGAGGGGGACTCCTGTGAGTGCCCACAGAGTCATGTAACCAGAGGGGACAGTGCTTAGGAGACTCTTTAAGCCAGTGCCTGAACCCAGGCAATCAGTCTGACCCTGCTAGTTACCAAATAAAGAGCTCCTGCCCTGAAAAGTTGCAGTGGGAGGCTCTGCTAGCTCCTGAAATGCCCTGAGAATATCAGTAGAACTGACTGCTTGATGTAAGGGATGATAGGACACAGGGCAAGGAGAAACTAGACAGTCATTTGGGCTTGGAGTTTTGTTGGAACCTGAGGGCTTATGTGTTTTGTTTGAATTTGTACCAGTGGTTTGGGTTTGGGATTCTATAGGTGGTTTGAAAGTTGCATTAGTGCCAGAGGGACATGTGACTGCCTTGAGCCTCGCTGGGGTTGGGCTCAAGGCACTGACTAGATTAGAGGGCCCAGAGACCTATCAGGGCAGAGATAGGGACATGGGAGCCCAACATTGCCTTAGAGGGGCAAGAACCAGGGCCATGGGCCCATAGCCCACAGGGACAGAAACAGGGCTAGAGAGCCCACAGCCCAAAGCAGGGCTGAGATTAGGGCCAGGGGCCTATAGCTCAAGAGGGGCAGTGATGCTTGTGAGGCAAAGCAAGGGTTGGGGAGTTGCAGGCCATGAAGGTCAGAGACAGGGGCAGAGATAAGGACCAGTGGCCCACAGCCCAGGAGGGACAAAGCTAAGAGCCTTGAAGAGCAAGAGGAGGGCTGGGGCCCAAGAAGCCAGGCCTGGTACTGTGGGTCTAGGCTAAAGAAGCTAGCCAGAGCAGAGGGGCAGAGGCCAGTACTAGTAAGGGAGTGGAGGTCTGAAGTGGCCTGGTAGATGGGGCAAAGTGCCCACCTAAGTGATGACTGGAAACACCTGCAAGGCATGGGCATGACTATAGGGGAGGTTCAGACGCCATGATAAGGCATTAGGTGCATTGGGTCACATACAGGACAGGAGGGCCTACCTAACGTGAAGGCTGGTTGGGGACCACTAGGACCCAAGACAGATCCACTTACAGAACAACAGGGCAGGGTTCACTTTCCAAAGTGAATGAAGAACATCAAGGCATAGCAGGAGGGAAAAACGCTGGGATAACCTACAGCCACAGTGGCATGGGAGCCACATGGCCACCAGGGGGCATCATGCTCATGCCTGGGGCACTGATCCAGTTACAGTTGCATATTTGTATAACTTAAATCTAAAGAAAATGTTTCTGAGTGTTTGAAAGATCTTCAAGGCAGCAGTGTGTGTGTTGCTTTCACTATTAGAAGATTGGAAGTTAAAGCAGTGATATTTAAAATAAGAGCACCATTTAAAAAAAAAAAAAAAAAGGAAAAAAAGTTGCCCGTTCTTGTTTAATTTTCATTAGCAGAAACCACCTCAGTACATAGGGAAAAACACAACGGGGAATAAGCTGCCTTCTGTATCATATTCTCTCCTTACTGCATTAAAGCTTTTACAGACAATTCTTCAATTTAGAATTTTCTTGTTAATTTTGCAAGTATTGCTAGCTTCCTCTATTACTGCTCTTACTTCAAAATTCAGGAAAAAGAGCTGGTGCAAATATAATTGGTTTACAGCAAGTGTGTCAAACTCCATCTAATCCCCCAGGCTGGATCTATACCACAGGATTTCTTGTGATCTGAATCTGGAAATGGCAGGAGCAGCAAGACAAGCAGTGGCAGGGAACTGTGGGGATTAACACATCTGCCCTTGCCCTTCTAGGACTCCTTTGGACCAGATGAGATGGCCCACAGACTGTATGTTTGACACCCCGGGTCTGTAAAATAAACAAATGAAGTAGAATTTTGAGGTGTAAGACGTTCTGCTACATGTTTGCTGCTCAGGGATTCAGTCCTACAACCATTCTGTTCTGTACTTGCAGCCTCTACTAACCTCCATGGGTATTCCATCAACTTTCAGGATGAAACTATGAGCGTCTCTCTCTCGTTAAATTGTTATCACTTCAAATACAATCCATACCATCTTGCCTTTACAAAGAAATCACAAAGTCTGACAACTTTTTACTATAACAAATTATAAATGACGGGTATTTATAGTCAGACTTACCCCCAAAAATATTAGTACCCCTTGAAAGGGGTTATAAAAACAAAAGCTTTTATGGGTGGTGTGGTTTGTTGGGGTTTTTTTTGTTTGGTTTTTTTTTTAATTGCATCGGCTGCACAGTTGAGGTAGATTTAGACAAGCTTTTGGGTATCTCACTATCTTCGTCTGGTCTCTGCCAAAAGCTTGTCTAAATGTACCCCAACCATGCATTTAGTCCCATAAAAGATATCATCCACAAAAACACTTTAGCTCTTGTTAAGTGAAGCAATTTAAAAAAAAAAAAAAAACCCCACACAAAACACATTTTGCTATAATTTTAAATATGCTTGTTTATCCTAGACACCAAAGCCTAAACCAAGGCAGCGCACAGCTCAAGCTGGCAAGAAAGTATCTTTCATGGATGCCAATACATTACAGATTCCAGTAAGTTTTAAATGTTTTCCATGTATATAGATTGCTCCACACAGGCTGTCTCCCAAATTGGAAGTGTTCTCACAGGCTACCTCCTCAACTGGAACTATGCATTGTACATTACTAATTAATTTGCTGTTTTTACTACACAAACTGCATTATTTTAGGTTTGTGAGGCTGACCAAAGGGATCGGCATCGTACTCCAGAGAAATAGGTTGCGTTGCTACGGCTTGCATGGTAACTTTGCAGTATAGTTATTTTAATTAACTGAATCTAGTTAATTAAAATAGTTTCTTTACCACCATATTGTAAAATGTTCTAGGATGTGTGCTAAGTATTACTTATTAGATATTATGGCTTATTAATTATAGGGAGGTTAAGGGTTAGGGTTTCTGTTCATGAATACATTGATAACCTTAGTCATTAAAAACAAAATATGTGTTTTCAGTTCACACTTCTTCCTACTGTTATCTAATTTACCTTTATTAAAGTTGCTATTTTGGATAGTGAAACATACCAGAAATTCTAATCACAAACTAAGTCAATCTGTTGTTAGTTCTCCTTAGAAGAGGGCACAGCTGATTAGTGAAATTAAACTTTTTGAAAAATGTAATTCTGAAAAATTATAGAGGAAGTAATGTATTTATATATTAATATACAACTTTAATTAGGTTAAATCTTCATAGAAACGTTTTTGGACCCCTCTTATTCCGAAGTGCCTCCTCTCCTTCCTTTTCTTCTCCCCACTACTACATAGGGATGCATTTCCTGTCACTTGATTTATGGCTCCACTCTGGTGCACAAGATTCAGATGTTCAAAAAGCAAAAGCACGTTTCGGTGGGTTTTCACTGTTCAACTATGTAGGCTTCCTTGAATATTCTGGATTTCCTGTTCACATAACCCAAATTTCAGGCAAAATAGTAAAATGCTTTCATTAAATAATGAAATGAAAACTGCTTTTGTGGGAATCTTAATATTCTACTATCCAGTTTCCAACTCAGATGTTGCAATATGGTGCCTAGTGCAAGAGCTCTAGAAATTTAAAATGGTTAGGAAACAAAGAACCTGAACAAAGAATTTATTCGGTCTGGTTAGATCTTGTTTGCTGCAGAGCTGCCTAATTAGCTACACAGTAAGGTCTCAACATCTACACATGTGGCCCTATTAGACCACAGGAAACTAATTAACTCTGCCGCAGGTTAGTACTTGTAGATAGAAGTACTATCTTACGTTGGGATTCTTTAGTGTGAAGCAGTGCTTGCTGGGGCACAAGTGTGCTGCAGTGCAAGGGCTGCTTGCCAGCTAGCCCCACCCTTGTGCCCCAGCTAACCCTTTGACAGCATGTTGAGCTGGGCTGGAGTAGCCCCAGGCTGGCAGACTGACCCCCCTGCCAGGACTGCTCTAACATGGCTCAACAGACTGCAATTTACATGTCTGCCCGGAAGCACCAAGTTCTAGCGTAATATGCACTGGAGTTTATTGTTCCGTGCTAATAGCGCATGTAGATGCACCCATTGTAACTGCTCTGATGAAGAAAGTATCTGCAGCTGCAAAAAATGAGACTCACTCAGGTCTGGGTTGAAAGTTTTTGCTTTTAGGTGTCATACGTATATGTCACGAAGTGGGGCCTAGGAGCGGCCGTGATTCCACTAGTGCCCCCTACCGTGTCAATTAGGCGATCCAGCACCCTCATCTCGCCTGCCACGTCATGTTGTTATATGGTTCTAGAAGGGAGGCTGCCTTTGATCCCCTAATACGCAGTGTTATGCTGAACTATTCCCCGTTCCGTATGAGGTGACTCGGTGCCTTATGGGCAATGCGTGCCTCCTACCTCCCCTTTAGCATGCCCCAAGCCTCGCAGCTCTTCCGGACGTTATCAGGTCCTTTTCTTTTCGGCGCCCCTTTCTCTGGCGCCCCTGGGCTTGTCACGCAACCGGCGCCCCTTTCTCAGTCAGCCCTCTCGGGCTGACTGACCGTACTCTTTCCAGTTGGGCTCAGGCAGCCGGAGCCTTACCTGGCCCGTTTGACCCTTCAGAGTCCCCACCACTGTGGAGCCCTTCTGGGATTGTTTTCGGTCCACACCCCTACTGGGGTTTCTATTAATTCCCAATTGGGCTCAGGCAGCCGGAGCCTTATCTGGCCCCTTTGACCCTTCGGGGTCCCCAACACTGGGAGCCCCTCTGGGATCCTTTTCAGTCCACACCCCTACTGGGGTTCCTGTCTGTAGTATTTGCCCACTCCTGGGGCTCTGCTTAAAACCTGTCCCCACCGGGGCTTCTCTCTGTACTCGCCCCCTCGTGGGGCTTCTCTCAAGTACGCGCTTGCTCCTGGGGCTTCTCTCTGCCCCCCCCCAGGGGCTCTATAATCATGGACTCGCCCTCTCCGGGCTCATCTCTTTATTGGCACCCACCCTAGGCTTCTCCTCATGTGGCTCTCCCCTTGGAGCCTAACACAAGCCCCTCGGGCTTCTCACTGATGCTCCTTGCAGTAGGGCTCAGGTGGCCTTAGCCGTGCCTGGCCACCAAAATCCTCTTTGCCTTTCTCAGGGCTGGGGTCTTACACCCTAACTAAGGTGCCCTCACTGGCACTGTGCCCCTCCCCAGGGCTGGGGTAGTACACCCCGCAATGTAGCACCACACTCTAACACTGGGAGCACCCCCACTCTCCTGGGGCGCTCCTAAATGAGGCCTCCTCCATCCCCTTATAGCCTCACCCGGTCCTCCAGTCTAACAGTAACGAACAGAACCAAAAGCCAAATGGCTGTAACACAACAACAGTAAGCCTCCTGGCTTATAACATAGGGTCTACACTCACTTGGCTCTCTAGCAATGGCCTCCCAGCCCGGGTTCTCTCCACCCTTACCATGCTGTAGCCGCTTGGGTGGTCAGGCTGCAACCATCAGCTCTCCTGCCCCTCAGACTCCCAGGAGGGAACTGCCAGCTAGGCTTCGGCCTGGGCTGTTTATAAAGGCCCGGCCCTGCCCCATTCTGGTCACATGACCAACCAGGTTGCCCCAGCAACCAGCACCTGAGCTGCCCCTGGAGCTTGGCAGCTGGCCTTCTCCCTTCTTAGGAACAGGGCACCTGAGTGCCCCTGTGACAGTATATCACCAGTCAACAACGATGTTCAGTCAGAGGTGTACAGACGCTAGGACTCCTCTGCCTGTGCCTTTGCTATCACTGATGCTTTTCCCTGCTGAAGCACAGAGATAGTTCCTACTGCTATCAGTTATCCCCACCACAGCACAAAGAAAGCTACCACTTCTCCCCACTGCAGTGTGGAGAAAAGGCCATCCCTTGCACTTCTCTTCACCATAGAGAAGCCCCTGCTGCTGAACACTGCTGAAGACATAATATGCAGGATGGATTTGAGCTAGAGGCCATAGGTTGCTGACCCCTGGATTTATATAGCAAATTTAATCTTTTCCTTATTTTATGCTAATAACCTAGGGTCCTGTTGCTGATGAAGATGATAACAGAATTGCACAGAAGATTAAGGCTGATGCATCCATTGTTTCAGATACTTCAGAGGTACAAGTTGATTCAACTTGTGGGAGATCACATGATTTATGTTTGTATGTTGATAACTGCCATAGTAAATTTCACTGTTAAATTTTATGAATGCACTGAATGTGAAACTGTAATACAGCGGTATCCTATTTTAATTGTTTTGTAATTAGAATTTTAATTTTATATATTTCATATATATTTTCTTAACTGTAGAGAAGAGCAGCTGAATAAGTGGTCAGTAATGAAGTTGACGTCAGCATTACAAACCACATATACGGTGTACTCCACAACTACTAAATAACTTAGAAACCCAAAAATATTAGAGCAAAAATTATCTTATTTATCAGGCAGGACAAATGAATGTTTAAGCAAATGGTTTTATACGGGTTTATATGGAGTGTCATGTTTCATAGATTTCATAGACATTAGGGCTGGAAGGAACCTTATAAGATCATTGGGTCCAGCCCCCTTCCCAAGGGTCAGGAAATCAGCTAGGGTCAAGGGATCCCAGCAAGACAAACATCTAAATGATTCTTAAAAGTGTCCAGAGTAGATGCTCACACCACCTCTGGGGGGAATCTGTTCCAGGCCTTGGGGGCTCGGACAGTAAAGAAGCTTTTCCTTATGTTCAGCCTAAAACAGTCTTGCAGGAGTTTGTCACCATTGGACCTTGTCATCCCTTGCGGTGCTCTGGTGAACAAGCATTCCCCTAGGTCCTAATGCACACCCCTTATGTACTTATAGGCTGCCACCAAGTCACCCCTGCGCCTGCTCTTCTCCAAGATGAAGAGTCCCATAGCTCGCAGCCTCTCTTCATAAAGCCTGTTCTCACGCCCTCTGATCATGCACGTGTCTCTCCTCTGGACTTTTTCAAGCTTCTCCACATCCTTCCTAAATTGTGGAGCCCAGAATTGGATGCAGTACTCCAGCTGTGGCCTCACCAAAGCTGAGTATAGCAGGAGGATGACATCCTGGGTCTTACTTGAGATGCATTGGTAGATGCAAACTAGAGTTTTGTTCACTTTGCTAGCTGCAGTATCGCATTGGTGGCTCATGTTTACCTTGTGGTCAATCATGACCCCTAAGTCTTTTTTGTGGTCATGAGTGTAGCACTGCAGAGCCTATAAGTATGATGCAGGGGGTTTTTTCCCCGAGGTGGAGCACCTTGGATTTCTCTGTATTGAATGCATCAGGTTTTCATCCACCCACCTTGCAAGCCTGTCGAGGTCGGCCTGGATCATCAGCCTATTCTCAAGTGTGCACACCCTTCCCCAAAGTTTGGTGTTGTCAGCAAACTTAGCTAGTCTGCTTCTAACACCAGTGTCCAAGTACAGGTAAAGAATACAGGTCCAAGAATGGAGCCTTGGGGGACACCACTAGTCACTGAGTTGATTTGGTTCCGTCAACTACCACTCTCTGGGTCTGACCTCAGAGCCAGTTCCCCAGCCATTGGACTGTGGAGTAGTTGAGGTCACAGTTGCCCAATTTTTCTGTGAGGACATCATGGGACACCAGGTCAAAGGCTTTTTTAAAGTCCAAATATATGACAACAACCTCTTCCCTTTTGTCCAGGTGATATATCACCTGGTCATAGAAGGAAATGAAGTTGGTCAGGGAAGACCTACCCACAACAAACCCATGCTGGCTATCCCTCAGAATGGTGCCTTCTGTTAGCCTGTCAAGAATGGTTTCTTGGTTAACTTTTTCCAAAATCTTCCCAGGAATTGAGGTCAAACTGATTGGCGTGTAGTTTCCCGGGTCTTATTTCCTCCCTTTCTTGAAAATAGATACCACATTGGCCCTCTTCCAATCTTGTGGTATTCAGATGAAATACTTGGAGTTCTCAAATATCCTTGCCAGGGGCCATGCTATCATGTCTGCCAGTTCCTTTAGTGCTGCGGTTGATGCTCAGTGAGCTTGCTCTGGTGGTTGTCCACCCATCCCCTTGCGAGCTTAGTTTAAAGCCCAGTCAAGCAGGTCAGCCATTCTGGCTGAAAAGAGCTTCTTCCCTGTGGAGTGAGGTGGAGGCAGTCTCTTCCAAACAAACCACTGCCTCTCTTTCCGAACAGCAGGCTGTGGTCATAGAAGCCGGAGTCTTCTTGATAGCACCAGAGCTGCAGTCTTCTGTTTTAGTGCCTCAGTTCATCTCTCCCTCCTCAGCCCGTGACCTGTAACCAGAAGGATTGAGGAAAAAAAACGCCCGTGCTCCCAACCCCCTGACCCCACTCCCAGAGCCCTGTAGCCATTCATGACCCAGCTGGGATTGCTCCAAGCCATGTCATTTGTGCCCACATGGATATAGAACATGGGGAAGTAGTCAGCAGGCCAGATAAGTTTTGGGATCCTCTCAGCCACATCCCAAATCTGGGCTCCTGGGGGCCAGCAAACTAAGAGGTTGGGGTGAACAATCGCTTCCTCTGTCCCCCTCGGGAGGGAGACTTCCACAATGACCACTCTGTGTTTCGTCTTAGGCATGATACATGATCGTGTTTCTTCCTCAAATAATGTTATATTAAGTTATTATGTTATAATATAATTTAATATATTAATATAACATACCATAAAGCCCATAAAGCTGGCAAGTCAGTCAGCAACACTGAAGTCCTTGACTTCAGGAAAGCTGACTCTGACAAGCTCAGGAAGCTTGTCAGTGAGGCCCTAAGGGACCACAACCCCAGGGGGAGGGGAGTTCAGGAAGAGTGGTTGCTCCTCAATGGAGCAATCCTTAGTGCACAAGCTAATTCTATTCCATCTTGGAGAAAAGGCAGCAAGAAGGCACAGAAGCCCTGCTGGCTCTCCAGGCATCTAGCAGACCTCCTGAGGCTAAAAAGAAAGGCTTACAAAGGACGGAGGGCAGGATTCACCTCCAGGGAGGAATATTCTGCACTGGTCCTGTCCTTCAGAGAGCAAACCAGGAAAGCCAAGGCTGCAGCTGAACTCCAACTAGCTTTGAGTATCAAGGACAATAAAAAGTCCTTTTTCATATATGTGGGGAGCCAGAGGAAAAGCAAGGGCAACATTGGACCCCTGCTAAACCAGATGGGGCAACTGACAACTGACACCCAGGAAAAAGCCAAACTATTAAATGGGTACTTTGTGTCAGTCTTTCGTCAGTCCCATGGGACGCCCATGCCCACCAAGGGACAGAGAGGTCCAGGTGAGGATGCTCCCCTGCCCTCCATCAATGCTGACCTCGTGAAGGAACACCTTAAGAGGCTGGATATCTTCAAGCCAGCCAGCCCTAACAATCTACACCCCAGGTTACTTAAGGAGCTGTCGAGCATCATAGCCCAGCCCCTGGCATGGATCTTTGAGAACTTCTAGTGCTCTGGTGTAATGCCCGAAGACTGGAAGAAGGCCAGTGTGGTGCCTATCTTCAAGAAAGCGGGGAAAGTGGATCTGACAAACTACAGGCCCATCAGCCTGACCTGTATCCTGGGGAAGGTCTTAGAAAAGTTTATTAAAGAGGCCATTCTTAATGGACTGGCCAACACCAACATCCTGAGGGATAGCCAGCACGGGTTTGTTGTGGGTAGGTCTTGCTTGACCAATCTCATTTTCTTTTATGACCAGGTGACCTATCACCTGGACAAGGGAGAAGAGATTGATGTCATATATCTTGACTTCAAAAAAGCCTTCAATCTGGTATCCCATGATCACCTCTTGGTGAAACTGGCGAACCGTGGCCTTGGGTCCACCACAATCTGCTGGGTGGGAAATTGGCTTTGTGGTCAGACCCAGAGAGTGGTAATAGATGGAAGCAATTGTCGTGGTGCCCCAAGGCTCTGTCCTTGGACCCATATTGTTCAACTTCTTCGTTAATGATGTGGACATTGGAGTCAGAAGCAGACTGGCCAAGTTCGCCGATGACACCAAACTCTGGGGCAAAGCATCCACACCTGAAGACAGGAGGGTGATCCAGGCTGACCTGGACAGGTTCAGCAAATGGGTGGACAAGAACCCGATGGTGTTTAACACTGAAAAATGCAAGGTTCTCCACCTTGGGAGGAAAAACCTGCAGCATTTTTATAGTCTCGGCACTGCTACGCTGGCTAGCACTACCAATGAAAGGGACTTGGGGGTCATCATTGACCACAAGATGAACATGAGCCTTCAATGTGGTGCTGCAGCTAGTAAAGCGAGCAAAATGCTGACTTGCATCCATACATGCTTCTCAAGCAAATCCCAGGCGTCATTCTCCCCTTGTACTCAGCCTTGGTGAGGCCACAGGTGGAGTACTGTGTTCAGTTTTGGGCCCCACAATTCAAAAAGCATGTGGAGAAGCTTGAGAGAGTCCAGAAAAGAGCATGACCAGAAGTCAGGAAAACAGACCTTACGATGACAGGCTCTTTAGCTGGGAAAAGTGCAGGCTCAGGGGTGATCTGATGGCCACCTGTAAATTTATCAGAGGTGACCACCAGTATCTGGGGGAACGTTTGTTCACCAGAGCACCCCAAGGGATGACAAGTTCGAACAGTTATAAACTACTGCAAGACTGTTTCAGGGTGGACATAAGGAAGAATTTCTTTACTGTCCGAGCCCCCAAGGTCTGGAATATCCTGCCATCGGAGATGATTCAAGTGCCTACATTGAACACCTTCAACAGAAATTTGGATGCTTATCTTGCTGGGATCCTATGGCCCCAGCTGACTTCCTGCCCCTCAGGCAGGGGGCTGGACTCAATCTTCCAAGGTCCCTTCCAGCCCTAATGTCTATTAAATCTATGAAATCTACGTAATATATATTATATTATATTCTTCCTCATGTTATATTAAAGAATCAAAAATGCAGTACCAAGAAGAATTGGATATCATGGGGCAACATGCATTATGTTCCTGTTATAGGACGCTGTCCAATTTAAAATCATAGAAAATTAAGTCTGGAAGGAATGTTTATTTAATTTGTGCTGAAAATTTTCCAGTTATAGAGATTCCACGACCTCTAAGTAATCTCTTCCAGTGCTGAACCGCTGTCATACTGACAAAGTTCTTCCTAATATTTAACTTAAATGTCCTTTGTTAGCATTTAAGCATGTTACATTTCATCCACTGTGAACATGGAGAGGAATCCCTTTTGTATTTGAAAGCACTTATTAAATGCCTTCTTTGGTCCTCCTTTCTCTAGGTCAGTGGTTCTCAACCATTTTAGACTCAAGCCACCTGTGCATAACTTCTGTAAATTGAATAGCACCCGATTTCAAAAACTTATATTATGTAGTGCATATCTCCTTGCAGAGGGAGGGACTAGGCAGTGGGCATGGAAGACCATTCAGGCAGGGTAAGCCTGAGTCTGCTCTTATCCACTTAGTTAATCTTCCTATCTCCTTGTACCTCACGTATCTCTTCACACCTTGGATCACCCTGTCCCAGCACTCCACTTAAGAATCACTGCTGTAGTCTACTTCCAGTCTTTTTCTAGAACTCCAAAATGCTCTGGAGTGTCCACAGCAGTTTGTCCATGTCTGTCTTAAGATATGATGACTAAATGAGGAATCACCAATGCTAAAAGAATAGAAAACTCGCTTACCATATTTACTTGAATCTAGGTTGAGGGTTTTTTCCCCGGTCACCATGGGGGAGGTGGGAGGAAAACCCCTCATCATAGATTTGCATACAAAGCAGAGTCAGGTGGCAGACAGCTGCTGCAACTCTTACTGGCCCACAGCAGCCTCCTGCCCCGCCCCACTCTGCTTGCCCTTTGTAGCTTTTGGTCCTCCCTCTGCCCCCTTTTTCCCCACTTACTGTCAGGCAGCTTAGTTCCAGCTCTGTCCCTCCCAGGCACAGAGATCAGGGAAACTCTCTGTTGCATGGCCTAGCAAAAGCTGCATTTCTGTGTATGGTGCTCCATGAGCTGGGAGGGAATAGAGCCTAAGCAGCAACTGATAATATGATGGGAGGTAGGGAGTGGGGAGGAAGGGACAGAGATTGTAGGGAGTGGGTAGGGAGGAAGAGACGGAAATTTTGGAGAGCTACAGGGTGGAAGAAGTAGGAGAGGCAGAAGGAAAGGGGGCTGACTGCCTGCCCACCCCTAGCCACTGCTTTCCTTGCTGTAATAATGAGGTGATAGGGAGGAGTGAATTTAAGACAACTCTCCAATAATTAAATTCTATACCTGGAAAATGATAACAAATTTTAGATTTTTTTTTTATATGGAAAAAATTTATATTATTGAAGGGTCATCTTAAATTCAGGTTCATCTTAGATTTAGGTAAACATGGTATTTTGACTTGTATATGGCATTCCTATTAATGCATCCCAGTGACCATGTCTACACAAGATGACTGCACAGTAGCATCACGTAGCACAAATTGTGATGCAGTGCTACTACACGGTAGTCTCAGGCTACTGCAGAGTAAGCATCATGAAAAAGCCATTCAGCGACACAACTGCTCAGAAACTCCAGTTTCTGCACTGTCATTTTAATACTTATTTATACAACTATTAAATGACTGTGCAGTACTGCACAGTAAATGTCTTGTGTAGATATGGCCAGTATGTCATTGCCCCTTGGAAAAAAAAAAATCTCACTGATGACTCAGATTCAACTTTGGACCCAGTATAACGCCAGATTATTTTCTGAACTACTGCAGACTGGCCAGTCACTCTCCTTTTTACATTTGTTCATTTGATTTATTTTTTAACTTTCCAAGTGTAGTATTTTGCAATAGTCCTGACTGAATTTCATCCTTTCTGTTTCAAACTATTTCATAAATTAATCATAGTCATTTTGATTTCCTCATGTTATCCTCTAGTGATCCTGAAACCACACTCAGTCCCCAAGAAATTTAGTATACACTCATTCCATCTTTCAACTCCTTAGAAAAACTGTTGAACAACAGATCCTAAACAGACTCATGAAGAAACCACTCTTGACACTTCTTCTGTGTTTGACTTTGTTATTGGTGACTACTTTTCATCCCAGTTATCCAATCATAATTGAATATGTGTGTATCCAGTTTTGTAAGCTAGCCCATAATTTCTTAGGTGCCTGTAGCATTCACATAATAGACAATGTCAAAATCCTTACTAAAGTTGAGGCATATTACATATACTACATTCCTCACCTCTCTATTGCCCCCGTCCATGGGACCCATGACCCTCTCATAGAAAAAAATCTTTCTTTTCTACTTTCATCTCATGGCAAAGAAGGCCAAAAGGTGTTCCATTTCTGAGGAGATACATTCAGGGACTGCAGAAAAGTTTTTCCACTCTTGCTCAAGAACTGTTTCAGTAGCCAAGGATGGTCCAGATCACACAATACTTCATTCCCAACATGTTCCATATGGCTACGGAGGGGGGCTGTAGAGAGTATGAAGATTCTTTAATGATGGAAGAATCCTTAGTGGCTTCCAAAGGTTCCTTTGTATTGTTCCAGTGTTTTGTTTTAAAGGGTTTTAATAGAGCTCATCAAGTCCAAGTGTAGAATCACTTTGGGACGTCTCGGAGGCTTGTAGACAACTTTTAATAGTCTCTGTTATTTGTAGAAGGAAAGGAATAGCCTTGCTGTTTCTGATTGTGGGGAGAAAAACTGGAAAAAATGGCAACAAATTTTTCATTATCTAACTCTCCACAGACTGTCTTGATACTATAGCAGATTTCCTCGATGGGTATGATTTCTTTTATAGTACATACTGAATTAAGTTACTGTTGTCTGTGACTTGAATAGATTTTGAGCCATTTAGTATGTAGCTACAAAGATGGTTCTTTTTTTACATGCTTTGTGCAATTTCCTTTTGAAATCCTCATGAATATGCTACATGAAGATTCATCACTTAATAGAATATCATCTGAAGAAAAAGGTGGTTGAAAAAATATATAGGTTTCTAGAAATAATAAATGCGTTAAAAATATAAGTTAAATGTTTAGAAACCATCAGATTATATATCTTGATAGGGCCAAGGGACATTTTTACTACGCAAGATGTTATATATACTACAGAATGGCTGTAAAACATGTTATTTTTATTTATTTCTTGTCTTATGTAAGGTTATGCAAGAAAAATTGGCAGATGATAAAGGAAAGGAGACTGCTGAAGAAATTCTGCAGCAAAAAGATGATCTCTCTCATCTGTCTGAGGGTCAGTTTGCTGACCACAGTTCAGCTACCTCTGAAGATGAAACAGAAATAACTGAGGAATTGGAACCAGAAGGTTATTTTCATTTTTATAAAATATAAATGTATGTTTCCCTAATAAATCTGCCTCTCCCCATTTTTAAGCAATTGTTGTTAACAGTGGGAGCTGTCTTATTATAAGCTTCATGACAGAATATTCTAGTTTTCCTTATGGATGTAGGTGTGTGGGTTTGTTGGTTTTATTCTTAGCCCAAGTGGAAACTATACTGTTAATTGAATGCAAAAACCTGATATATGACCTAGTTTCATAAAATATTAAAGGAAACCTTGTTTCTATTTAAAGTGTCTTTATATTTCCCCTTCAGAACTGTGCTGTTCTAAAGAATATTTTAACAAGTATGCTCGTTTTGTCTGCAGATAACTACCATCAGTAATATCAGAGATTTTCCTCAAACAATGAGAGGGCAATACATTTTTTAACAAGTGTGACACAAAGTTGGTAAAGGCAGATTTATGTAAAGAGTACAAAGGCCCAAGTCATCCTGTTCTAGCTCATATTTAAACTTAGTTATCAGGAAAGCAAGCTTGATTCCCTGAGACTGAGATTTAAAATAGGAGTGGGTACAGGATTCTAGAATTTTTAATTAGTTAGGTATTTTGCTTTTAGCACAATTTGAAAAAGATGGAGTAACTCTTTTTCCTTTTTTAAATTAACTTTTCTCCAGTAAAACAGAGCTAAGGTATTTAGAGAAGTGTCACCCTACCCCAACCCCATACCACCTTGAAGAAATTATTTTTAGTACATTCTCAATGTATGCAAGCATGTTGGTGAAACACAAAGAGTGAAAATCCACAGATTAGTTTAATATAGAAATATTGATTTAATGTTTGTCTACACTGCAGTTCATCATGGGAAAATCTGGTAGCATTGCACCCCTCAGCTTCTATCATTATACATTTTGGTGTTTGTAGAAGACTGTTGCAGGGCACTAAGCGGTGCCTGCTACTTTCAAGAAGTGGCTGACTGGTCAGAGAGCCCTGCCCAGTCTGCAGGGCTCTCCAGCTGTGGGTTGCCAGGTTTGCAGCCTAAGGAGGGAATAAGGAACACCTGCAGGACCCACATGACCAGCTGGAGGCAGGGTTTTGGCCTAGATAAGATATGGGCTAGAGTCAAAAAAGGGGAGCCCTGGCAGCCACCAGCGAGGGAGAACTGCAAGTGGAAGTAGCTGGAGAACTGACACTGTCTGCTTTGTTTCCCAATGCAGTGGGACCTACCTAGGGACCTCCCAGGTACTTAAGCTAGAGAGAATGCAGTAGAAAAGGGACATAGTATTTGTATTGTATATAGAGTGGCCATCATAGAGGACATTCCGATTTCCTGCTACGCTGTCCTCTATTGATACGAAACCTGACATCTACATGTCCTCTATTTTTCTCTTCAAGAGAAAAATAGAGGACATGAAGGCATCCAGTTTTGTATCAACAGAGGACAGAGTAGCAGAAAACCGGACTGTCCTCTGTGATATCCACCCTACTTGTAGATGATAGGCAAGTTACAGCTTGGAGGCTTTTGGTTTGTGTTTCTGTTTCCATCCAGAGGACCAAGATGAGGCTAAAAGGGGTGGTTTGGAGGCCTCATTTTGTGCCCTAGAGCCAGAGGGCCTTGGATACAAGGGCACAGGGAGCCCATAGAGTCAGAGGGGCTAGAAATTATAACACCTACAAGGCTTGGGACATGCTAAGGGAGAGGCTGGAGGTGTGGATAAACCTTTAACACTGAGATAGTAACAGGGCAGCCTCTTGCCTAAACTGACCTTTAACAGCTGGAGCAGGCAGCTGCCAGGTGCCTGATGAGGGCAGCCATTTTCAAACATAGGCCAACCAGGCAGGGCCAGCAGTTAACTGTATACAGCTGAGGGAGCAGCACCATCCAGCTCCCTTTAGCAGGGAAAATCCTGGAGGTAAGGGCAGGAGCTAGGGGGATGGCTTGGAGTCTCCTGGTCCTGGTAAGACCTAAAACTGCACCCTGCCAGGGAAGAGTGGCCTGGTGGGGCTCTTGGTGGCATGGGAGCCCCCATGAAATGCCAGGCCAGTTACTTCCCCAGTGAAAGGTGAGTGTGAGGCACCTCCTAACCCCAGCCACACATTCCTGGTGGAAGTAAGATTGGACAGGGGGAGCCCAGACTCTGGGTGAGCCCTGAGGCAGAGCCCAGGTTAGGAGGAGGGACCCTGGGCAACACCTGGGCTCACCAAAGAGTCCTGTGGCTGCAGAGGGGTAACCAGAGAGAAGCTCCTGAAAGAAGTGGCCCTGGTGAGGGGGCTGGGATCGTGAGCTCCAGTGGGGAATGAGAGTCCCATGTGAGACTCCAGAGCTCAGGTCCCAGTGCCAACCACTAAAGAAACATCTGCAAGGCATGGAACATGTGTAAGGGGAGGTCAGAGCATGTACTAAGGCCCTGGTGATCAGGAGGGCAAGAAAATGGGTAGCCTCCCGCCTTATTAACATACTTTTTCTATCAAGGCGTGGCAGAAAAGCAAAGCAAGAGGTTACCCCAGAGACGCATGGGCAGCCAGCAAAGACCTGGTGAAGAGGCCACCCTGTTAAATGAACATATTTGAATCCATCAAAGGCGTGGCAGGAGAGATAGGTGGGCAGACTGCCCAGACAGGCGAGCTGTGGTAGCGACTGGTCTTGTGACCTCTTCTTGTCACAAAGACCAAATAAAAAATAGTGACTGTTTAAACCAGGGGTGCTCAACCTCTGTTCCATGGGCCAAATGCAGCCTGCGGCACCACTGCATCTGGGCCACAGGGCTCCCCAAGGGTCAAGAAATTTGACAGCAGAGGAGCAGTGGCCATTAATACTGCTACCATCCCCCCTGGCAAATTCCCAAACCTCAAGCCCTATGCAGCAGCTATGCCCTGCTGCCAACCCCCCCAGTGGATCCAGACTGAGGTCAGGCCACACCCTCCTCCCCATGTGGCCAGATTGGGGCTGGGCCACACCTTCTTCCCCCCACAGGCCTAGGTTGAGGCCAAGCCACATTGCCTTCCCTTCTGTTGGGGCCAGGTTGGGGTCAAGTTACACCCCCTTCCTCCCTGTTGGGATGATTCAAGCCTCCCTTCCCCCTGTGGGGCCAGGCCTTCCTCTGCAGGGCCAGATTGCAGCCAGGCTGACCACAGCTCCCCCCTTCCACGCAGCCAGATGGTGCCCATTGGGTCCACCTCAGGCACCAGATCAGGACCACTGGCCTGATCCGACCCAGACAGGGTGGGCACTGCCCATCTGTTCTGCCAGTGAAAAAGATTGAGGAGCACTGGTTTAGACCATTTAACACAACCATTTGCTTGTGTTATGCTCTACAATTAAGAGATGATTTACCTGACTCTCTCATGCAATATTTATTAGAAAAGTTTAATATATTGTTCTCAGATTTCTTGATAATTCTCCATTGGACTATAAATACAGATTTTGTTTTAACTTTATTGATTTTTACTTTAACAGTTCAAGATGATAGACAAGCAACTGATGCCATTGAATCCATAATAACTGACAGTGATGATTGTGTTGTTCCAAGCCCATTGTCCAAGAGTATCAAACAGGTCAGTCCATATTTTTATGGCAATTTAATTCTTTTTGATAAATTAGGTAAACCTAAGGAAAATATGTAGCATTCAGCTTCCTGTGAAATAGCGAATACCAGATTTTCAAGGAGTCTTTAATTTCAGTAGGTTTCTCTGTTTTCAAATTCAAATACACTGAGGCTCCATCTACACGTTACACTTAAGGCACGATTAGCAGGTAATCTCATGACTGAAATTGTAACCCAGCCACACGTTTAATCAGTGAATGGCATGATAAAACAAGCAATAAGCCACAAAATTATTCCAGGAACAATGTGGAATAACTTCATGGATTGTTCTTATCATGCCATTAATTGAACATATGTCCAGGTACTTCCCTGTGGTTGGGAGTCTTTTCAACTGAGGGGCTCCCAGCCACAGTGGTGCACCACCTGCTCCCAGCCCCACAGCTCAGGAGGCTGACAGCAGTGGTAGCATTCCCCATGCTGTCTTTGCTGTAAGTCCAGCAACTGATGAGACTTGCAGCGCTCCCCTGTCAGCTGCGGAGCTCACAGCAGGGGCAGCACATGGAATGCTGCAAGCCCTGCAGTGTTACCTGAACTTCTAGAGGAGCCCTAAGACGCACATATCGGGGCACTTACCCTAATGACCTGACAGTTCATGCTTTATAGGTTTTCTTCATTCACAATGATCTTTAAATTTTTGATGAATTTGTAAACTTGAGCTTTCAAGTCACATGGTTATAGTTCTGACTATGCAATGCATGAATTTACCAACTGTATGTAATTACTACTTAAGTACAGCTTTATTTAGGAATCCTTTACAGAACATTTTCAATGTAAACTAGTAACCCAAGAAAGCTAGATGTTACTATAAATTAATAGGCTAACATTTCATTACTAGAAATCTGGATTTAAAAACGAAAAATAGATTTCATAGTCTTATCTCAAACCACCACATCACTTTTCAAATTTCAGCATAATTAGTAATCTATGATTAAGGTCTTCATTCAATTACTATTCCCATTGATTTTAATGAAGGGTATACAACTGGAACATTATGCAGTTTCACAAATCATTTTGAAGTGCACTAGTAGAGATTTATATAGTATTTCCATCACACCCACTCACATGCTATCCTGTGCTAGAAAAAAAAATTGTTTCACTTTTTTTTTTCACTTCATGTCCTTTTTTTAAGATTTCATTTTATTACATGATGGCTTCAGCAGTATCCAGACAGACGCACTTTAAGAGGAAAATGTCAGTCAGTTTTAATTTTTGATACTAAAAAATTTTCATAATAAAATATTTGTACTAGTCTAATTTAGATCCCAGTTGCACCTTTTATACTTGCTAGTACAGGGGGAGCTTGGGATCATTATGTCTGCAGCCCAGCCTGACCTGATTCAATCCCAGGGCTGAACTGAATGCCACACATTAAATTTAAAGTGCCATTCACACCAGCCACATGGAATCTTTATGGCTGATTCACCATTTTAAAGGACCTTAAATTTAATAGATTAATAGATATTAGGGTCAGAAAGGACCTCAGCAGATCATCGAGTCTGGCCCCCTGCCCCGGGCAGGAAAGAGCACTGGGGTCACATGACCCCAGCCAGGTGCTTGTCCAGTGCACATGGAGTACCCTTGCCATTTATACCATGATTAACACCTTAATTATGGCATAAATGTAATGTGTAGAGGAGCCTTAGAAGATATCATTGTACCTGGGGTGAAAGTTTGTCTCAAAATGTTTTTTTTCTGAGCCAGAATATGGTGGTAATGCTAAGGAAATGTCAGTGAGGAGGAGGCAGGGATGGAAAACTTAAAGTAATATTTCCATATTTGGTTCTGAAAGCAATGCCTGTCATTAAAGTTGCTTGGCTTTTCTCGTTATGAGATCTTATTTTCAGTTGCTTAATAAATTTACCAAACTTAACAATGTGGGCTGTGATTTTCTATGAAGCGTCTGCTTCTGGTTGAGTGTTTTGGAAAAAATATTTAAATGAAGCCGGGGAAAAATAAGTTGTTTTGTCCCTGTTAAAAAATGCTAGTGACCTTTTCTTTGGGTAGTACAAATGCCCTCATGCACTGCAGGAGGGACTTTACATCTTGGCAAAACACTGGCTTTCGTTGCAGGGTTCAGTATGTTACCATCTGCATGAACATCAGATTGAGTCTGGCCATTCAACCACTTAAATTACAGTTCACGCATGCTTAATAGAAACGCCTTAGATTTTAGCAATTACATTTCATGAAGTTTCTGTCCTCACTCAGTGCTTCAGCTCAGGATTCAGAAGGGTTTCATCTACAATTGAAGTCCTAACTGCTGCAGGCTATTCTGTGTTTAGGGACAGGCGTCTGAACTGAGAGCAGGGAGACTGTCTCCTCTTCTGTCAGTGATTCTGCTTTCAGATATTTGGAGCACAAAGGAAGGGAAGAAACTGCATGATTTGAATTCAGAAGGGGAAGAGCCAGATCTACAGGTGGAACAGATTGGAACTATAGGATTCTGAGAGAGAAGGGAAGTTGGAAGGGTAGACCAGGACTTACTTGGCGAAGAGGCATGGTACTAGACTCCAAATCAGGAAGAACTGAATGACAAGGTGGAAACCTTGACTGAATGAGGCTGGAGGATGAAGAAGGAGCAGGGGTGTAGGATGGAGAATTGGGACTGGCTGGGCAAAGGAATTGGGAATAGTTGATGAAACTCCCTCGTAGTAGGGAGGGATATGGGACAAGAGGAATCTAATGAGCTGAGATTAGGCTTTAGAAGGATGGTAACTGGACTGGAGGCTGGGACTGGATAGCTAAGGAGAATGGGACTGGAACAAGGAACCTTTGTTTCAGAAAGACAGGTTTAAAACCAGGACAGATTGAAGGGGATGGAGAGATTGTGGATACTACAGCCCACTCTTCTCCAGAGCCAGTAGTACAGTTCATAGATTCCTGAGTTTCACCACTCCTGTGTTATAAGCAAATATCTATGAAACCCATTGATAAAATATCCATCCCCCTCTAATGCTGGTTGACTAAACAATTGCTTGAATTAAGGTTTACAAAGCACTCCACTACTATAGTGTTATAGTAAAGCTTGTAAGGAAAAAACAATTTAGTCTTTCAGAGCAGAATTGGAATAGCCAAGTCTTGAGCCTAAACATTGAACAGGAATAAAACAAAATACTGAATAGTTGTTTGAGGAATACAGAGTAGTACAGGCATACCTCGGAGATATTGCGGGTTTGGTTCCAGACCACCGCAATAAAGCGAATATCACAATAAAGCGAGTCACACAAATTTTTTGGTTTCCCAGTGCATATAAAAGTTATGTTTACACTATACTGTAGTCTATTAAGTGTG
>NW_017728915.1:12647050-12665767 GCF_001723895.1 Crocodylus porosus
AGACTTGCTCGACGCAGGGTTGCCACAAACCTTCAATTTGTAAAAAATGCAACATCTGCGAAGCGCAATAAAGCGAAGCGCAATAAAACGAGGTATACATGTATTTCCTTATATAAAAAGGCCTAATACAAATGTTCATGAAGACTGAATTAAGATTGGACAGAAGGCTAGATGTGTATCTAGCTGGGGTAATGTGGGCCCAGCACTCTTTCCTGCTTATGCAGGGGGTCGGACTCGATGATCTATTGAGGTCCCTTCCGACCCTAGCATCTATGAATCTATGAACCTTAATTGTGATATTTTCTAACTTTTGAGTGGTTTTCAACGTTAAAGCTGCATTGTTGGTTGTAGCCATTTTGGTCTAAAGACATAGCATAGTTTTACGTCCATGTATGTATCATATGTGTGTGTGTGTGTGTGTGACACAATGCAAGTGTTTAAGTAGCACACGCTCTCCACTGCCCTCCCCCATTGGACATAGAAGCCTTATGACAGTGGTCTCATTGAATCAGAGTAAATAATGTGATTTCAGGGATCCATTTCCAGCCAAAATTGAAAGGCAGTTTATGGGGGCACTACCAACTAGGAGATAATTAAATGAATCTGGACCTGTCTAGGCTCAAGAACCTGAAAATATGCTGATGGGCCAATCAAAAGCCAAAGAAGGGACCTCTGTGGAAACAGCAAAGACAAGTTACGGTTACAAGCAAGGCTCTTTTAATGTCTTGCTTGCTTAACGTCACATAAGAAAAGTGTAGCTAAAGACATTCATCAACTTGGTGTCACTCTGAGTATGATAATTACTGGAATATACCTCTGTGCAGAGGCCAGTTGTGTTCAGACATAAGCCTCCAACAAATTTTCTTACTTGCAAACCTTCTGGTAATTGACTGCTACTCCGATACATTTACTGGAGTCCAATACATTTATTACAGGAGTAGATGTATTTCTAAGTAGTAATTAATTTCCCTAGTCAGGGCTTCCATCTCAATCCTGTGTTGATTCCACCCTGTAGTCATCAGTACTTTGCCTCACCTGAACCTCACTGAATCTGCAATTAGAGGTGCTGAAACTAGAATTTTTAATCCACACAAGCATTCACAGATATTTTTTCCCCAGATTTCCATCACATAAGACTAAATACAGTCTTTGACAACAAATACAGTTTTCTTAAAATAAGTTTGTTCACCTGAAGATAGCTGGTTCTGATATTTTAAATGGTTTATATAAGCAGAGGTTGAGTGATCTTTTTTCCTTGCTCTTCCTAATATGGTTATTGTTGCATTCTGTCTTGACCATGTGATGTGGACATGTTAATATTGTGACGTGATTACCTACAGTGATTAATCATCTGATTTTTGTGTTCAGACACTAAATAAAGAATGTACTACAGCTAATAATGTAACCAGTTAAATTAAGCAAAGGTTCATGCATGAGTAGCTGCTCATCTATTCATCGCATTTAACATAGATTTAGAAATGTTACCTCCCATCTGAATGAGAGAGAGAGAGAGAGAGAAAAGTTATTTTAATAGGTGCAATTGCATTATATTTCATTACATGTCTGGTACTATAAAATTCTTTGATCTGTAACATCGTGAACTAAACTAGAAATTACTCATCATGGCTAAGCCAAGCAATGAAATAGTTGACATACAAATTTCTGGTTACCTTTCACTTTATTTAAAATGATTTAAGGAGAATGATAAAAGATGTTAAGTCTTAGAAAGATTAGTTTATGGATCATTAGCTTTCTCCTTTCTCAACTGTTTCTGTTCATCAAGAAACAAAACAAATGTGCAAAGAGGTATACGAGATCAAAGAAGTACCAAGAAATTTTTAAGTATAATACCAATCCCTTTGGTATGAGTTTGCATTTAGAATTAGTAGAAAAATAGGTTTCCATACCTCAAAACATGGTTAACTTAAAGAATATATTATGTAGAAAAAATAGATGGAACTATTACTGTTAAATGATTAAAAATCACTCTGTCTCCAAGATAAATATCCCACAGTCATTCAAACATGGTAAATAAAACTTTTGATTTTTTTAAAATTGTTGTTCTAATTATTCTGTAAATTTAAACTTCATGCCACACTGTTTAAGCTATTTAGGATCATGCAATTTCTTTTTTGCATGTTGCAAATCAGACAGTTCATGGTTTTTTCTTAGATCTGTTGATCATAAAAGAAATCTAACAGATTGTGCAGTACTTAGCTGTACCACTTGCTTCTTTTTCTTTTCTTCATATGTGTGATGTATAATTAATCATAGATTACTTCATTTTGTTTCATTTCATTTACAACATTTATGAGCTTCACTTTGTCGGTATGAAATGCTTGTCCCCTTCTTTCCTTTCGAAAGTGGCGTAATTAGTGTTAGCATCTTTTTTAACAGGCTACATAAAGTTTAGTGGCTGGATTAAATCAAGTCATTAACATAATGTGCTATACAATTTGCCCCTATCTCTTTTCGTTCCCAGTACATCAAAGTGCCACAGAGTGCCAGTGTAATTGGGCCTTGCTAGCTTGTCAGGTTCAGTCAGGCTGATGGCTGCTGCTTTTACTAAAAAGCTTCCAGGCATGATAATTAATAGAGAAAAAAAGTCTAGGAAATGTAAAACTTTGGACAGTTCTCTATGAATATTTCATACATTTGAATAATCAGAAGTTAACATTATCAATTTGATGTATAATACATTGATTAAAAGCCTTGTTTCAGGTCCTCAAAATAGACATCAAAACTAGGAATTTGCATTTGCTTTGGCATAGTCTAAAAAAAATTAATGATTGCCTTTTTCTCTTCTATCCCTCCACCATTCACCCCCACCTCTGCACTTTGTCATCTTGAGTAATAATATAGCTTTCAATTATCATAATAAAATTTACTTTGTCAGCTTCCAAGTTGTCTTAGAATATACCCACTAGGCAATTAATAGCAACAGCAATTTATTCACTGGTGGTCCCATTTTCCTTTAGGTATGTTTACATCTTTCTCCTTCATTACAGATTCTGTAAGTGCATTTTGCTTGCACTAATAGCAGTTTAGTGAAAACTGCCATCAGTTTCTGTAAATTAAGATCTCATGATCTAATTCATTTGAACTTTAAACATCCTTAAATAACATGAATGAGCATTGTTATTTGGTTGTAGCTGTGATGTACCATAAAACAAGCTGTGACTTGTTCAAAATCCATATTGCACATAGTTATTTGTGCATATTTAAAAACAATAAACCCTTTTCCATTTTTATGTTTCTTTTATGTAGCCATTGAATGCGCATCAAAGGGAGAAATTACCTCCCATTTTAAAACCATGCCTGCCTTTATATCCCCTTCATCCAATCTTTTCCTGCAGTATAGCACATGTAGGTAACAACAGGTATTACTGCTTAAGCACTGGCTAGAGTGAGGTTGCTTGATACTAAGAATTTTGAAAAAATGACTACATAGGTGCCTAAAATAGATTTAAGGGCCACGTCCACACAAGAATGGATGTTTGCTTCCCCAGGGACAAGAAGCATCAGCACACCTTGTGTCACTGCTGCTTGTCCTCAGGGAACACCTGGGCCACATGCCTGCTGGTGCATAGCAGGTTACCCTGGGTGGAATAGAGGAGGCTGGGGCCAGCACTGGGCTGGCCCCAGCAGCCTTACCTGGGGTTCTGGGAGCCTCCTGGAGCTGCAGCAGCAGCAATCATGCCACTTGGAACCTGGTTGGCAGCTAGAGCATGGCTCTGACTAGCCAAGCTCCAGTTTTGGGCAGTGTGCGCTGGCTCTGCATGTGCTGCTCTACTTTTTCTTTGTGTGGGTTATGGAGAACTGCTGAATGTGCAGCATGTGGCACTACAGACATGTCTGCAGCACCATATACAGCATGGCCAAATTCATCTGTACATGGCCAAGGAGTCGAACTTCAAGTATCCATTTTTAAAGTTGTAAGTGAACTACATATTGTGGGACAGGTGGTTCTATTATTCAAATAGGTTGCCTGTTGTATGTACAAATTTTTAAAGTCTTTGCCTTCTTCCATTCTTTACTTTTCTCTCTTTTCCCCATTCTCTCTTCTTTAATTCATTATCGCCATCCCCTATTATTCCCTCAGTCTTGCCTGGCTTTAGCCTTAGCTAGTTTGGTCCTAAAAAGGAGTGAAGATGAGCAACAAAAATGATAAAGGGAACAGAAAAAAATATATATACAAAGTGTACGAGGAAAGGTTTCAGAGACAAGGTACCTTTAGTCTGGAGAAAAGGAGATTAAGGTTGAATAGAGCTCTTTTCAAATAGCTGAAAGGCTGACACAAGGAAGATGGAGAAATACCGTTCTTCCTTGCCACAGAGTGCAGACTATGAAACACTGGCTTGAAGCTTCAGCAAAGTAGCATGAGATTAAATGTCTGAAACAATTCTGAAATGTAAAAACAGGACAATGGAACAAGCTACATTGGGAACTTTTGGAATCTTCTTCATTGGAGATTTCCAAGAAGAGGGTGGTTAGGCATTAACTGGAGATGGTTTAGGCTTGTTTGTTTATAGATGGTTTCTTTATTCAGAATATTGACCTATTTATCTTCAAGGCCCCCTCTGACCCTGTGATTCTGTTGCAGTTTTTTCTGAAGAGTTTTGTATCATCCAGCAGAAATCAAAATGATTTTTGCTTAAACAATTCTATAGGATGTCTTAGACCTATGTAAGGATTTTATATTTTTAATATTTTTTTACAGATTTTTTATAGAAGTGTCTAAAATAGCAAGTCCCATTGTGTATCATCTAGAAGTAGTACTTAAGTGCTTAATAAATTCATAAGTAGAAGCATGTTACATGTATGAGCAATTTGTATGCCATAGACTAGTGATTCTAAACCAGGACACCATGTACTGCAGGTTGCCTTGAGATCCTTTCAAGGGTACTGTGCAATGCCACGTTAGGTATGCAAACATGATTCACAAAGATAAACCCAGAGATTTCAAATAGAAATCCATAGCTGTGGCCTTTCTGAGTTTTTTTTCTGAGCTCATCTACATGAGACATTAAATGTGCAGTAGACTAATTCTACTGAGCATCAGCACGTCACAGCAAAAGCCATGCTAATGCACTAATGTGCGTAAGAATTGGTCTTCTGCAGTTTAGCATCACTAAAAAGGCATGCGCTGGCACTACTGCACCGTAACACCAGGTACCGTGGTTTGAGTTAATGTGCCGTAACTAGGGTGCATTAATACATGTGCAGACACACCCTCTGAGTTATATGTCTTGTATCAACCTCAACACTGTGCATCATGTGTCTGCTCATTTTACAGTGCTTTTTGAAAGTTATATAATGTCCAGTGTTACATATGCCCATGCCCTTACTTTCTTACATCTGTCCAGGCTCTTCTCTAGTGAAATAAGAAAAAATTTTTGTCAACGATTAGGACTCAGAATACACCAAGAGCCATTTGTGACCACAGCAAGATAGCATTTACATTTCACTTCACATGCAGGAGCTAAACTCTTATTAACTGAAAATATGTTAGTAAGGAATTCCTTTTGCATTTTTCCCCTCCATATTTATGCTTTTTTCTAAATAAACTAATTGGCAAAAATTGAAATTTAAAAATGAAAAACATTTTTAAGCAAAGCTAAAAGGTTCACATACACAATTTTTCACATCATTCCAGTGTGTCATTTTTTGATTTCTTTCTTTTTATTATAAGATTGAGCTACTTCATATTTGAGAGACCCAGTTTCTGGCATTCTGACTACATAAACTGCATGTTTTACTTCAGGAGTGTACATAGATATCACTTCTGGCTAAATATAACAGTTTGAATGCATTTAGGTTCCAGCCCCCCTGCCAACAAGTGTTCCCAAAATCTTTCTGTTGGTGAGGAACTGTAGTAGTAGTGATTAAAAAGAATGTATTTTTTTCCATATATATAATTCAAGGGGACCCATGTGGCAGAAAACAAAAAGAAAGGCCACTAAACCCTGATCACCCACATTTTTCCCATAGGGCACTATAATTTCCATAAGCAGATAGGTAGTTAGCTGTATTAGCCTTGAGTCGGGCGGAAGGCAAGATAGAGTAGCACTTTATAGACTAACCAATTTAGAGATGCATAAGCTTTCCACTTATTTCATCAGATGCTTCCTTATTTGACAAGGTAAGCTCTTGGTTATGAAAAGTTATGATTCCATGGCAAAGTTGTGATGATATGGTAGGCATGCTGGTCCAGGAAAAATTCAAGAAGTAAGGATTTTAATGGGTGATTATCATTGATTAGACCAAATCTGTAGCTAGAAGTGATGTAAACAAGAGTTTGTGTGTGAAGTACCTTTCTTCCATGTCCCTGAGAAAAGCTATCATCAGCTATGGAATGGCAAATGGAATAATACCTGCACAAAACTCCAGTATAAATAAAACAGGATATAAGAAACCTTACAAATGGCTAATAGACAAGATAAAAGCAGTAGAAAGGATAACTTCATAAATGGAGAGCAAGACTATTCAAGAAGGTTGCTATCTCCTGTGGAGTGAAAAGAGAATAAAAAAGTTACCTGGGGATCAGGTAACTTTTAACAAGCCACAAAATAAATGTCTGTGTTAAGGCCCTAGTTCTTAGGGTAAGAACTAGAGTTAGCATGTGATAATTGAAAGGAATAGTCAGTATTAAGGTTAGCACATGCTAGTGATCAGTAGTACATTATGAGTCAATACCCTCTCTAATGCACACTGATTAAACATGACGCTAGAGGGATGGTGAACAGGGGTGTGGCTAGGAACTGCACAGTTGTCCTGCCTACTCCCCTTACTAACTCTACCTGCAGTAGAGGCAGAGAGAAGGGCTCCCCATGCCACTTGGATGGCCCCTCTACCCCCAGAATACCACCCCACTGCCCTGATCAGCTGGAGAGCAGCAACAGCAGGGAAGGAGGTTCTCCTTCTTTATGTGCTCCAGACTCCTTGCAGGTTGTACCACCCCCATATGCCCAGATCCAGCCCCTGCTAGACTTCATGGCTCCACAGCTGCTCCTTGTCACCACTCCCCCCGCATCTGGTTCCCCCTTCAGTTTTGTGGCCTAGCAGGGACTGGATCCAGGTACACAGGGTCAGCATGGACTTCATGAAGCCTGGGAGAAGGCAGGGAGGGGGGAAAGCCCCTCCCCCCACACTACTACTGCTACTTTGGAACAGATGGGCAGCACGTGAATGGGGAGGGAAAGTAGGGATGAAGGGAAAAGAGAGGGGGGCAAGAGTGGAGGGGGAAAGGAAAAAGGGGTAATTGTGTGGGGGGGCTACTGGGCTGCTGTGGGACAGGAGCAGGTGGGCCTGGAAGGACAGTAATCTGGGAAGCAGTGTGGGGGTGGGGATCAGGATGGAAGTTGGGCCGATTGGATGGACAGCAGCCCAGCAGCTCCCTTCTTACCCACTCCTCATTTCTGTCTGCCACCTTCCCTCTTCCCCCCACTCCTCTCCATCCTTCCTTCCTCCCTCTGGCCCCCTGCCCTCCTTCACCTCTTTCCCCCACCTTCCATACTCACTTGCTGCCTGGCTGTCCCTGGCTATCAATCCAGGGTGGTAGAGTCCTGGAAAATAGCTAGTCCTCATGGAATTTGGTGTTTTTATCTCAGTTGAACAGCTAGAAGTTAACTCAAGCTAGGTAGTACAACTTGGAGAGAATCCTTGCCCAAAGTGGCATAGCTTTAAGATGCCTAGGGGGTACTTAGCATTTGTGAGTGATCCATTGTGTGCAATTGTTCAAATTTAAGTGTTCTTAATATGGTATAATTGTAATGATTCATTTCATCCTTAGTGTCCACTAAGTTAATGATTTTGTTCCCAGGCCCATCTTCTGAAGGTGTTTTGTAAATGTCACTTGAGCACTAGGACTATGAGATCAGAAAAGGAGTTGGGTTTTTTTGTTGGTTTGTTTCTGTAAGAAATCTAACTGTACTCCAGTTTCTCTGTCCTTTATCTTTTTTCTGTGATCATTCATTCTGGCAGGTAGTTTTTTGTCTAGCTTCACCAACATTGTTTTCATAAAGACATTTGGTGATGCAACGGAATTGGATATACCACATTCTGGGATAAAAGTATCAGCTCCATGGTCTCATTGTTGGGGGTGTTGATTGTTGTGGCAATAGAAATATATTGCCGAGTTTTGCATTTTTTGTTAAGGCAGCGCTGGTTCCTATTTGGTGCCTGTGATCAGTGGAGAGTTTGCCTCTGATGATGTCGGGACCTTCTTTTTCTGTCATATATTTCCTTTCCCCCTGTATGCATCATTTAATGTGGCAGCACCACACAACTACTTTATAGTTGCAGGCCAAAGTGGTTTGCGCTAGGACAAACATGGAGAATGGGGAAGCCTAAGGCTGCCTGCTTCCTTTCTCTGCACAGCACGGAGCCCCCATACTGAGGCACCTTATGCCCCCAGGCACAGGAGATTCATGTGCCTCAGTGCAGGGGCTCCGCAGTGGACTCTCCCCTCTGAGGCATGCAGAGATGGGGGAACAGCCAGTCCAAGGCTTCCAAAGTACATGGAGTGGGGGTGCAGACAGCCCAAGGCTGCTTGCTCCCCAGTCTCCACATATGGCTTCCCAGCTGGCTCTGGTATACAGTGCCTCAGTGCAGGAGGCTGCCTGCTGACTAGCCCCCATGCTGTGGCACCCTGTGCCCTAGCCAGCTCGCTGCAGCACATGGAACAGCAGGACAATGTCCCCCACTGCAAAGTGCACAGGCAGGGGTGTGCGCTGTGGCACAAAGTAGTGATACAAATTTGTGCTGCTACTATTTGTTCTGCTGCAAATGCACACCCCCTGCTCACGTGGATGTGACCTATGATTTAGTCTTGTTTCTTATTTCTTGTTCAGTTTTGCTGCTTATAGTATGAGAGATACTTTGAGCAACACTGTGAAAAAATGTATTATGCTTTTCCAGAAAATAAACCAGTGGGAGTTCTTTTGTTTTTGTTTGTTGGTTTGGTTTGGTTTGGTTTTTTACAGAGTGAATTTCGTTTTTTTATCATTTTAAAGATTTTTTTTTTAAATGTGAATTTGTGTGCACTTACCTGTATATACATTGATATGTGAAAGTGTTCTTGTACTAGAAACAGTCTCTTATCATTATAAATATTAATTCAGTCTGTGTTTTGAAAACTAAAAGAGCAGTTATGAGAACATCAAGGTCTATAAAGGCACCAAGAAATTTTGTAGAATGGAAAAGCATCACATGGAAGATATGTTACTGATAGGTAGAATCCACAGACAATAGGATATTGAAGACAGTTGTTGGAGTTATGAAATGCTGAGGAGCTTGGTTTTCTGGAATCTAAAATCTTGGTGGGAAGAGTATCTGGTATTATGGTTCAGCAAAAATGTGGTTAGTTTGTTTTATTTTTTCAGTTTTCAGTGCTGAATTTACTATGTGGCTTCTTCAGTCAGTAAACATGAGCAGTAGTGAATGGTAACCTGTGGAACAAGTAGGTAGTACATACTTGGGTACATCTATACGTGCGCTTTACTGCAGAGTTGACTACTTAGCAGCAGAGTAAATTGTCAGTCTACACATGCACTGGTATTAGGGTGCAGTAAATTAATTAACTCTGCCATAAGACAGTACTTTGTTATGGTGGAGTCATTTACTGCACTGCAATACATGTGTGGAGTGACCAGAACACCAGCACTTTGAGCCCATGCTGGCAGCAGGCTCAGGGAGTTAGCCACAGGGCTCCGCAGTTTTGGCACTCTTGTGCTCCAGCCAGCCCAACCACTGCCTGATGTTGCCACCTAGATCCCAGGGCTGACCCTGCAAGCCTGCTGCCAGCCTGGGGTTGCTCCGCCCTGGCTCAAAGTGCTGCTGTCCCAGGCACACGTGTAGATGATGCCCGTAAGAGAAGTGTACTCCCATGCAAACTGCTCCAGATTTTATCATGTTGCATTAATTGCACATGTAGATACACCCAGTGATTACTATATAGCAGTGTGTGATTTATCTGATTCATTTCATGACCTAAGAGATGGATTGCAGTAATGAAAACAGAAAATTCTTCTAGAGTAAAATATGAGCATTGTTGAAAGTTGCTAAAGATAGGATTCAAATATTTTTAAATGGAAAAAATCAGTTTGGATTTTTCAGTAACAATTTACTAGTGAATTCAACAGCATGTTTAAGTGCAATAGGAGAACATCAGTGAATTTTATCCAAGTGATCATTTATATATCATCATCATATGTGAAACATAAGTACAGTGATAAATTAAATCTCTGTTCTGGGCCTTTCAACAAATCATCATTAATGTATTTTAGCAGTCTCTGCTCACCTTGTACACCCAAGTAATGTTATAAAAGAGATGGAAATCAAAGACATGAATTTGTTGGGAGAGTTGCAACATTCATTTATGCTAACAATGTTAACTTTATTGTGCACAAAAAGAGCAATTGAAAGGGAAAGATGTACTGGCTATACTTCCCAGATGGGTGCATATTTATAGATCTCAGACTAGAGTGAAGAAATAAAGGAACTAACAAATTTTGAACAAAAACAATTTGTTTTGCCAGACATCACTGCAAGACTGTTGGTTTAAAAAAAAAAAAAAAAAAGAGAAAGGACCCAGAATTGGCCAGATGTATCCAAATGAAAGAACTTGTTCTTGCTTCAAAACTGTTAGCAAGATTTTGGCCCTACTGCACTTGGTGGAAGGCACCCATTGATTTCAGTGAGCTCAAGACAATACCCTGGGCCTGATAAGAAAATTGCAGAATGCTGTGTACAAGTTGATAAAGATGTTGAACTTGTAGAAAAATAGGCAAAGAGATTGTCCCGGGGGACAGTCACCAGGGGACAGAAAATCCTCCCTGTGGTGGAACTGGGGCCAGGGGTAACCCGCTTCTACAAGAAAAGCCCTGAAATCAGGGCTCACTTACCAATTCAGGTGTGCTTATTTCTGGCTGGAATAAAAGCCAGCACTGCAAGAAATGGAGAGAGCAGAGGAGGCAGCCGAGGGGAAAGGATCTCTCCACACCAACCGCAAGCAGCGCTGGCATGCAACGGTGGATCTGACTCCAGGGCAAACTGAGGAGGTCTTCAGCAAGGGCAAAGACCTGGAGTGGTGTCGAGGGACAAGCCAAGTTTCAGGCACTACGTCTGTGATGGAGGAATGGCTGGTAGCTTAACCCCTCAGCCTCCTTTTTTTTTCCCCCCTTAAAAAGTGCCTCTGTTCTTTTTTTGCTTGTTTGTTTTTTCCTATCCTTTTTTTTTCCTTTTGGCTGGGGCACAGGCAATGCTTCAAGGACAGGAGCAGCCCCAGGCTCATGGTAAGCAGCCAGCTGGCTGCCGATGAGACATCAGGAGATCTGGGTACCCAGCTACCCCTGGAGTCCAGCAACGAGGCGAAGCCAATCAGAATCCAGGTGGCGTGAAGAACAGGGAGCGACAAGACTAGAGGGCAAGCCGCACCCAGATCAAGTGACTCATCCTGGAGGCTGGCATATGGATGGGGTGTAGGGGAGGCGGAACCCCATGAATATCCATCAAGAGTTGTGACCAATCTAAGGGAGTCATCAACAGGGGAACCCACCACTGAGGGTCCAATCAGAGTTGTAGCAGGCAAGTTTTGGGGCTTTCCCCAAGGTGATCGAGGACCCCTCCAGAGGCCACATGAGCTCACACAGTGCCTGACACCAGGCGCAAAGTGCCAAGGTGGCACGTGAACATATATTCAAAACTAGGTGGGCACAAAGTGGTGCGTTGGCCGGGAATCGGCAGAGGGACTCGGCAGACAAACCGTACATCAACATGCAGCCAGCGACCATGGCCCCTTCAGACTTACAAACCCTGACACAGATCCTGGATGTCCAACAACAGATGATGAATCAGCAGCAGGACTGGTTGCGCTACAGCCTGGCTGCATTTAACATGCTAAAGATGACCCAGGAAGATGATCCAGAGACCTATATCAAGGCCTTTGAATGTCACACAATGACTGGGCTCAACAAAGGGTATTGGGCCAGCCAGCTGGGCGCACTCATTGTGGGCGAGGTCCAGGTGGCTTATCAAGTGGGTGAAAGCAGCTATTTTGCATAGGCTCAAGATTAACCCAGAGCACTATGGAAAGTGCTGTCTGTCTGGGCCCTGTCTGGGCTAAAACAGGGCCAGATGAAAGATGGCCTAGGATCCTGCTACAGCTGCTTCAGGATCTCTTGAATAAATGGGTAAGCCCTGCAGTGTATGATTGGGATGCTTTAGCAGATCAAATACTGATCAAGGACCCCTGCAGAGGTCACATGAGCTCACACAGTGCCCAACACCAGACGCACGTGCCAAGGCAGCACATGAATGGGAATTCGAAACCAGGCAAGCGCAGAGATCAAAGCTAACAAACTTTACATTATAAAGATGAGAAAAAGATGTAATCAATTTAACTTCCAATTTATGGTTGGTCCACATGTTGTTTATACTTTCTAAAGCACATTATCTTAGTTAAGAAAGTTTTTCAGTTTCTCCTTAGACTTCCTGCTGTCAGATGCTTAGTTCATGTCAGTTGGCACGTACCAGTTGTCACCAAGTCAGGGTTTGAATTGCATGTTTTGGGATTTTATTTTTCCCTTTGAAATAAGAAACTTGAGATTCATTTTTCAGTTGTACTTACAGGAGTTCCTCAGGATTCTTTAAGATTTTAGCATTTCTACCCAATTTACTGCCAAAAGAGGATTTTCAGCAAAACTGCACATATTTCACACAGTAAGGGTTAACAATGCAGGATAATCTGTACATTGCTACATTTTTTTGATTTAAGGGTGGCAAAAATACTCTTGTACACAATTAGAAGCAGTATGTAGTTGAAACATTTACAATGAAACTAATGCATGTCAAAATCCTGAAATAATACATGATGTATTATAAGTTTAATAAGTCTGTCAGTAGCTCTACTTGTTCTCTCATTACTAAGCCAAACCATATAAAGCATAAAACAGTTTCTTAAGATTTGCTTGCAATACAGTTTTATTTCTATCAAAGCAAAATGACTTGCGATAGTGGGGAGGAGCAAGTGGCCATGATAAAATACATTTTTCACTTCAATCATATCTAATAAGTGGTATATTAAGAATAAAAAATTTGCTTGGGAAAACAACAAAGTATATAAAAACTAGTTCTGCATCATAGCGGCATTAAGTATATAATTAAAAACATAATTCATATTTATTTTTGAGCATGTCTACATAGTACATGTTTTATGGTAGTAGTAAATGACATATATGCCATTTTAGTTTTAAATATAAACTCTTTAAGAAACAGCTTATGTTTTCTTTAAGATTACACTATATTGCCTAATTCATATGAATAAAATTGTACCTCTAAATATTCTTGAATTTTGAAGTCTTATTTTTTTCCAATTTTGTAATAAAATAGTGCATAGTTGTGTCTATAAAATGGAAAAATGCTTGATATTCTCTGTTCTCTCTTCAGAGAAAAGAAAAAATCTCTTTAATGATGATCTTCTAGTATGTTATTGCAAATGATAAATATGTCAAACAAAACATTAAGTTATGTGAAAGGACTAGATAATACAATATATTGTATTTAGACGAGTCAAACTACTCTACTCTGTGTACAAACTAGTTTGACATAACAGCTCAGTACTTTGGGAGAAAAACACAACTCAGTATAGCACTTTTAAATCCATCTGCTAATATATCTGTATAATGCAAGAAAAAGAGTTGTTTCTGAAGTAAAATTAGACAATGGAGCCAATTTCATTTTTTATGCATGTGAATTTAGAGTGCTTGAGGTTATTAGTTGAAACTGAGTAACCTTTCCAGGCTTTCATCTCTTTCTTTTCAAATTTGAATATGAAAAGCATATTCAAGTCAAAGACCATCACTTTAATGACATTTGGCAGTCATTTGATTTATTGGGTTTTAGAAAAAAAAATTCCTTTAAATATTTCATCATACTATGCTAATCCTAGTAATATTGCCAGCTGAAGCCATGTACCTGTATTAGCAGAGACAGAATGGTGTGGAATTTTCTCTGTCATCCTAGTAAAATTTCCATGAATCTACTGAATAATAAAACAACCTTATTGAAATATTCAGATTTGGGTTTTTAGTTAAAGTGTCTAGGATACATAATAAAAGAAAATGTCTTTTGAAAGGAGGGGGTAAAATTACTTCATCAAATATTGAAGGGGCTTGACAGCAATGAAAATTGTTCTTTATGAAGGATATTTTTACAATAGGATACTCATGCCTTTTCAGTTTGATTAATTATATAATAAGCTTTGAAATAAGCAATTGCCATGATATATTTGTATATTATTTACAGTTCTGACACTGAACTCTAGAAAGCTGATCTAAATCTGCTGGAGTTGGGGTGTGTTTTAATTTTATAATTACTATGTTAGGTATTCTGAAATTACAACCAGAAATCTTCAAACACCGTATATGGGAAGTGATCGTTAATGCAGATGGAACTTTAAAAAGGAGAAAGAAAAGTAGGGATGGGGGGTTGGTTAAGAAGAGCTTGACAGTTATGAACTATAAGGAGTGCTGTTTGCTCTTTGAAGAACAAAATTTCATCCTTTGAATATTTGTCTATACAGTCTAATTTTGAAATCACAGTGGTTTTGCTTTCTTTGAAATCACTCAGTTTTCAAGTGTAGGTGTTTGTGACCTTTGACACTTCTTCCTAAATTGGTACAATGGTTTATCATATTAAAAACTAACACATTTCTAAAATTGAAACTACTACTTTAGTTCCAGTTATAAAACAGAAAACACATCAGAATTAATCATGGACAAAATAGTCTATGAAGAAAAATAAAGTGTGATGAAGACCAATTTTGATTTACTAATCATAGTATTAAAAATTTACATTTTAAACATGTAATTTCACTAGACTGTTTGAGTTAAATGTGTTATGTAATAGGGCTGTGCGATGCTTTGGTCCCTGATTCGATTCAGTGTAAATTTTGCCCAATTCGGTGGCTGAATTTCCAAATCCAAACTGAATCGGAGGACCCTTTATTCTCTCTGAATCGAATTGGAACCTTCTGAATCGATTCAGAAAGATTCAGAGATACGGACACAGAGACAGCTTTAAATGTTTTTTCTACATATGGAGTGCCACACAGAAGCACGCGGGGCTTCCCAGCACACTTGGCAGCAGACCCGGATGTGGACCAAAAGCACTTCTGGTCCACTTCTGGGTTTGCCAGCAAGCATGTGAAAGGCTCCCCCTGCACTCCTGTAAGACGCTCCATGCACCCCAGCATTGCAGCAATCACGAGCCGTGCCTGCTACCTCAAGGTATGTAGAAAACCTTTTAAAGCTGTGTCTGTGTCTGAATCGCTGATTCTCTGAATCACCGTTGAATCCTTAGATTTGGATTCGGTTGAATCAAATCAGGGACAGTGATTCAAATCAATGAATCAAATCACTGTCCCTGATTCGGGCCAAATCCAAATCAAATAGGGCCCACTTCGCACAACCCTAATACGTTCTGAGTTGCACGCATAAGTTCTGAGTTACATGTTATTATGTCAGGTAGTCCTGTGTTTTTATATCAACTCTATTCTAATAGCAACATAGGTTGAAGTGTGGCTGGGTGTAGGGAAAATAATTTGAAAGACTTTTGCTTAATAGTAATTTTAAGAATTTTAAAGTTATCTACTAAATAGCAATATACATATACAGCACTTCCTTAGGTAGCTAAAAATAAGGGGAAATGATATTTATGACTCAGAAACCATTTATCTGTAAAGATAACATAATCTTCTATGGAGGTATTTTCAACCTCAAATGTAAATCAGTAGTCTGTGGCAATGACACCATTAACTATAAACCCTGGGGCACTAGAACCTCATTGTATCTATGTCACAATCAATGAATCATGTTTTACCACACACAATACCCTAGTGATTTGTGATTTATGTATTTGGGGGTTTTTCAAGTTGACTTTACAAGAAAAATATGTGTTTACGTCTGTGGTTTGCTTTTTTTTAAAAACAAAACAGCCATCTGCAAAGATTCGGATTGAGGTTGTATCCCTCAGTCTTGCTGATTCCCGAGTTTCAATGGATGAGACAATACAACGGCTGTTCGTAGAATGGAGATTCTACAGTTTCCCAGCAGAAGAGACTCCAGTGTCACTTCCAAAACCAAGAAGTGGACAGTGGATTCACTACAATTACAGCAGTGGTAAGTATAACGTATTTCTGAACAGCCTTATATCTTCTATTATTTTCAGTTCTATAGAAATGTTTAATAAATTCTGCTTCTGTCATTACTCCTATTGTAGTATAGTTGGTACATCTGCTGGTTCTAAAAATTATTTTAGAAAATAATACAAATACCATATAAATAGAAGCTATAACAATATATACCATTTGAGGATGTGATTTATAACGTATAAACCAGCCTCATTTGCTGAAAAGAGAAATATCTATTGAATACAGAAGATGAAATTATTTCTTTAAGTACACCCTTTATTTTTAATTTTTAAAAGGAAGAATGTTCTGGTGGCGCCAACGAGCCAATGCATGTCTTGGCACTTGATGACACTGCAAACGCTAAAAAACACCCAGGAAGTCATTATTCCATAGAACCCAGTCCACACAGAACTCAAACATTCAAACATAGTTCTAGTAATAGATCACATTACTAGATTTGCATATTACTTTAGAATATTTGGCACTGTTTAAAGCAAAATCTTTTTTTAATGAAACAGGAAGTTATCCAGCTATGATTACTGTTGCAATGCTATCTATTTACTTCACTATATTTATTCTATATGTTCCAATGTACCTTTGTCTCATAAACTTCTATTTGAAAGTATTTTGTGTTAATGTTGAACTTAATTTATTATAGGAATACCCATATTACTGCTATAGTAAAGATGGTTAATGTACTAATTAGATCATTTTCTCAATTATGTCATACTACAATAAGCTTGAGACTGACATAAACGGTGATTTTTTTTTCCCCTTTTAATATATAAAAGAGAGAATTGTATGTGACTTTAGTAGGGTGAGGATTCCACCCGTGCATTTTAGTGAAGATGGTAATCTGGTAAAAAAACAAAAAAAAGGATTTGATATTTAAAAAAAATCATCATCAGGTGCTGGACAGTTATTAAGTTCTACTGACAATCAGTATTATTTTAACAGTATTAGCAGCACATTTTTTTGTGAATCTCTGAACATTGGGTGTATTTCCTTCAAATCATAGCTTCTGCAATAATGCAAACACACATTACTGAAAAGAGAAATATCTATTGAATGTAGAAAACTACATTATTTCTTTAAACACATTCTTTGTTTATCATTTTAAAAGGAAGAATATTGTAGTGAAGCCAACAAGTCAATGCATGTAATGATAAATGATGATACTTCAAAACACCCAAGAAATTCAACTTTCTTTTAAACATTTTAATAAAGTAAGTTTCATGATTGCTAAACCCCAAAGGACCAAAGCAAGAACACAAATGCAAACATGAATCAATAATTTTTTCACATTACATTATTTTAGGCAATGTCATGACTTCCAGGGATTTTATCTGTGATTTTAATCTCAGTATGGCAATACCACATAATTTGTTTTAACTTTTGCTTGTTAAAAATTGGCCACATACGAACAACTTCCATTTTCTGTTTGCTGTTGAAAGTATAACTATTCTTAGCACTTGAATAGCCCAGAAAAGTCTCTTTGAAAGTGTTGTTAGTTTCAACTACTAGAGTGTTCTAATTTGCAGCACATTCAATATGGTTGCCTTGTTCTTTTTAGTATTTTACTTTGATAACTGGTCATCTAATTTCCACTTAATATTAGCTTTGCATATAAGAGAAAAGTCCTAATGAATTTGCTGTTTGATAATGTCAGTGAGAAAGCCAGTAATCTAATAGTAATGAATTCGCTCTGTGTGTGTTTACTATAGCTTTACTCCATTTCTTGTTCATGCCTAATTAGATTTGAGTATGTAGAATAGTTGAGGTTAATTGAATATTTTCTTTAATAAAATTGAGATTTACAGGGGGAGAAAGAAATGTACTTTGAGCTTAGAGAGAAACTAATAGTCTTCTACATTTTGTGTGGAAAAATCATGCTAAATCCACAAGTAATTTAAGAAATCATTAATTCTGGTAAATAAAATCTTTTTTTATGTATTTATAACTTAACCAGTGTGACTTTTAAGAAATGTGAGAAGCAAGGATTTCAGGGGTAGTATCTTGTATTGGACAAACTGCATGTTTGGGATAAAAGTACACAAGCTTTTGAGTGCAAGAAAAAAAATCCTTAGCTCTCGCATTAGTTTCTTGATCATCACCACTACGTCACTGTAACACTGTTTTAAGAAATACATGTAACTTATACCAGGGGTGGGCAGTTATCTGAGCTGGAGGGCCACTTAATGAGTTTTGGTGAGCTGTTCAGTGTCACATGCATATTCTCTCTCTCTCTCCCCCCACTCCCCTCCACAGCTGGACTGACACTGGCACCACAGCTGGACTGGGAGCATGAGACCACCAAGGGCTGTAGCATCTTATCTCACTGACATAGAAGCTAAACTGTTCTCAATGGTTGTTTGTACACATGACAGGGGTTTCATTCTCCCTAAATTGAAGCAGTAGGTTTTTACTTTGTGGGTGTTTAAGTGTCAATTTAAAAACAGACTGTTTCAATTTAGGGACTTCTGTCACACCACAGTGATGGCCCCCATCAGCTCATCTGCCTCGCCCGC
>NW_017728915.1:12665867-12697265 GCF_001723895.1 Crocodylus porosus
AGGCAAGGTTCAACCAGAAACAGTGAGGGGCCTGATTCTTTATTTCTTTTTTTCCCCCAGAGCTTGCCTGCCTCTCCTGTGGCCGGGGGGCAAGCTGCCAGTGGACCCTGAGCTGGGGGGGTGGGGGCTGGTCCTTTCCTCCATGGTGGTGGTGCCCCTCTGGGCAGCACCCATCCACTGAAAGGCCCAGAGGGAAGAACTGAAGCTTCCAGCAGCTCAGGGACTGTTCAGCCCACTGGCAGCTTGCCCCCCAGCTGCAGGACAGGTGGGCAGGCTTTGGGGGGGAAAGGATTGGGCCTCTTACTGTTTCCCCCCCTTCTGGAGCCTGCCTACATTTCCCATGGCTGGGAGATGAGCTGCAGGCAGGCTGAGCAGTCCCTGCGCTGTGGGGGGCCCTAGTTCTTCCCTCCACAGTGGTGGTGTCCTAGGACCAGCCAGGTGGACTGCTAGCAGTTGGGTGCTGCCCACAGAGTGCTGCTGCCATGGAGGGAAGGACCAGGCCTCTATCCCCTTCCACCCGCCCCCGCAGCACTCAAAGCCCACCAGCAGCTCACCCCACAGCTGCAGGAGCAGTAGGCAGGCTCCAGGAGAAAAAAAGAAAAAGACCATGGCTGCTTGCTGCTTTTTTTTTTTTCTTTTTTTCTCAGTCGAGCCTGTCCGCTTGAGCTGCCACCAAGTTGTACAGCCCCTGAGCTGCATGGGGCCCAGTGCTTCCCTCCGTGGTGACAGTGCCCCCTTGGACCACCCAGATGCATTGCTAGCATGCAGGTGCCATCTCAGGGGTGCTGCTGCTGTTGTGAAGGAAAGGTCTGGGGTCCCCAACAGATCACCCCCCTAGTAGGCTCCAGAGCCCCGTGCACTGTTTCGGCCACTTGGGACTGCCCAGGAACAGGCTGGTTTGCTGGAGGGCAGCTGGGTGTGCTCGTGGCAGAAGGCGCATGGGGCACTGGAAGCCTGCCAAGCCCAAGCTTCCCCAAGCACATCTGAGCTTCTAGTGCCCCATGCACCATTGCATTTTGTTACCTGGAAAACTAAAATACAATGGATGGGTTTTACCTTGCTATGTAACAAGGTCACTTAAAGCGAAATACACTGCGACACGTGTACATCATGACAAAATTAAAGTGAAATATACCACTGCAGGTGTAAACAGTAATGCCATTAAAGCAATGCAAAAGGGCAACTAAGTTGCTTTAAAGGCCAGTTTTATCATGTGTACAAACACCCACAGATTCCAGAGCAAGGAGCAGTAATTCAAATTGCAACAAAGGAAGTTTAGATTAGATACTACAAAAAGCTCTCTCACTAGGAGGGTAGTAAAACACTGGAACAGGTAACCCAGAGAGGTTGTGGAATCTCCACCCTGATAGGTTTTTAAGACCCAGCTGGGAAGATTTTTAAGCTTTGGCTGGGGATGATAGTTGGGGATGATCTAGTTGAAGATGATCCTGCTTTGAGCAGAGGGTTGAACCAGATGACCTCCTGAGATCCCTTTCAACTGTAATTTTCTATGATTCTGTCTACACTCCTCCCTCCTCCCTCCCCCCCTCACTGCACTTCCATGGCTTGGCTGACACTAGCAGACAGGAATGGGGCTGAGTACTGCGCTGCTCTGGGAGCAGGGCTGTGCCATTCGTAGCCCCATGGAGCTGGATTGCCAGCCTCTTGGCCTCTCCCCCACCCACTCTGCACACCCTCACAGGGGTGGCCAGGGAAGGGGACTCAGTTCCTTCCCTTGCCTACCCTCCATGCCACATGGTGTCAGATGGGTGGGCTGTGGTTTGGAAGTGAGAAGAAGATGCTGTCAATGCGCGTGCATACTCAAATGCACACAGAGACAGAGAGCACCCAGCTGGTATGTCTGTGGAGTGAAAGGGTGGGGGGAGAGTGAAGAGGCTGGGGGGCAGATCGAGGCCCCCACAGTGAGGGAGAGAGTGGGGCAGGGAGAGGCCCTGGGGTGAATGGGGCCCTGGGGCAAGGGTGGGTCATACAGCGGAGCTGCAGGAGGCTTGTCTGGGGGTGCAGGGGGGACATAGCTCCCTGCCACTGCGTGCACCCCTGTGGCAGGCACGGGGGGCATGTGCCCCCGTATTTCTGTGTAGGTTGGAAGTGGGCTTTGGGCTGGGGCCCTGCGTCCTGCTGCTTTTGCCCCAGGAGCCACGTGTTGGCCACACAGTGTGTCCCTTGCTCGCCTGACAGCAGGAGGCACAACATGGTGTCACACAGCTCCTGGGACAAAGGCAGCAGGGCAGAGAACCTCAGCCTGCAGCAGGCAGCCTGCTTCCACCTTGCACAAAAATCTGGGGGGTACATGCCCTCCATACCTTCCCTAGATGTGTGCCCAGCAGCAGGGAGCTGCACCCCCCTACACACAGCACCTCTGGATGAGCCTCCCATGGCTCCATCGCACAACCTGCCCTGGCTCCGGGGCCCCATTCACCCCTGTCTGCCCCGCCCCACTTCTTCCCTCACTTTGGGGGCTTCAATCTGCCCCCCCAACACCTTCCCTCTCCCCCCACCCCTCCCCCTCCACAGATTTACCAGAACAGCGCTACTCTAAACACCACTGAGCTGCATTTCTGGCTACATGCAGGCTGCAGCTGCTTGTATGTGTCAGTGTGCACATACCCCCTCCTGCTGCAGCCATCAGGAGCCCGCAGCTGAGCTGTCCTTTGGTCCGCCGCGGTGCAGAAGGGATTACAGCTGTAACAAGCAATTCGTTTACCTTTATAATACCTTTTAATACAGAAAAACTTATTAGAAAAAAATTGGTACTTAAAGACTTATATGAATTTGATGTTATGTCAAAGTTCATATTTTACCTCTCTGAACCTATCTGCAAGTTCATTCTGTTTGAAAAATGTATGGAAGCAAACAAAGCTCAAATTATCACTGACCTACAAACAGTAATTGAGTTTGAGATCAGACTTTTAGTTTCACCTTTGTAAAATGTATATTTTTCAGGCCCTGGCCATTGCAATCAAAATAACAAAGATTAAGTTTACTTTAGCCTTTGATAACAATGAAAGAACATTTACATTTTTTGGGCATAGAAAATAGCAGTATGAAAATGCTGAGAGGACAAGAAAGTTGTTGGTAAAAAAAAATAATGATAGTAGGTCTGAAGAATGTTACCTTGCTATATAAAACCTTCCACAGAATTGACAGTAGTAGGAATAGAACTATAAGAAAACCTTTCAAAGTTTTTTATGGTATTTATATAGATTGGAAATCTTTATCTCAGAAGACTAAATAATAGATTAGTTGAACTAATTGAATTTATATTAGTAGATGAAGTTGATAAAGAATTTCTAGATTCATGATGTATGGTGGGATATATTTTGGATTCAAAGTAAATTAGAGCTTGGGCTCTACGAGAAGATAGCTTTCTTAGTACAATTTTGCCAAGAAATTAGCCATATTAGCTGTAATACTGGAAAACACTCTTTATTTTAGTCTTCTCTTCCTCCTTCATGCACCAACATTTTGTGCTATAGGGATCAGTTGGAATGCACAATAACTGACTTTTATAAGCATGAAAATAAAGTACAGAAGTATGGAAATATTTCATGTTTTAGAGTTAATTTTAAACAAATAGAAAAGTATCATTTTAGATATAGACTGTTATGGTTCAATTGTTCAATTGGACACAAAAATGGGATACTGTATGCTTTGGGAATAGTTTTATAATCCTGAATTCTGAGCAATAGTAAGGGTTAATCTGAAAGTTATACAACACTAATCTAAAAATGTAAGTTCCTTTCCACTATAGTTAATCATTTTTTCCACTCAAACTTTCATGGGTTTCTTGTAACCAGCTTTCTATTTGTTGGATTGGATTTTTTTTTGCTGGGTGTGAAATTAATTAGGAAGCTCAATTTTGAATACAGGTTTTCATTATGTTAAAATAGCTTTATATTTAGCATTAGAGCTAGAAAATTACAGTCAATGGTCATAAGGAAGGAGAATCTGTTGATGTGGTAGCCCTTTTGAAGTTATTCACTGTCCATCTGTATCCCTGCTGCCTCACTTCCTGTGGTGGCCCCAGAAGTATTTGGCCATACTAATAGCACATGGTAGCAACATATGGTAAGGCATACACATAACTAAGGAAATAGCAAGTGGCTGTAACAACTTATTTTGCCGTGAAGTAGAGCTGCTGAGGAGGGGAGCTAAGGAGGGGTTTTAAAAGTCTGCCTGATCATATAAGACCAGACATGTCAAATGTAAGGCTCATGGTCTACATGCAATTTACAGAGCCATGCTGTCAATCCCACAGGGCTCCCAGAGATGCTGGGTATTGAGGAGCAGGGTGAATTAGGGCAGGGCCAGAACCCTGTTGGAGATGCATGTCAGTGGCAGGGGGTGAATGACATTTGTGTTAACCTCTGTGCTCCCACTTTTTCCACTGCTCCACTCCCTGGCTTAGGCGGGGAGTTGGACTAGATGACCTTTGGAGGTCCCTTACAGCCATACTTCTCTGTGACCCTCTGACTCTGTGTAGATCCAGTGTACAAGGAGGGGTGAATTTTACACTCCTGCTGTAGAATATTGACCCTCTACATAATCTCTACCAAGGGGACAGATATACTAAATTGATGATATTTGCAAATTAAGAGTCCAGGTATAAATCATTGATTGCTATATGATGGTAAGCCTTAGTAATAAGGGTGCCTGCTCTTTCTGGAGAAATAGTGATTGGGGAGTTGGAGCTATATTCCTCGCTCTGTTGGGCATATACGTATCTTCTACTAGGGAGCAATGAACAGCCTGAGGCTCTATAAACTGCAAAGCTTCCAGCAAATATCTAAATGTCTATGAAAATCTTTTCCTTCCAGATATGGTAAAGGCCACTCTCTGAATTAATTTAATCTCTGATGATCTTTTACTTCTGCTTTGAACTCTTCTGTTCCCATTCTCCCCAGTCCTTGGCAAGATGTGTAATTCCTATGGATATGTAAATGAGTATTATTCATTGTCACAGTGTGGCATGCTGCACATGCCAGTCCTGACATGGGAGGGCCCCAGGAGGCATGGCAGGATCCCAGAGAAACAATAGATTGCCCAGTAAGGGCAGGAAATGGTCGGTGCTTACCTGCAGGTATGGAGCCAGCACAGTGAGCAGTACCATTGCTGCGGGTTTTAAGAACCTGTTGCTAGAGGCTGAGAGGGCATGCAGGATGTGACATCATAAATCCACATCTGCAGCCAGTAAGAAAAATGCAAGCAGAACTGAGCAGTGGAGGAGAGCAGAGTAACATGCCTGCATCCAACTCCTCAATGATGAGTGGGGTAAGAAGCCCCACCAGTTCCTCAGTCTGGAAATCCAGAGGAGTCTCTAGTCACCTGGTGATCCAGGGCTGCCCGGAGGCTCTTCATGGGCCTCAGCACCCTGATACTGAAATAGAGAGCACATGAGTGCAGCAGCAGCCAGAGCCCACCATCTGGCCATGGCAAAGTCATGGTCAATTTCTTAGTTCTATTTTGTTGCTCTTCAGTGAATCAGTTAATGTTAATTTGGAAGGCGGAAAGCCATTTGTGAATAAGGAGTCCTGACTCCAGAGGATAGTAGAGTTCCAAATATTTGACTCGGATGGGAGACTTAAAGCCAGGACAGCTGAACAGCCCCGAATTGATTGGGGAGTAGTGCCTGATGGTCACCCATTACAAATTAATTCTGAACCTGATTTATTTAAGAAAGCTGTCAAATTGATTATGTGCTTTATTTATTTATTTATCTGAGCCTATGAATCAATTTGGAACTCTGAGAATTTAAGAGTTCCTGCGACTTAATTACAAACTGTTAATTTAGAAAAACCTGCATAGTGCCTGGGTTAAGGCTAGCCCAATTGAATGCCCTCAAAAGTGAAATTCAGAACCCTGGAATCGCTTACAGGTCTGGCATTCCCAAAATCTAAAAGGGTCGGGGACATCTGACCATGTCTGCCTGGGGGTGGGAATATTGACAATAATCAGGCCTCGGTTGGCAAGTGGACAGGGGTGTAGGGGAGGAGGAGTCCCCCCCCCAAAGCACCAACATTAAGAGCATGCCCATGGGTTGTCTGTACCATACCAGGACCCTCCTTTCTACTTAAGATCAAGGGGTGGTGAGCAAGCTGAGGGAAACTTCTTGTGGATGTATTGCTCAATGTACCCCAGTGCCCAAGCAAAAGCAGGGCCAAGCCAGGGAGGAACGCTTCTGAATAGCAAGACACCTACTGTTCTGGCATGACCAGGTACATTCATATACTGATGAAAGAAAGAGGAAGAAATCAGGTATCCATGTGTGTCACATGTAGGTAACAGTCCTATCAGATTGAGCGAGTGAAAGAGAAATCCTTAATATGGGATGAAGAGAGGAAAGGGGTTGGTCTTTTGTGAAGGTACGTGGTAGTGATGTGGCAGAGTGAAAATGAGCAGAATAGGGCTTCCATAATAGTAAGGAAAGAGAAAGATAATCCTTGAATGGAGAGGAGGGAAATGGTCTTCCTGATAAAGATTTCCTCTTATGATTTTCCATTTATGAGAGAGAATGAAGCCAAGTGTATCCCTGCAACCATTAACTCAGTGGGCAAGCTAGGACTTTGTACGGAATGGTGAATGGAATGGTGAGCATTAAAGTTAAAAATGATATAGATATTAGGGATGGAAGGGACTCCATAATCTATGGAAAACAACATAGTATAATTTATGCTGCATTTCATATTTTAGGTTTGCTTGTGCCAGTCTCATAGGGTTTCTATCATATTCCATCGGGAGCTTATTCCACGCATAGTGCATATCAATTTCAGGAAGCTTCTCAAGCTAATTTGTGTGTTCGTTCACTCGCTCACTCGCGCACTCTCAATTTTTTAATTTAATTTATTTGCACTTATTTTATCTCTGTGTACTGAGTCATTTCATGAATGATTTTTACATTTTTCTGATACTTGTAGTCTATTACCAGTTCCTGATAAACGCACTTCATAAGGCAGGATGGTCAGGAATATTCCTTTTTTATTTTCACTCCGTCACATTAGTGGTACAAAAAGTTAATCTGATCTAGTGATGAGTGTATTTTAAATGTAAACAATAATTTTTTGGGGGGTGAAACAAATGTCAGGCTGTGGGTTTCTACAGTCAGCTAGGTCTAGATGCTTCTCTTATTGTATATTGTGGCAGGAGAGAAGGATTAAATTACTGAGGCTGTCAGAAAGGACAAGTACCCTGCCATACATTATCATTATCACTAGCTTCTTGGGTCAAAGAAAATGCTGTAAATCCCTTCAAATACAAAGCAATAAAGACCACTGGCTTTTACAATCATGACTGCCAATGCCATTAACAGAAAATGACAGCTATGTGGCACACTTATTTGCTGCTTGTATCTTTTGTGACAGATAAACCTGCCAGTAACTTGACATTAGATCACATGACTGTTCAGATTTAATTCTAGATTTTATTGTAGCTTTTTCCTTAGGAAGGTCTAAGGAAGGAAACGGGGGGGGGGGGAAGGGGATTCCTCCTCATGTCCTTTTCCCTAAAAACCAAAAATACCCCAAATTGCTTTAACTTTAGTTGATAACTACTTATATTCATTACAGGATTTTGATTTTCTTTCCAGTGATGTACTTGGATAAGGAAGATAATCACACAAGGAGAGAATACCTGAAGTCTATACTTCAAGGACCAAAGTTGAACACTGGCAGGTAAATATTGGATGAATGAAAAATAGAAATACACCAGATAGATCTTTGAAATAATTATATATAGGCTGTAATATGGTATACCTTGAAATTGTTTCCCAATGAGGAAACATGCCTTGAAAGTTAATCATTAACTATGTAGATTTTCACAATCCCTTGAACCAGTGGGAAGGTAGAATTATTCAGCAGTCATCCAAGCTATCTCAGAATCAATGTTAGCTTCCCCAGGAGCCCATCAGCACACTATAACTCCATAAAACATATTGTAGTATATTACAATATTTTATGACATTTGATATGCCTTCCAGTGAAGTGAATTGCACATGTCACACTGGCTTTTCAACTATGGAATGACACCTAAACTTTTGATATGGTGATATGCCTGTCCCTTCACTGAATACTTTTTCATGTGCAATGAAATGAAGCAACTCTCTTACTGTTCATAAAAGCTATTTCCATTCTGTCACTTTTTTATGCATGGAATTCTGGGAAAATTAAGTAAATGAATATTATCGTTGTTTATCTGTGATAGATTAAAAGTGCTTTATGGATAATTCATTGCTTTCTGAACCCAAGTCTTCTAGGCAGTGTCAGTCCTGTATTTAGCCTAAAGCTGTGCATAAATTCATGTAGCAGACAGCTATATATTAGCTGTACAGATGAGAAAGTTTGAACATAAATTCATTCTACACAGCTAATTGTAATTATTTCTTCAGGTTCACACTGATTTGGAAGGTATACAAATTATTTCACCTTAAAAAGAAAAAGCACTTCTCCTCTTCAGCATCAGAGTGAATCACAAATGTGGAGGAGCAAAAGATCTGAAGAACTATGCCATGTGCAGATTGGTAGAATACCTGCTGATTGTGTTTGAAATATATAGGTTAAGTTCTGCCCTTTAAGCATGTAATTACCTATGCATTCACAACTATGAAGTTTAGACCTAATGGCAGAATTTGGCAATAAGAGAGAAGTTTCTCTTCCCTCCATTTTACTTGAAAATCTTGGCTAGGCTATCTTGTAGAACAGTTACTGTAAATAACTGTGTAATAGCCACTGTGAAATAATAGAGGTAACCAGCAGCATCAGTGACATTCTCACAAAGATTGAGCATACCCTTAATTTAATTTATTTTGTATTGCTAGGGACCTTATTTTCTCTGTTTATTATAGCTTGGAGCCCTGGCCATAATGATACCTGGATGTGGCATTGATTCTGTAACAGGGTATGAAACTATTAATCTAAATGATGCCATGCCTCAGAATGGAAACTAATACCATGATGAACACAAGAAGTTTTGGATTCATGTTTCTCATCACAAAGCCTTGCATAATATCAGAGATTTTGAGCTTAAACAGGAACTACACTCATGCTTTAACTTTAGGAAATGAAATGATTACAAATATAAATGTTAAGGGTGCACTGATAGAGATTTTGGGGGCTGATATGGACAGCTGATTTTTAAGGAGGCATATCAGCCAATACCAATCTGATTTTCAACATGCAGTCTTGCAGCTTAAAGAGCCGCATGCAGCTGGTAAATCTGTTGTGGTGAAAAGAAAGAGGGCGGGAAGGGGTGGTGGAGGGCAGATCAAGGCCACTGCGAGGAGGAGGGAGTGGGACAGCGGCTGAGGCAGGCGCTACCCAGCCAGGCAGGACAAGGCACAGGATGGAGCCACGGCTCTTCCAGAGGTCACAGGGAGGGTGGAGTGGCTCCCACATCTGTGCACCCCAGAAGAATATGGAGGGGCATGTGCCCCCAGATCTGCATGGGGCTCAGGCAAGGTAGGCTGCAGTTGTGGGCTGGGGCTGCTCTGGGCTCTTCCTGGTGGGGGCTGGTCCAGGGCATGTGGCTGTGGTGTTGGGAAGGGGACTGTGGGGGGGGGCTGCAGCCACCCCAAAATTCACTGTAGTTTCCCCCATAGCCCCACCTCCCCAGCACTACCACTGCCCACCCGGACCACAGCCCCAGCCCAACCCCTCCTCCCATGTGCCAGAAAGAGCCCAGTGCAGCCCTGGCTCCAAATCACAGCTGTAGCCCACCCTGCCTGCAAATGCCCTCCCCTGTGCCCTCCTGGAGTGCACACACTGGTGGGTGCCACCCCCCCCCCATGCCTCCTGGATGAGCCATGGCTCTGTCCTACACCCCATCCTGCGCCAGCTGGGCAGCACCTGCCCTGCCTCAGCCCCAGGCCCACTCTCTCCCTCACCACAGGAGTCCTTGGTCTGTGCGCCCCCCTCCCTTCCTTCCCTCTCCCTGTCCACCACAACAGAATTACCAGCTCCATGCAACTCTCCAAGCTGCTGGGCTGTGGTTTAGACTGCCTGTGTGCTGCACTGTGGCTGCGCGCATGCACGAGGCATTTATTAGCCAAATTATCAGCCACATCAGGCCAATTTGCAATACAGTCTATTTGCTTTATATCAGTGCCGATTCAATATTGGGCAATTCTAGTATTGTGTTATCTTGCTGCAATTTCAACCACGTATAAAAAAAGAAATCTAGGAAGAGGAGTGAATTTTGGCATCAACTCCATACTACAAAATGTAAGGACTTGGTCTGCTGATATAAAAACACATCAAGGGCTGAGTGAATAATTTATCTTTGTAGAGAAGTCGACCTGAAATTGGACATTTTGGGGTTTTTGCAAAATTCAGAAGTGTTCAGGTTCATTGAAATGTTCTTTTTCATAGACATATGGGTTGGAAGGGACCTCAGTAAGTCATCGAGTCCGACCCCCTGTCCTGGGCAGGAAAGAGCTTTGAAGTTAGATAACTCCAGCCGGGTGCATGTCCAGCCTCCTCTTAAAGACCCACAACATAGGGAGACCACCACCTCCCTTGGAAGCCCATTCCAGATTCTGGTAGCCCTTACTGTAAAGAAGTTCTTCCTGATATCTTCAAACTGACTTGTAGTCATTTTCAGTTTAAAAAAAAAAAAAAGATTCACAAACACTATTGTTGAGGTTGTCATTGCCCACCAACCCACTTTATATCCATCCAATACCCTAATGCAGGAGGTTTAAACACAGCCCCTGGTGCCACCCATGGGTCTTAGAGTAACCCATGGGCAGCATATGGGATGTGCTGGGTGGCCCTGTATGCTGCTTGAGTGCCAGTTTTAGCTCACATCTTGGAGTGGCCAACATGAGCAGCACAGCCCCAGAGCAGCTACATGCTGCTCTGGGATTGTGATGCACGTGGCAGCTGCTTTGGGGTTCCAGGGCCACACCACACAGCCCTGCAGTAACAGTAGTTCCAAGGCCCCACTGTACAGCCCCACAATGCCAGCTCTGGATCCAAAATGTGGGGCTAGTCTGTGGTTCTGGTGTGGCCCATTGTCCAGGCTTGTGCCATTCGTCTGGCCTGTGGGGCTGGATGAATGTGACACCCCTGTTCTAGTGGTTAGAATGCCCCTCTGATGCAGGAGATTCTAGTTCAAATTCCTTTGCTGCCTGATTCACAGCAAAGTTTTGAACCAAGACATGTATCCCTAATTAATGGGATATGGAGTATTTGGGGCTAGGTTTGCCCCAGTCTCTGCTCCTGAGCTGTTGTGTTACATATACTAGGCTGGGTCAGGAAACTTGGAAATTAGTTTACTCTCTTGACTGTCCCAGGGACATTCAAACAAAAGACCTCCAAGCCATGCCCTGGGGGCCAAGGGCCAGATGTAAAAACACAGAAACAAGAAACTTGCTTACCTGCAATATGATGCATGGCACCACTGAAACAGAGGGGAACTGGCATGGGTTTCAAGCCGTGCCTTTATTCAGCTGAGGCCAGCCACTAGCTGGCAGAAATAAAAAGGATTGCTGCAGGAAGAGCAGGGGAGGCAGGTTGGCTCTCAACACCAGCAGCAGCTGGTGCTTACATAGCGAAGGAAAGTCCAGACAGGAAGCAGTGATAGAGGCAGCAGGGGCTTTCAGCGCGGGCAGAGGAGGACTCAACCCCCAAGGACTGAGGGGCACCAGGAGCGAGATACTGCCAGCAACGCGGAGGGAGAGTGGCATCACAAGCTGCATTGAGCAGCAGGAAGGAAGTGACTGCCCAGAAGTAGGGGTTGTAGCAGACCCAAGGGAGATGACAAGTTATCTCCCTGAACATGCACAGGTACCAGGTGCGGAAGACAGGTTGGCAGCGGCAGAGCTGAAGAAACTCCCAAGGTGGGGCGACGAGGGGACCCCATCAACTCTGGGCGGTAGGGCCAGTGGGACAGCCCAATAGGCCACCCATAACCTTATTTTGTTGGGTCCATTTTTTTTCTTTTCTTCTGTTGGAGGGAGTGTGGTGATGGGACTGGAGGCTGCATGAATTGAGTCCCCCAGCCTTATAAGGGGCCCCTGGCATGGGGAGGTGAATGCAGCAGAGGAATACTGGCACGGTGGCTTCCTTCCTTTTTTTTTCTTTTGCCTTGTTTGCATTTTTTTCTTTTGTTTCCCCCTATCTTGGGGGTTCCAGAGGGGGCTGAGGCCCAGAGGGCATAACTAGTAGGTCTGCAAGCCACCGCAGAAGTAAAATGCACAGCACATGAAACCCAAGAGAGGTGTCAGAGTTCTGGATGCACCTGCACCGGAGAAACGGCAGCCACAAAACCTGGTGTCACCCTGGAGGTTGGCAGAAGGTTGGGGTGTAGGGGTGGTGGAGCTCCACAGACAGCTGTCAAGCAGAGTACCCACCACTGAGGGACCTTCAGTGGTTCGCCCCCCACTGGTAGTACATTCAAAGTCATGGCGGGTGAGTTTGGGGGTGGCCAAAGAGGCACTATAGACCTACCTCAGGGACCACAAGAGACAGCGGTACATCTGTCACCAGCTGCTCAGGCCAAGGCAGCGTGTGAACAGCTGTTCAAGGCCAGGTGGAAACAAAGACTAACATTCTTGGTCTGTTCCCTGTTCAAATAAATACTTAAGTTGAGGTAGTATCTTAAAAGTATTTGCCAAAAGTTTCATCTAGCCTTATTCCTTGCTTTTGTCTCTAATGCCTCAATCACGTAACTCCAGTGAGTTTGACTAGCCATAGCTACCAAAGCATTTGGCTGCCCTCTATCCTTTTGTACACAATATTCTAAACATAGCTTTGTCAAGCTCTCTTAGAATGTTTATGTAATTTACTGCATCTTTCATTCGCTATTTCATTTGATGTGTAGCTGAGAATTATTTCTTTTTTGTTTGGATTGTGCCAGAATTTTGACAGTTTTATCCATCATAATCCGTTGGCTCTCCTGCCTTGTGAATGTGGTGTTTGAGATATGTTCAACAATTCATGTTGTCCTTTCAAAATAAATTTTAAGATGTGTGTATATATATATAAAAAAGTGTGTGTGTTAGTAATTAAAAACAAACATTTAAGTAAAGGAACTAAATATTTATTCTTAGATAATTAGCTGAACTTAAAACTAAAACCCTAGGAAAGCATATTGCAATTGCTGCTAATGTATTTGAAGGCTTTTAGAAGGATTTATTCACATTTTGTTTAAGGTGTCATCCTTTACACACTTGGATTTTGTGCAGCTTGTTTCACATTTGGAATCATGCTTACTGAAAAATATTTAGGTGGTAAAGTTTATGAATACTCATGGCTTAAACAACATTGCCAAGTCGTATCTATACAGTTAACTCTTAACTCCTGTCATTTGGTCAGTACCACTGCTTTTGGTCTCTGCACAGGCCAGTAATTGAAGTCAGACGCAACTGAACACTACAATTATATGTTTGAAAGGAAGGCAATATTTGGATGCAGTGACTGAAATAAATGCATTTTGTGTATCTGTTGGGTTTAGATATTCAGGATTGGCAAACAGGTCCTTGCTTAGGTTGGATGATAAATGTATTCAGAGGTCTTATTATTTAGACTGTATCCAGATCCTTTTAGAAAAACATAACAGCTAGTAGGTATTAGCTATAATGGGGAGAGGACTGAAGGAAATGACGTAAGAGGAGAAAGAAGGAAACTAAGCTGTTTTCCTTTTTTTTTCTGTTCTGTGTTTAATTTGACAACAGTGGCAGAGAGTGAGAAAGTTAGGAGGAAAGTTAGGACACAGAACTGGGAACAGGATGGGAAAAGATTAGCAGGTAATTGCTATACCCAGATAAAGAGAAAATCAGTTTTGATTTTCTCTTTTTTAAACTGTTTTAATGGACTTATGAGTTTCAAGTAGCATTAGTGACAATATAGGTCTCACTCAACACTAAGCAAAGTAAATAAAGCTCAAAGCAATTAATCCTAGAAATCTGTAAGAAGATGTACATTATATGTGCTTGTACCTGGGTGTTATCAAGCTCAAACTCTAAAAAGCAAACACATGATACTACATTATGAAGATACGGGAACAGACTTTGGGTTGTAATTTTGTTGCTGTTTTGGAGCATAACTAGTGGCATTTTTCTTGACTGGCACATGCTCACCTGATAACCAGTTGGGATGTGTGCTTTCCCAAATATCTCACAGCTGAATGTTTGCAGTTTATGTTTAGAAATATTTGCTTCATTGAATATGGCTAGTATTTCTGATATTTGGGAGATTTATTGTCTGGTATTCCTATTCCTAATAGTTCTTCCATCTATTTATCATGATTCAGCACAGTGCCAAAATAACATGTACATAGAGATTGCTAGGTGATAGTTATTCTTAATTGTATTGGCAGGTCTTCTGGTTGACTAGTTTCTGTAGTACAGAAAGATTTTAACCAGCAAAACTCTGATTACATTTAATTTATCATTTTCCAATCGAAGGATATATAGTCCAATAAAAATTAAAAACTTCACATTGAAACTGAATATTTGAGGTTCTTTTTTTTTTTTTCCTGGAGGTGAAGTTTATTTGTCATTTCAAACAAACTGTACATGAAGGTCATTGTGCTTAAAATAAACCAAAAACAAAACATCTTCTGTATTTTGTTGCATTTTTAAATCATTTTATGAAACTCTGGAAATATGTAGGTGTAATTCCATTTTATAAATAGAAAAACTAATGTAGGGAAAAAGTACCTTGAACAACTCAATTGACAGCAGAGCTCATGTAGACAGACCTATCTTTCCTAATACATACTTCTTCCAACCAAGGATTACAAGCATTCTGCTCCTCAGCCTATATTGTAAATAGGGTTTGGGAGATTGGAAATTGTTGAGGTCCACTCATCAGAAGTAAAACTGTAGATCAGGTTTAGGCAATTGTTTTGGCTGGAGGGACAGTTTTGGTGAGCTGTCAAGGGCCATAAGGGTAGCCCTGCCCCTTGACAGATGCCCTGGCCCCCCGCCGACAATCTTTGGACTGGAAGTCCCACCCCCTAGCCCCTGATCTTTGCCACCAGAAGTACTCCTTTTGGGAGGAAGGGTTGCCATCTGACACAGAAAAAAACAAATCATACACTAAAAATCAAACGTCTACTATAACATATTTTAATTCTACTACAAAAAATATTTTTTGTCATGATTTGTGTTTGCATAGTGTATATAGAGGTGACTGCATAATAGGTCAAAATAAAGTCTTACTCTGGTTTATTGTGTGTGGGGTGTGGTTGCTGTCGGTGTGTGGCTTGTGAGGCATTGTGGCTGTGTGTCAGGGGGTATAGGGTATGTATATGTGGAGAGGTTGTGGGGGGAAGAGTGTGGGTATGTGGAGTTTGTGGGGTGTGAGGGAGGATGGGAGGTTGTGGTGCACAGCCCCTGCCACTAGTGACAGCAGCAACTGGTGGGGGCCCTTGGGGTACTTGTGGTACTACTGCCTGGCAGCACATGGCTCCAACCAACATTGCACATGGTGGCAAGGTTGCAGCCAGGCCAGTCCACCGCTATCATGGGGCTCCCTATAGCGCATGTGCAGCTCCTGGCACTCGTGCACCAGCAGGGGGAATCCCAGCATGATAGAGCCAGCTAACACTGGAGAAGCAGGAGGCGAGGCTCCCCATCACTTCTAGTGGAGTCTTCGCATCTGCATATGGTGGGCCAGCCTGGATGTGCTTCTTACTGCCACTTGCAGTAGGGTGGTGTGAAGCTTCAGATGCTGATTGGATTTGGAGGAGATTCAGCCCAATTCGGTAGCCAAATCTCCAAATCTGAATTGAATTGGGACCAGTAAAAAGATCCGAATCAAAGCTCTCCAAATTTTCAGAAAAGGTTTGGAGAGCTTCAGTGATTCGGGCAGTCCCCACCCACTGCATTAGGGAGCTGGAGCCGGACTTGGAGCTGGTAAGTGGGGGGCAGACGAGGGGGGGCTGGGGGAGGGGACCATGGAGGGGCTTCTACCAGCCCTCATCCCCTGCCTGCTCCCCCAGCTCCCCCATAGCTGTCCCGCCTGGCCTCAGCTCCCGATGCTTTTAAAAAACAGCCACAACTTCCCGGGTGCTGCCGGATGGGGGGCAATCTCCCCTGTCCCCCACTGCCCCATGCTGCATGGGGGCTCTGCATGAGCTCTCTGAATCCTGCTCACTCCCCCAGCCCCCTCCCCCCCATGGCTGCCCTGCCTACCCAAGCTCCGGCCCTCTTAAGACAAAAAAAATGAAAAAAATCCCAGGACTCACCAGCTCCTGCAGCGGCCTTGGGGCTTTGGGGACTCATGGTAGAGTCCCCCATGTGGTATGGGCCAGCAGAGGGCAGTGGGGATCTCCCCCCACTGGGCAGCACCTGCTGAGTGCAGAGGGTGGGGTTGTTTTTTTTCCTTAAAAGGCAAGAGCTGGGGTGGGTGGGGCAGCCATGGGTAGGGTTGGGACAGGGAGGGTCGCAGGGCTTGTGCAGAGCCTCCCATGCAGCATGGGACAATGGGGGCAGTGGGGATCAGTCCCACCCTGCAGCACCCGGTGAGTCGGGGTTGGGTTTTTTTCAAAGTGCCAGGAGCTGGGGCAGGCAGGGCAGCCATTGCCAGGGCTGAGAGAGTGGGCAGGGGATGGGCCTGGGTGATTCAGAGATTCAGCAGCAGCTGAATCTTTGAATCAGATTCAGCTGAATCAATCAGGGACAGTAATTCAAATCACCAAATCGAATCTCTGTCCCCTGAATTGGCTGAATCCAAAGCAAATACTAGCTGCTTCACACAACTCTAATGCGCAGCTCTGGCCAGAGTCATGTGCCTCCAGGCAGCAGTGCCATGAGCATCCCGAGAGCTTTGGCCTGTTGCTGCTGCTGCCACCAGCTGTAGGGGCTGTAAGCCATAAGGGAAAGTGTGGGGAGGTCCCCACGCTCTCCCATCCTCATACCCATACCCTACCCACCCAAGCTCCATGTTCCCAATCCCCCCCAGGGTGCAGGCTCCGCACTCCTGCCAGCCCCAGCCCTGTGCTCTGTGCTCCCGCCCAGCTGCAGCTTCCGCTGCCCCTGCCACAGCTTCCCCTGCCCCCCACCACAGCTTCCCTACTTGCTGCCAGGAGCAAACACTGTAGCAGGGAGACCAAGAAGAGCTGGTGGAGCCTGGGGAAGCTGAGCAGGTCCCCCAGAAACTGCATCAGTAGCAGCAGCAGCCCCACCCAGAACATGCTGGCTGGGTTGCACCTTTCCATGCACCAGGTTGTGAATGAAGTGTGTAGGTGGGGCGGGGTACAATTAATTGTTGGGCACCTGTTGGCTGGATGGAGTTGCCTGGCAGGCCAGATCCAGCCCACAGGCCATATTTTGCCTGCCCCTGCCTTAGATGTTTTGCCTTTTATGTTTGCTCTTTTACCTGTGTGGCTTTAATCATTTAGAGATTTTTCATTTTATTTTTAGCATACGATTTACAGTGGTTAGTGAGCCCCCAGAAGATGAACAAGAGCTAGAATGTGAAGATATTGGTTTTGCATATGTTAGCCTAAGAGAGATATTTCAGAAAGAAAAAGACATTATTGAGCAAGATATTGATGGTAAGTTTAAAAGATTTCTTTAGTCTTAACTTTTAATGTCAGTTAGTTAAAAATACTAGATTGTTTTCTTCTTTATTCCAAGATATTTAATACTTAATAATTTCCATTGTTATATTTTTGTGAACTATTCATTATTAACTTATTCAAGTCTCAAGATATACTTGCATGTGTATAACTTAACACTGAAAATGGCTTGTATTTCCTTAACTTTCTAGAATTAATTCTTCCTTATAACAAGAAGCTAGACATTTAAATAAAAATCTGAGCAATGTTACTAGCTTGATTTTAATAGATTAATTGATACTGCAGAGCCAAGAATCTGTCAGGGCTATTTAACATGTACTATGTTTTTATACTTTGAGCATTCAGAGTAATTCTTTTAGGTTTAGTAATGATTTAAACATACTTATTTTTCCATCAGGAATTTAGATAAATACTTTCACATGCATATATATCAGTGTGTTTAGGTAATTACATTATCAGTATAGTGTCTGATGGCTGGTCTGGGTTCTGTTGATGTCACTTCAGTGGGTAATTGGTTGTCATATTGCTTGGTTGTCATATTGGTTGTCAACAAATACTAAGGTTTTTAGATGAACAATAGTATTTATATATTTTATACAATACACATATGATGTATAAAGTTTTATTCAGTCTGAATTTATTCAGATTGTACAAAGTCGGAGATACAAAAGTTTCTATCTTCTTTATGCCGTTCGCCATTCATATGGGACACGCAAAATAGTGTTGGCTTATAGTACTCATGGTAAGAAAAGATGTAATTACCCTGACTAATTGGCAAGTTCTTTTTGAATGAAGTACTGTTTTGGGCTCTCCTGTATTTAAATTCTTATATTCATGACTGTGGGCACATCTACAAGTTCATTAACGCAATTACGAAGCATGAAGTTACTACCTGTAATACCAGGTAGTAACTTAATGTGCCATAATAGGTGCTACTGCACAGTAGCCCAGAGAAACATTTTTTTAGTGATGCTAATACTCAGTAAATTAATTGTACTATGCATTTGCACATTAGTGCAGCTTGCAAAAACTGTGCTAATGCACAGTAGAATTACTCTATTTCCCTGTTAGTGTCTTGTGTAAATATACCCTGTGTCTCTTTTAATGTTTAGAAGAAAAAACTAGAACTACATGAATATAGATCACAGAATGGCAAAAAAGAGCATCTCCAGAAATTTACTTAGTGCAAATAATTATAAAAACATTTCCTCTTGAATCGGGCCTTGTAGGTCCAGATGTTTATTAAATTTGACCATAACAATAGTTAATAGTTATTTAATACCGCACCTTTGTTTGACATTCTCAGAACTGTCAGTAACTTTGTCAATCAATCTCCCTGGCCTTGTCTAGACTGGAAAAATGAGTGGTATTTTAAAACATGTTAGCTAACATGTATAAAGTAACATGGTTTTAAGCATTTCTTAGTGCCTAACAAAAAAAAAAGGGAGGTTAAATTTTGTTTATTTTTAGGGGGGATTGTGTCTTGTCTGTTCGTAGCATGCAGAAAGCCTTATTCTTAAACAGCTATACACTCAGACAAAATATCAGTTTGCCATTTGTATACTAATATCTTTAGTATCTAATATCTCTACAAATTGATTTGGCCACAGTCATCCACACATCTGGCTACAATATACACAGTTCATTATATCAAATACTTTTGTACATAACCATGAATAGCAGTTCCATAATGGACACTAATATATAACACTGAGTAAAACTAAGCTGTTTCAGAAGCATGATTTGCCATTTGGATAACAATATTATAATTACTGAAAGCTGGGTTTTGTCTTTTTTTAAAGAGTTCTACTAGCAGACATAGTGATACACCCACCTTACTTATCTATGTATTTGTCTCTGTGTTGATGAATATCAATCTGGGTACCTAACTTGAAATTTATTTATGTACATGTCTGTTATTAGTTGAAAATATTACATTATTTTGTTAAATACCCAGTATCTTTATGTCCCATTTTATACCTTTGAATCTTACCTGTTTCTGTTCTCCCTTATACATGCTGGTAAATAGTCATATGCATACATATATAATTTTAGGTCTGTAGCTTTGATGCTAAAATAATTTTTCCATTTCATAACTGACCCAAACAGTCACATTAATTGAACTACTACAGTAAAGGAACATAAATGGATAGGTCCACCATATGCCATCTGAAGTCACAAATATATACATATAAATATCTCTGTGGGTATATGTGTACATATATGAGATTAAGGTAGAAACTTTGGTTTATCAGATTTGTGTAGATATATAGAAAATTGTTTTGACCACACCAACTTTGGAAAAAATAAAGAATTAAGGGTTTCCCATTGAAGAGACCTTTCTGCCATTGAAGTTGGTGGCAATGTGCTCATTGATTTCAGCAGAAGCAGACTGAAACCATACATGTATTTATTGATTTGTTTTTTACTATAAAAATTATTTAGGAAGTTATATTGTATACACTGTTCTGTTAGCTTAGAAATTAGACCTTGTGCAAACAAATGGGGGAGATGGAACTGAATGTATTCCTTCAACCTGCTATAAAGAGGACTCAATTTTACCAGGTGCTTAGCACTAGGGTTGTGTGACGCTTCAGTCCCTGATTCGATTTGGTGGAGATTCGGCCTGATTCTGTGGCCAAATCTCCAAATCTGAATAGAATCAGAGGACCCTTTAATCTCTCCTAATTGAATCAGAACCTCCAAATCGATTTGGAGAGATTTGAAAAGATTTGGACATAGACACAGCTTTAAATGGTTCTTCTACATACCTCTAGGTAGCAGGCGGCTTATGAGTGCTGCACATGGAGTATCCCACAGAAACACGGGGGCTCCCCAGCAGACCCAGAAGTACTTCTGGTCCACTTCCAGGTCCGCTGGGGAGTGCACGGGGGGAGCACCCCACACACCCAGCAGCTGGTGTCTCCTGGGCCTGGGGGGGCACCAAGGGTCCTCCTGCAGCCAGTCACTGAGCTGGGGGGCACGGAAGAGCCCCCCTGCATACTCCTCAGCAGACCTTGAAGTGGACTGGAGTCTACTTCTGGGTTTGCCGCTGAATGCGTGAAGGGCCACCCCTTTGCACTCCTGTAGGACGCTCCACGCACCGCACCATCTCAGCGTTCACAAGCCGCTCTGGTACCTCGAGGTATGTAGAAAAAACATTTAAAGCTGTATCTATGTCCAAATCGCTGATTCTCTGAATCAGCATTGAATCTTCAGATTTGGACTCAGCCAAATTGAATCAATGAATCAAATCACTGTCCCTGATTCAGGCCAAATCTGAACCAAATAGGGCCTGTTTCGCACACCCCTACTTAGCACCATCTTGACCCTTTGATTTCAGTATTGGCTGAGGTTGTGTTTACTCCCTTGCAGGACTGAGCACTAGAACTAAACGTCTTTCCTTTTAACCTTGTGTTGTGTGACTTTTAATCTTCCCATGCGCTAAAACAAAATTATAAGAACACAGATACTAAACAAAATTGCTAATATTCTTTTCTTATGTTTCCTTTCCAGTTTTCGATTCACAGGATGATAGTGCAGTAATTGGAAAGCTCAAAGTAACAGTGGAGGCCCTCCATGCTCTGCGTTCAGTCCGTGAGGAATGCAGAGATGACTAGGAGGCATGAAAGGGAAGTGTGCCTACAGAAGCTTCTTCTCCCAATGAAATACATGCTTGATAGCGCTTCAAAAATCAGATCTTTGTAATTACTATAGTACATTTAATGTATAATTTATATGAAAAAGATGCTTGATTTGTAGTTGTAAAGTTTTGTACACTTTTCAGTCTGTTTGTTTTTATATTTCCCCCCTAAGGCTAAGAATCTCTGCACAATGGACAACAGTTTCTAAATAATTAATATCTACATGATTGAACGATGTGCTTTATTTTGCATTTTCAACATTTTTCCTACATGAAATAGTAATAAAAATGCAAGTCAAATTTTTAATTTTTAATAAAAAAAGCATAAGCCTTAGAAAACTGATTAAAAATACTTTTATGTTATCCCTAATCACCCTACTAAATGGAATGGCTGTGATTAGCCTCATTAAGAATTTTATACTGTGAAGATTTTATTAGAAGCAATATATGAAAATTACTTGGATTAATGTGTTAATCTGCCTCTTTAAAATGCTAATATCCATTTTATGCACATTAAATCTCAGTATGCATTTTCTTTGATGCATGCAGTTTCTATCAATTAAATATAAAGAATGAGGCTACTTGCAAGACTTATTTAATTACTGCAACCTTTTTAAAAATAACTTTTGCCCTTCCAGTAACATTATAATCAGTTGTTTGTGATTATCATGATTTGAAGAAGGGCGTGGGTAGTCGCAACCATTTTTGTCTACAGTAAAAGAGATTTACATTTCAACCAACAGCTATCAAAGCACAGAAAGAAGATATAAAAGAATCAATCAGATTCTGTTCCGCTTAGTTTGAGCTGTAGGGACAGGCAAGTGATTTTTTTGATCACTTTTAGAACTTACATCAAACATACAATGATTCGTTGTATCTGGATAACCAGTGGGGAGAAAGCAGCTTGGAAAGTTAATTTTCTAGCTTTTAACCAATCTCAATGAAGGATTTAATTGATATTTTTAATGGAGCTGTGAATCAATGCCGCATAAGAATTCTCTCTCGAGAACCAGGATATAATGCATTTCATTTTTTTAATTTACTTTTTTATTTGTCATTTTCTTCAAAGGATCTTATAGGCTATGGGTTTTCACTGTTTGCAAACAGGCTATGTTTCTTCATAAGCATATGTAAAGTATTCAGAGAGATAAGTAATTTATTAAAATCTACCTAATTTGCCGTGATATATTAAATCTCTGCTTCACTGATCACAGACCATTTCATTTAGAGAATTAGGCATTCCCTCTTTGTGTGATTAAAGCTCTGGAAAATGAGTTCTTTGCTCCTATTTGTGAACATTCAAAGCCTGCTAATGGCAAGAAGATGGAATAGATTATGAGACAATTCATTACAGTTCAACAGCAAAAAAGCAGCTATAATGCAAAAATGCAAGTATGAATATCTGCATATAGTTTGAACCATCTGTGCTCTAATGGCTTCAATAGCGGCTCTTCGTCTTCAGTGGGCTTTGAAATGACATCCGTACAATATGAATTTGTTGATGTACATTGTAAGGCCAATGGAATATATTTTAACCACAGAAATATCTAAATTCTACCGTGAACTGATAGTGCCTTCAGTTTAGGGCCTATTGCCTCCAGGAGCTGAACTGCTCTCATCCAGAGTTTGTCGGTCCTTGCAAGAATTCATTCCTCTGGAACATTCTCTAGACCGCAGACAGCTGCATTCCTGAACCCTTCTATTCCTAGTAAACAGCCATATGTTTGTTGTCATTTGGGCTGGCTCTTAGCTCATCATCTGGACCACTATTTCTAGCTTTCTTTGGCTCTGTGCAACAATATTGTCATTAAGACTGTTATTATACATTGCAATAATTTAAAACAGCTAGATTCAACACTGAGATTAACCAAGTGGCTTTTTAGAAATTTTGTTGTGGTATTTCGTCAGGAGGTTCATATTATTCTTCTAATACTTTGCAACCCAAACTAAACGCTCTCCACATAAACAAAGAAGTGAATTGTACTGAGTTTTTTGTGATTGTTTACTGACTTGCAGTGGATCTGTATGTAATGGAGCTGTGTTGTTAGTGCTTTTTTCCTTCTGAAGTAAACCATGTGGTAAAATTTAGAAAATCAGCAATGTTCATCTCACTTAAACATTTACAGTAACACCCTTAACATTTAATCTTCACCATCTGAAGCTGAAAACCTAAAAGCTAAGCTATTGTATATTCATTAAAGACAGATTTCTATAGTAAATTGCTGCAAAATATGCCAGTTGACATTTGGTTACACAGTGTTAACTATCCTCAGCAACTCCAACATTAACATGTATGATTTGCATCAGGTCCTTAGGCATATTTCTTTGTAAAGCTCACTATTTTGCAGTTTCTGATTTTAAAAAAATAATCCCAATATCTATACACATTTTTTATTAGTAAGATAGGTGTGATATTTAGGCTATGTACAAATATTCATTTCTACTGCAAGAAATTTCTTACATTAGAAAAATAGCCTCAGACCTGAACTCTACAGACATTCTTCCAGCCCCATAGTGGGAGAGCTTCATAGGCAGCCTCACCAGACAGTGGGCACAAGAGGTCAACTCCCATCTACTCTCCTGCCTGATGAAAAGCAGCAGCTGCCAGACAGCCCTGGAGGGTTCTAGCCCTGGGAGAATGCCCCTGTCATCCCACCAATCAGTAGATTGGCAGGCGCAGGGTATTCTCTCATGGTGGAAACGGTCCTGGTTTTCCTTCACAGGAGAATAGCCTTGCTTCGTGTACTGTTTTGGGCTGACCTACAGGCATATAGAGTAGGGGAGAAGCACTCAGCTGCTGCAGCAAGACTGACCCAGAACAATGCAGCACTAGGCAGGGGCATTTTGCCATGGCAAGATGCTCTGCTGCTTATCTTAATGGCAGGGGAAGGCAAGGGGAAACCAGTTGGGCTAAGAGTTGGATTTATAAGCATGATTTACCAACCCCACTGCCAAGCTGAGCAGGGTCAACCAGAGGGAGTGATATGGCAAAGCTCCTGCCTGTCTCTCACACTGGGAACTGCATTGGGGCTTGTTCCACCACTCTTCTCCCATCTATTAGAGGCAGGAAATAGCTGCTCCCCTGCACCTTCTCCAGACTGGGGTAGCCCTGGTCCTGGGAAGCATGCAAGTCTTTCCCTGGCTCCACTCCTCCTGATCCCTAGAAAGAGTTAAGCCAGGGGAAACTCCTAGGGAAACTCTCCTGGGAGTGTTTTAACTCTGGTTGTTCCTGGATTATTTTTCTCCCAGTACAACCACATTTTCATTCTGAGAGAAAACGTTTAAGCATCAGGCACTTTTGTTTCTGCTGGAAGAATGGAGATTCTCCCAGTAGAAAATGAACATCTGTATGTGGCCTTAGTGTGGATTTTCTCAGCAAATGTATCTCTCTCTCATGCAGCACACACCAGAACATTTGTGAGAGAACTTCCTGCTTGGAGCAAGCAATTTATACTTCCTACCCCATGATAAGGTAAATTTTAGGTCCAACTTTTAACTGGCATGGGAAAAACAACAGACAGGCATGTGCCCAGATTCCAAGTGTTAAGCCCTGAAGAATGGCCCTTCTTGTAAACTATTTTATATGGGTCCTCCATCTATTTCAATTATTTTATCTAGAACAAAAGGTGTGGGTTTTTTGGTTGGCAGGGGTTGTGTTATGAACATTTAAATCAGCATTTACAGAAGAAGATTATTCTCGATCTATACCAGGTGCTAAAATATATTTAAGTGATGTTTAAATATTAACTACCAAGTTGTTTTTTTTTAAAAAAAACCTTTTCCTATTCTAAATAAGGCAATGCAAAAAGAGCAAGTTGTTTATGGACATGTACACAGAGGTTCTGGATAAACTAGGTTGCACATGTACAGAGCATTCATGACCAGATGATTCTCCTTTTCTGTACTATCATGCTTCCACAGTACTCCTCATGACTAGCAGATTAAGCTCCCTGAAGATGTCCAATAAAGCCAAGATAGCAACGATTTTATTCTCTGTACTCTGCAACTTCTGTACTGTTTTACCTGCAGGTTTTCTGGTGTATCCACAAGGTAAATCATGTTTTACCCCATACTGCACCATCCTGGTAAAAACTTTAAGATAAGTTAGTAATAAAACACTTTAAAGTAAATGCTTTCTGGATCTAGGCAGCAACCCTACAAATTTGGTCAATTATACTACACAGGGGTCTCCAATTATTTTCTTGTACATTTCTGTTAACATCCATGAAAATAAATAATGTCCTCGTTAAAAATTCAAGGATTAATTAACTTGTCTCCAAAAGAACTTTTACAAGAAAAATACTAATCACATTCTATGTATATTTTCTTGTTTTAAAATGTTTGTTTTTTTAGTAAACAATAGTATATTTGTATGAACAAGGAAAACACAAGAAAGGTCAAATCTCACCTGTTACATTCAGTTTGCTCACTTTGATTTAGAACTGAGGATTAAATATAAATTCAACTCTACTGTAGTTTTACCATATTAATAATATGTTTGAAGACAAGAAAAATGGGGGTTTCAGATTGGAGTTAGGCAGGCAAATTTCTATTCAAGAGCACAGTAATGTTATTTAAATTCAATTTTTCAGTTATGTCATGAAAGAATATATATTTAAAATCATATTTACTTTATATAAATTGACCACTTTAACTCTAGGGCTTAATAACTAGGACCCAATACTACTGATTGTGGATGGGTAATTTCCATTGCTGAGCAGCAGAACTCCCTTGGAGTTAATGTATAAAGAATAATGCAAAATTATCAGAGTATGAGATTCACTTGATTACATAATATGTGTGTTTATACATATGTTTATTTTTAACAAAAATCCCACTCTTTTTTGTTTGTTTTCCTTTGGGTATTTCTAATGCATACAACAGGATAAATATTTTGGCCCAAATTACCATCGTTGTTGTTGTTGTTGTCGTCCCTATTGTATTTCTCAATATAAAATAATCTTTGTAATATACAGGATGTGACAAAAATAGTGAATTAAAATATTATTTTAGCAAGGAAGAACTGAAAACATATTAGACATTTTTTGCAAAAATGTAAAGACACTGGTGTAATTCCTGTAATGAAAAGGTCTCATCCTGCAAAGGACTGAGAACTCTGACTTTGAGATAGAAAACTGGAAAGCATTTAATTAAAGGATCGAATCTTAGTCCCTTACAAAGCAATAAGGCCCAGATTCTCAAGTAAATCCTTTATTCACTTAACTTCATTGAAATAAATAGAAGTTAGGCATCTAAACAGTGGTCTCATCTACACAAGACAATGCGCAGGTGACTAATTTTACTGCATATTAGCAAGGTGTACAAAACCTGTGCTAATGTGCCAATGCGCACTAGGTTTAATCTAATGCACATTAATGTCACTAAAAAAAATCCATGTGTGCTAATGTGCAGTAGCACCAATTACAGCTCCAATTACAGTGCATCAATGAATGTGTAAGCACACCCAGTTACTGGAAAGTGTATTCCTATTGATTTCAAAAGAACAAAAATTTAAGGATTTTGCAGAATAAGGGGCAAAGTTCTCAATCCCTATAATTTTTAGTTGAAAATGCTTTTTTTCCCTTAATTATCAGAACCTGGTTCTGAACACACCGTCTGAAGAGGCATGGGATGCCTTAACAACTCTGAAATTTGGGATAATTGAAATGCTTGCATTGTCTTAATTCGAGCAGCTCTACCATGGTACAGCATAATACTATGTTAATGTACAGTTAAAAGTTAATATTGTTTCAGCCACTTAACATTTTGTATAGAAATAGAAGCATTTTTAGTATCGATTTCCATGCCTTACTGTTCACTATAGTAAGGGTGTCAAATTTCCACCCACTCTCCTGTGAAGCAATTGACAAAAAACAGCTATTTTATGCTTAACAATGTGGTTTGTTCAGAAAATTTTTCTTAGACTTTTAGTGGTAACACATTTTCCAATTTGCCATGGTTTATTGCTGCTTTGGTTATATTAGGGTTTTTTGCAAGGACGGGAGGATGGTTGCTTTGTTTCATTTTTAAGAAAAGGAGAGGACTCAGATTAGTTGAATAAAACAAAGCCCACACTGAAATTATACTCTTCATGCCCTTCATTCATTAACTGTTAACACATGAAACTCAGATTAGGTGAAGAAACCATATGCCATGAGCTGTGAGAAACAAGCATCTGATCTTGGAGCCTCTGAACACACCCGTGTCCTCATAACAAAATATGAATTATTTTTGTAATCCAACATCAATAGCTGGAGCAATGCAAAACAGGACTTACACATGTTTTAACAACAATCTGCTTAACATTTTTGTGGCTTTGGAAAATAATATATTTTATATTTAGTCAAACTGGCATCCTTATTGAATACAAAATTATTTCCTTATGCATTTTGACAGCAAGAAATGGACTGTATCTTTGAAAAAATCTATCAGTAAAAATTGTGGTTTTCTGCTGCAAAAATCAACCAAGTAAAGCTTTTTTTATGTAAAGCTATCAGGCAATCAATGATTAATCTGATTATTCATTCCTAAATATATAATGCATCTATAGCTTGAAGGCTTTTGGCCTCCTTTATACGAAATAACTAAAACCAGAATTTATCATAAATAAAGCAACTTGCCCAAATACATCAAAGATTATGAGAAACCATCATGCAGCATCCCACCCAAGCATAACACATAAACAATTGTATATTAAACACTACAACTGAAAAGTGAAATAATATAAGTAATAAAATATACAGTAGCTAGAAATCTTTATACATTTAAAAAAATATTTTAATACTTTTTTCCCAGTACAGTCTATTACAATAGCATACAAAAAACAGTCCCATTTGGAAGTTATTTCTGGTTGATTTGTTTGTGTCTATGTTCCTGTTGCCTCCATTTCTTAGAACACTTTAGCTAATTAAAGAGATCATCATATATATGTACTAGAATACAGTAATGTAGCTTAAACAAGAACCTATGCTAATATTTTGTAATCTAGATATATTCATTTTAACCAAATAAGATAATATAAATAAATAGTATTTTATTTTAACTGAAATGCACATTTTCACCCCATCTATGCCTGAGTGAGTTTTTTGTGTAGTATCCTATCAGTCGCCAAGAGTTTTGCAACACAGGTACTGCAATACCATTACCAAATCCAAAAAGTCACTGGTTCTCCATAACAGAAAATCCTGTGGTCTTCCCAAATCTCTCGTCACTCCTTTACCCTTCTACTTTTTTATTCAATTGGTTCATTTAGAATGACCACAGACAGAGGCTTCCACTTAAATGTGCAGTGCCCTGTGTTGTTTCTCCCTCTTCAAAACTCGACGATGCAGTTTCACCATAATGAATAAATGGTATGGTGGGTTTTCTACAAGAAGTCAATATTTGTTCTTACAAAAAACAGCAGATGCAAGGGTGTTGTGAAATATTCTTTAAATTATAAAAAGCAAGACTATATTTTACCTGTTTGAGAAGTTTACTGACTGACCTGAGTTTGTTCTTTTGTTAAGGCATAATTTTATATAAGTGAATTTTCCAAGTATTTCTCAATAAATTTTAAAATAAATATAATACTTTTAAATTTAGCCTTTTTTAATGTACCTATAATGATCATCATTGTTTCCAAGGGTTTTAAAGTGCAGTAACTAGACTTGCACATTTACTGTTAAAATTAAGGAAGAAAAAACTGCCATTTCATGAAGGCATCATTTATAGCTTCATATTTATATTTGAAGAACTAAGGCCATACAATTAGCAATGGAAGTAGGGACAGAGATAAATCCCACATATATTATACAATATTACACCTAATCGTATGCAACTGTATGTCACACGCCAGGGGGAGGCAAAAAGCCTCACTGCCACCTCACCTCTTCATAGCTCCTCCTGAATAAGCTCGGAGCATTGAGCAGGGACTTTTTTCTCTTTCTCAACACAGAAAACAGTACTTCTTGCCTCCTTCCAACAGAGACCGCTTGTGTGGTCAGTAGCAGATGCCATATACGACCCTGCTGGCAGTGAGTTTGCTGTGGAGGACAGGCCTTAAGGACTCTCCGATCATAGTGGGATCCTCCCAGGTAGGTGGGGCTGTGAGAAGCAGAATGTCTGAGGAGTGACATGGGTGGAGGGTTCAGTGAGGCTGAAGGGAGTGCAGTCTATAGGGCAGGGGTGGGCAAAATGCTGCCCACGGACCAGATCCAGCCCACCAAGCACTTCCCTCCAGCCTGCGGAGCCCCTTCAAAACCCGTGTAATGGCAGTTGCCTCTCTAAAAGCCTCCAGCGGCACGAGCCACTGGCTGCAGGACCTCAGGCTGTTTCCTTGGGTTCTGGTTGTGAGGCAACCAAACCTGACCTCAGCCTGATCCAACTGGCCTCGCCCCACCCCTGGCTCAGGCCACATTTGCAGCTTGAGAAGGGTGGAGGGGCTGGGCCAGAACCTTTCCCCGTGCCATGCCGCTTGGGCTGTGCTGGGTTGGGCTAGGCCAGCACTGGGAAGGGGAAGCAGCAGCTAGGCCACAGCTCTGGTCCAGTCAGCACCAGGGAGAAAAGGTGGCAGTGGAGCTGTGCCACTTGGCACAGAATGAGCCCAGCTGGAGCAGCAGGGGCTCAACTGTGTTTTCCCCCTACCTGTGCTGGTCAGTCTCAAGCAGCACATGGCTCCACCACTGCTTCTGCTGACTGGTTCAGGCCCAGCCAGGCTCCTCCCATCCCCAGCAGCACTTGAGGAGCCGACTTCAGCTTTGTGCTGTCTTTCCTGGCCGGTGCAGACCTGGCTGGGTCCATCCCTTCTGGAGCAGCATGTGGCTGAAGCCAGCTTCCCAGGTGCTGGGGACAGGGTGAGCCCAACTGGGTCAGCACTGGCCAGAAGAAGTGGCAGTGGCACCTTCTCCTTTTGGGACCAGCTGGCACAGGTAGGGGGAAAGTTCTGGGAGAGGTCATGCCCCTGAAACCCCACTGCTGTGGCAGGATGTTAGAGGGGTCACAACCCCTTGCTACCTGGTAAGTTGGGCAAGGGAAGGGACTTCTGGTGGCAAAGGTCAGGGGTCAGGGGGTGGGGCTTCCAGTGGCAAGGGTCATGGGGCAGGATATCTGGTCCCAAGATGGCAACCAGGGGGTGGGGCAACTGAAGGGGCAGGGCTATCAATGCAGCCCTCGACAGCTCGCCAAAAGTCATCAAGTGGCCCTCTGCCTGTAATAATTGCCTGCCCTGCTATAGGGCCTGAGTAGTAGGGCTGTGTGAAGCTTCAGTCACTGATTTGATTCAGAGGAGATTCGGCCTGATTCGGTAGCCACATCTCCAAACCCAAATCAAATCAGGAGACCCATTAATCTCTCCAAATTGAATCGGAAGCCTCTGGATTGATTTGGAGAGATTCAATGATTCAGCCATAGACACAGCTCTATATGTTTTTTCTATGTACCTCACGGTACCAGGCACAGTTTGTGAACTCTGACATGGTGGGGCAGATGAAACACCCCACAGGAGCATGGGGGGGGTGGTCCCCCATGCTCTCAGCAGCAAACTCAGAAGTGGACTAGAAGTACTTCCAGTCCACTTCTGAGTCCACCATAGAGTACACGGGGAATTCCCCCCTACACCTGCGGCTCAGTGACTGGTGCCTCCTGACTCTGGGGGGGGCACCCGGGATCCCCCCACAGCCGACTGCTTAGCCAGGGAGACGTGGAAGAGGGTCCCCTGCATGCATGATGGCGGACTTAGAAATGGACCAGAAGTACTTCCAGTCCACTTCCGAGTCCACCACTGAGCATTTGGGGGCCTCCCCCTGTGCTCCCATGGGATGCTTTATCTGTCCCACCATGTCAGTGTTCATGAGCCACGCCTGGCACCTTGAGGTATGTCAAAAAAACATATAAAGCTGTGTCTATGGCTGAATCGCTGATTCTCCAAATCAGAATCCATGAGGTGAACTGGCGCCTCTGGAGTTGGTGTCGTCACACTGTATTTGGCTTTCTGGACCACAACCTGCACTCCAGAGCAGAGGGCGTCCTGGGGCGTGATGGTCTCCATCTCTCCACCAAAGGTAAGAGTTTGTTCTCTTACAGGCTAGTTGACCTCCTCCGGCGAGCTTTAAACTAAGTTTGTCGGGTGATGGGGATCCACAGGAGCGAGAGATAACTCAATCAGGTGTAGGACCTGCCCAGGTAAGAGCTCAGGTATATACCAAGGGACCAGTTGTCTCTCAGGAAGGGGGGGG
>NW_017728915.1:12697755-12698926 GCF_001723895.1 Crocodylus porosus
CAAAGGATGTTGTGGTCATGGGGGATATGAATTACCCTGACATCAACTGGGAGGAGCAGTCGGCCAGGTCTAGCCACTCATGAAGGTTCCTGACATGCGTACAGGACCTACACCTCATGCAGGAGGTGCTCGTCCCCACTAGGGAAAATGCCATAGTGGATCTGGTGTTAGCCTCTGGGGACGACCTGGTGGAGGAGGTGCTAGTACAAGGGAAGCTAGGGGACAGTGATCATGAAATGATCCAGTTTGCTATTCAGAGGAAGGTGGGGAGGGTAACTAGCACAGCGCAAATGCTTGACTTTAGGAAAGCCAACTTCGATGTGCTCAGTGCAGTAGTCAGGGAGGCACTCAGAGCCCAGGGGGTAGCTAGTATGGGGGTCCAGGAAAGGTGGTCCTTCCTCAAGGAGGCTATCCTTGGGGCGCAGCAGGATGCAATTCCTCTGTGCAGGAAGGCAGGAAAAGGGTCCAAGAAACCTTCATGGCTGAGCATGGATATCCAGGCTGGCCTGAAGGCAAAGAAAAAAGCATGCTGGTGGTGGAAGCAGGGGGCAGGGACAAAGGAGGAGTGCACCTCCCTGACCCAAGCTTGTAGGGATTTGGTGAGAGAGGCTAAAGCAGCACTAGAGCTTAGTTTAGCTTCTGGGATTAAGGATAACAAAAAGTCCTTTTTCAAGTATATAGGTGGCAAAAAGAAGTCTTGGGGTAACATTGGACCCCTACGAGGCAGGGCAGGGCAGTTGGTGATGGACGCGCGAGAGAAGGCAGAACTCTTCAACAAGTTCTTTGCCTCCGTGTTCCTGTCCGCTGTCAATGGGGTGCTCTTGGGTGATAGCGTAGAGAGGCCCGGGAAGGATGCGAGTCCCCCGACTGTTAGTCCAGACCTAGTTAAGGACTACCTGGAGGGCTTTGATATGTCCAAGTTGGCGGGCCTGGATGACCTTCATCCGTGGGTGCTGAAGGAATTCGCTGGTGTCATTGCAGAGCCACTGGCACAGCTGTTCAAGGACTCCTGGTGCTCGGGCCAAGTCTCTGAGGACTGGAAAGGGGCCAATGTGGTCCCTATTTTCAAGAAGGGGAGGAAGGAAGAGCCTGGCAACTACAGGCCAGTCAGCCTCACTTCTATCCTGGGAAAGGTCTTTGAAAAAATTATCAAGGGCCACATTTGTGAGAG
>NW_017728915.1:12699241-12700726 GCF_001723895.1 Crocodylus porosus
GAGACCCCTAGTGGTGAGAAGGCGCAGCTGCCAGTCACAGGTGCTGGTTGCTGGGGCAACCAGTAAAACCTGCTGACAGGAAGGGGCAGGGCTTAGCCCTTCTTAAACCTAGGCAGGAGGCCAGGGTGGCAATTCCCCTCTGGCAGCCAAGGAGGGAGCAGCTTGGCCAATGCGGGGAGAGGGGCAAGGTTTGACTGCATGAGTATCCACTGGTTCGCTGCCATGGGCTGGAGTATTTTTCCCGGTAGGGATCAAATGTTGTTCAACCAGATGGTTTAGTTGATGTTATAGCCCAGGGGCTTTGTGCTTTGTGTTTACTGTTTGTGTTTACTGTTTAACCGGAGGACCGGGTGAGGCTGTTAGGGTTGGAGGAGGCCTCATAGGGACTCCCCAGTAGTGTGGGGGTTTCTGGTGCTGGAGAGGGTGCAGCATTTGCGGGGTACATTTGGTGCCAGCCCCAGAGCGAGAGGGGGGCAGCGGGGAGCCCCAGAGCAAGAGGTGGGGCAGCAGGGAGCCCCAGAGTAAAGAGGAGGGCCAAGACATTACAGGGCCCAGGGCAAGCCATGTCAGCACTGTCCACGAGGCTTGGGCTGTGGTGTAGGGGAGGAAAAGGAGCCGCAGGTACCCTGTCATCAGGGCACATAAAATGGGCAGCCTCCCGCTGATTACAAGAACTTATTAATCAAATAAGATCAAGGCGTAGCAGGCGAGTAAGCAGGCAGTTGGCCCATTACAGGAGGGTGGAGCCAGTCCCGGAAAGGCTCCAATAGTGATACTCCTTTCACAGTGTGCCACCTAATTCTGGTGGGCAAGCTGAGGGACTGCGGCATTGACGAATGCACAGTCACATGGGTGGCAAACTGGCTCCAGGGTTGAACCCAGAGGGTGGTGGTGGACGGGTCAATATCAACCTGGGAGGGTGTGGGAAGCGGAGTCCCCCAGGGCTCGGTTCTTGGGTCGGTGCTGTTCAACATCTTCATTAGCGACCTGGACGAGGGTGTGGAGAGCACCCTGTTCAAGTTCGCTGATGATACCAAGCTGTGGGGTAAAGTGAATACAGCGGTAGGTAGGGACCGCGTCCAGGCAGACCTGGATAGGTTAGAGAAGTGGGTGGATCTGAACAGGATGTGGTTCAACAAGGAGAAGTGCGGGGTGCTGCACCTGGGGAGAGGGAACCAGCATTATGGTTATAGGTTAGGGGCTGACCTTTTCAGCAGCACAGAGGCAGAGAGGGACCTTGGAGTCAGGACAGACTCCAGGATGAATATGAGTCACCAATGCGACGAAGCAATAGGCAGAGCCAACTGCACCCTGTCATACACCAACAGGGGCATCACTGGCAACAGGTCCATAGAAGTCTTGCTCCCCCTCTACGCGGCAGTGGTCAGGCCACAGCTGGAGTACTGTGTCCAGTTCTGGGCGCCGCACTTCAAGAAGGATGTGGAGAACCTGGAGAGGGTCCAGAGGAGGCCACTCATATGGTTG
>NW_017728915.1:12700826-12746978 GCF_001723895.1 Crocodylus porosus
ACAAGCTGAGGGAGGATAGGTTTAGGTTAGATATTAGGAAGAACTACTTCACGGTAAGGGTGGCCAGAGCTTGGAATAGGCTTCCCAGAGAGGTGGTGCTCTCACCTTCCCTGGAAATCTTCAAGAGGAGACTGGATAGGCACCTGGCTGGGGTCTTATGACCCCAGCCCCTCCCAGTGCTCCTTCCTGCCCGTGGCAGGGGGTCAGACTAGATGATCTGTCTAGGTCCCTTCCGACTCATTGATTCTATGAATTGAATCTTGAGATTCAGATATGGCCGAATCATATGGCGACAGTGATCCAAATCAGCTAAGCAAATCACTGGCCCCCAAATTGGGCTGAATCTGAATCAAATACTGCCTACTTCACACACCCCTACTGAGAAGTAGCTGTGAGATTCTGGGAAGTCTATTCAGCAATAGACCCATGGTTTGGAAATAGGGGATAGAAGTGGGAGGAGGGAGACCTTAAAAGGTGGGTGTGGAATCAGGAAAGGAGAGACCCAGAGAGAAGGTGAAGGACCCTAGGACAGAAGCAGGGGACTCAAGTTTAAAGAGCCCAAGGCAAAAAGGTGCTGGGAAGGGGCATGATTTTCTGAGATGTGAAAGGAAAGCTGGCAGTCTCAGGGAGCCCCAGATTTGTGTTGTATGTGGAAAGGACCTGCTTTAGTTTTCTGATGTTCATTTGTTTGTTTCCTCCAGTGTCAAGACAAACTTCCTGAATCTATTAGTATGTGCAGAAAAAGTACCATATGACACAGTAGGCTGTTTATTTCCATGTACTTTTGCTGGCATTCTAACCAAAGCAAGCTTGCCACGTGAACAGAAAGAATACCACTTCATTCCTTCTGTAGGGCTTATCTTTTTTCTTCAGGCCTACCCATATGTTAAATGTTTTAAAGTTGGTTAAAATTAATATAATTGCAAAATATTAGCACATGTTCTGATTTAGGCTACATTTACTGTATCCTAATACATGCACATGATGATGGCTCTTTTTAATTAGCTGAACTTGTGTGTTTTAAATAAGAAATGGAGGCAAATTTCACCTGGTTCTTCAATTTTTTTCAAGGCTTCACCTTCCTTTGTATTAATTCCCTACAATTCTCCAGAGTCTGACCCTGGTATGATGAGATGGTCTGGAACATGCTTTTCATTACTATCTTGTATATTTTGCTATACATAATATCAGTTCATAAAGGTCTGAGGTTGAGATAAGAAGGTTAGGATAACCTAACCTGTTTGGTCCTCAAATCAGATTAAACTTCTGTGGTTAACACAATGATCCTGCAACACTTAAGCATCTCCCATTAACCTCAATGGGAGCACTTTTTCTTAAAGTAAGCTTGTGCACAGGTGTTTTCAGCAAAAATGCCTTCTTTTATTTTAAAAGCCTTTTTCTTATACTTATATAAATTGTTAGATTTTCAGCCCAAAAGTGTTCCAGGGCTAATATTGTAAAGGTACATTTTGTACATTATAATAATTATTGTGAAGCTTTCTTAAACACAGAGGCCATCATTTTAAAACTTAAGTCCATATTTATGAGTCTAAACATCCAAGGAGCACAAATCCCTTTGACTTAAAACTGCAGACCCTAATAAAAGAATATAGCCTAGTTGAAGCATTTTAAGCATTCTTGGTTTGTGGAAGTAGAAAATTTTGGAAGTCAGGGTTTGTTGTAAATATAGTACAGTCTATTTGCTCATAAATTGTATATTATTCTCACAATAAAACTTAATAAGGTCTGAACATGTCTTTTTCAGTATAGATGAACATTTATAATCTCAAAACTGATTGGCAGAAAAATTGTCATGGTAAATGTTGAAATTCGATTAATAAATAGGACAATAATCAAAGAAATAAGTACAAATTATTTCGTTTTAGCAATTTAAGACTGTAGCAATGTGAAAATAAATCATATTTATCTATTCCTATTCCCTGTGGCAGTTCCATTGCATCCTGGTTCCAGCGAACTTATATGTATGGAATGACATGCTGAGCAATAATGACATTCATGGTAAAATTCCCATTTATTTCATTGGGTCTAGAAGTGTTTTGTGAGTGAATGGCCTTGTTCTAATAAAATACCACAAGTAAAATGGGTAAAATCACCACTTTCATAAATTGGTAAAACATCACTAAAATATGCAGGATTTCACTGTTAACTGTAAGGAATTTGACCCCGTGTTTTCAATTAATCAGTGACTAAATAAGAAAGCAAATTAAATACATTAATATTCAGGTATAAATGGGTACCTGGTTCTTTTGGATGGTAAGTCATAGGCAAATGTACACAATACCAGGCACACCACTCTCCTGGGTAGCCCTCCTGTGACTACAGAAAATGACAGAATAAGTTTTGATAATACAGCCATAATACATGCCTTACCATACTTGCCCAATGGGTCATCTAGGGAAGGGAAGACCTTTGAGCTCTCACACTGTTCATGTTCAAGACACTTCTCATGCTTTCAATAGCTGAATTCTATACCAGGGTTTCTTACATATTTTTTAAGGAAGATGGTAAAAATTATTGCAGATGCAAACAACAGAGTTATCCAAAAGAAACCAAATGCATCACCCACTTCCAGTGTTTAGTAGGCAGTCAATCTTCCTTTGTGCTGCCCACTGCATCAAAATGCAAAAGAAAAACTGAGACTTGCTCTAGAAGTGAAAACAAAAGCAAACATTTTCTTCAGCAGAACTGACCATTTCCAGATTTCCATCCATGTTTCCTGATATGCCTATTAATGTGAAAGCACCTGGATTCTCCATAGCCAGAGAGCTAGATGGCTGTATTATCAAAACTTATTCTGTCAGATATAACACTTTTCCCTGAAGAAATTAAAGCCTGTTCCATCTATTCCATGCTGGCCTCATAAGCTGGAATGAGTATCATCCATCACTCAGGAAATCCACCACCAGATCATCAGTTAGGTTTTTTATGAGGCATGTCTAGAAGCATGCTTTGCTGATCCTAAAACCTACATCAAAGCTGTTCACTACTTTTAGTGAAGAGGAACCTTATTTCTTCCATCTTACTTATTTGCTTATAATTCTCCCTATTTTAGATAATTATCTGCCCCTTGTTATTCAAGTATATAAGCACTTTAAGACTCTAAGCACTTTAAGACTATTTATTTAGCTTTATGACACCCTGATGGAGTTGGGAAATACTGCTATTCCCATTTCACAGGGATATTACAGATGAATAGATGCACTAATTAACTTCCCTGGGGGCACATAAGAAGCCTGTTCTAGAATTAGAAACTGGATCTCACTCAGTCCTTGGCTGTCTCCACTAGATCTTTTTCTTGGCCTGATGACTTTTCCTTATTGCTCATTATGGGTATATGGTTACTGTGGTGGAGTTAGCTTGAAACTTGTAGTTAGGTACTGGTGGCACCTAGCTGCAGCTCAGATGGTGAAAGCCAGCCAAGAAATAGGGTAAATATTTGGGCAGTTAATCTTTGTGATATTCCATGCTAACTCACTTAAAGCTATCTCAGGGATGTCTGCACATTTCATTAGTTTGCATTACTGACTGCAGTGTAGACATACCCTGTCTCAAATGTCTTAGAAATCGGGGAAAAACAAGGATGAAGAATTGAAAACTTGCTACCTTATGATTCATGTTCTGGGATTGACTTCTGCTTTGCCTGTTTCAGTATTCCTACAGTCTCTGAGTCCATACATGTAGTTAGTGAAGTGTGTAACCTATAAGTTATGTATATTTAATTAACTAATAGAAATGTAACATTTCCATGCATTTGGAAACATTTGGGTATTCACTTGACCCAAAGGCAAGACCAAGCTCCAGAGCTCCTTGGATGAATGTGATCTGCCTCTGGGGTTTAAAGTAAAAGAGGTTACATTCTAATTACAGGGGTACACAACCCCTGGCACAGGTGTCAGAGTGTAGCACACAAAGGCATTTTTGTTTTGCATGTGCACCTCAGGGCAGACAGCGGGAAGAGGCCAGGGCTGTGCTGCCACAACCAGGATTGGGCTCCTCATGGCTCCCCGACTGTCCATCCTGGCACATCAACATCTTACAAGTCAAAGTTGCAGTTATTTTTGGCACTCTGCCCAAAAACATTGCTGACCCCTGCTCTAATACATCTGCTCAGAAAAGGGTCAATACTATAAGGAAAATACTCTGGTAAAAAAAAATCCATTTGCAAGGCTAAACTGGACTTCTCACTCTCATAAAATAATGGATAACAGCTCTCACTTGTGGAGGAGAATATAAGGAGTTATCACAAAGGATGGTATAATGAGGTAAACTTTTTCTCTTGGTATCTTGTCTTTCTGATTAGTGTTTGCTAAATTGTGGGTCTGATAACATTCAGACATTGAGAGAGACAAACTTTAAAAAAAAACATTTTTCCCTACTGTGATGTTTGTGATTGATTTTGTTCTTAAGTTGCTTCTGTCAATATCAGTTACGTTAGCACTCTTGAATACTATTAAGCTGTAAATGCGGCTTCAAATCCGGAACTGCTGGAGGGTGAAAGTTTTTCACATCCACTAATCCTTGTTGTTTACATTATCCTCTGGTTATTAAGAAGAAATATAGTTTGTAGCTTTGCTAACTGGCACTGGAGTTTTATATTTAAAAGCTTTTAGAGGTAATGGGAATAATCCTGTTATTACACCATTATATATATGAAATAATTACAGTCCCTTCACTGCTGTCATTCAGATTTATGCTGATGCAAAAGCAGAATCTAAGCTTATTTTTTAGGATATGGGAGAACCATGGTCAAGCCATCATTTAACATTTTTTTAAAATGAAAACATTTTCTTGCATGAAGTATTTACCTTTTCTCTTAAAATCAGCCCCAAAATTATGGTGTGCATATTTACTGGGTAGGATAGAAGAACCCTGTTTTAATTTCTGCTCCATAGTGCAGCATCTATAGCATTACTAGTTAGGCAGTTGAGAGAATCCGTTGATGTAATGGATCACTGTTGTTCAGTCAAGAAGTTTCACTGGTAGGCTCTCATTTTTAATGACCTTGATGTTTCACTAATCAAGCTAAACTTTCTTAGGGAAATTGTGCTGTCTGCTACCTGCTCCTGGTTTCTCTCCTCCTATTTCACAGTTCTGGAGACTTTTAGTTCTTTTCAAAATCATAGATCCAATCTTGGTGATCAATCTTCAGCCACCTGGTGTTTCAGCTTTAGTTAAGCACAGGAAAGGGAGGGTGAAACAGCTAAATATTAACTACTGTCCCTGCTCTATGCAGCCGTAACTCTGGAAAAAATCTTTTTTTCTTCATTCTGTTGTTTCACAAACAGGGCTTATAATATATTCCAGGGGATGATCTATGTGAAGAAATATAGTATTTACTTGACTAGACAAATGCATTGCAGGAAGAAGCTACCTAGAGTTTGGCTTTACTTCTGCAATCCTCCAGCATAAAAATGATCAATATTAGAAGTCTTTGCAGGCGTGACTTGTAGCAGTACGATAAGGAATATAGTTATGTATGGCTGAACCTTGAAAGTTTTAAGATCCTTCTGACAAACCATCTTAAATCTTTAGCTATAGAAACTAGGCTGTATGTATAGTCAGATTAAGTTGGCTGAGGGGTTTATGGAATTAAGAGTTTATAGAGTTCAACTTAGGTTTAGAGTCAGCAAAGAGCTTTATGATCCTCTGGTTTGACCTCCTTTGTGACATAGGCCATGGAATTTACCCAGCAGTTCCTGCTTCAAGCCTGTAACTTTTGACTTAACTAGTGGAAGGAAGGTTATTGTAACCTTTTTGATTGAAGCCACAAAACCCATTTTCCTATTTCAGTTCATGTACTCAGACTGGGCGCATTGACATGAGATGCTAACTGTGCAGTAGGCTAATAACACTCTGTAGTAGCATACTGGGCAAAAACTGCTAATACACTACTGCACGGTAGTAGTCTAACACTACTGTGCAGTAAGCATCATTTAAAAAAGCATGAGCATTGCATAGCATGAGTTACTGCACATCGATTTAGTACTTGGTTAACCACATACTAAACTTAATGCGCAGTAACTACGGCAGATTAATGAACACACAGATGCACCCATTGAGTTTTACTCTAAGTTTCAGGCTTAAATGAAACCTAAAATAAGGTACCTAGTCTGGGCTCAAAGTTATTGAGCTTTGATACAGCTTTTACTGAAATAATGAGTTTGCTCAGATTTCCTTAAAACTCATCCTAAACTTTAATATAACCTTCTGTGCAGATTTCAGCAAATCTATCCTGATTTTTGTTTCTTAATGACCTTGTGTATTGTTTCTTTACAAACATTTGCACTGTTTAGATTATCTGACTTTAGACTAAAAATTCTTGCCAAAAATTCACTCTTTTTCTCCCTCCTAACAATTTACTAACAAATTGTAAATTGAAATAGGCACTTAAATAGAAACAGACTACCATATTTTAAAATGTATTCCAAGAATTATAACCTTCCATATTCCATAATTTGAACAATATAAATACATAACATAGCTTAGCATAGTTTGGAAACTATGGGCACTTTTATGCGTGCTCTGACATTTAATCAAGTCTGCTGGAGCACCTCGGGAATTTAGCATTCCCACATTTCAAAATGGCGGCAGGGGTGCTTTAACGAAAGCTTGTGGAATGAGCCCCTGCTGCCATTTTGAAATGCAGGACTCTGGATGCATGAGACTGTGTGGGTGTTTTAATTAAAGCTGCTCCCGAGAGCCACTCTAATTAAAATGTGCCCCCATCTACCCCAGAGCATGTATACAGGCACCTAATTATTTTATGTGCTTATCTTTGTTTTGGTAGCTTGTCTTTGTTCTATCCACTGAAGTTAAAAGCAAAACTTAATTTTTTTCAGTGTTGCAGGAGCTGAGCCAAAGTATCACACAAGGTATGGCAAACATATATATTACACACCTTAAAAGGAGAGAGGGAGCTGATGCTCAAAACTGCGTATCAGTTGTTGTGATGTGCTTAAGTCTGCATGATCCTGTAGCAATATAAGTTGGCTAAATTACCCTAACTATAACCCTGAATGAAGCAGAGTTAATGGTGAAGCAGTTTTTTTTCACTTTTATCACTTCAGAGATATAACAGTTGCATCTTAACAGCTTATATCAGTATCTTCTGAGAACAATACATTTGGTACATCTGTTTATACCCATAGAATGTATATCCTAATTTTAGTGACCACAGTCATTCTAGGTTTTCTTGCTAACTGCATTAATGAAAGAGAAAACATTGCCATTATGCTTATTCTGAGGTTAATTTTCTGTTATGTGTTTGCAGGGTCTTAAACTTCTAATATTAGATGTCACTTTTCCAGAGGAAATTGCATCTCAAAATGGCAGTGTGTAAAGAGTTGTACTTAAAAAAAAAAAAAAAAATCAAACAAATTCAATAACGGTAAAAATGTATGTAAATTTCTCTCTCATCCATTTCTTACTGGGTTTTAGCTTACAGCATTGTTGTGTACCATTTTCCCCCTAATTTTTAAACCACTTATTCCCTCAGCACACTGCCTGGAGAACAAAATATAAGTTTAATAATGAAATTTTACATTTTACATAGTTGTCATAGACCACACAATGAGCTTGGTAAACATGGAAAGTCACCCCATTCCATTATTTATCAGCATATTCTATATCAGAATGCATAAAATATAACTTGTGAGGAAAAGTTGCCCCCTACTGTCCACATGTGACATGTATATACAGAATAATGTTTTATTTGAAAACTGTGAGAAATTTTTGGCTCTAAATTTTTTAATTAAAGTATGTTTTTTCGCAGATCATCCAGTATCTGCAAACATAAACAAGAGGGAATGGCAGGGAAAGAAAATGAATTCAGGTCAGGACAGGAAAAAAGGCTTTATTTTGAACAACAATCTATACCATGGTTTTTAGAGTTGCAATAGCTGCATGAGTTACACCACTGATGCAGATATACTGGATTGGTGTAAACTGTAATCATAGCACTTGTCATTGTTAAGTCCTTGTTTTAATTAACTTTTTTGTTTATGGCTGTAGCACCTATACATTGCTACAAACTAGACTAGATGTACTGGTGAAAACTGCTGATTTACACTGGTTCATGCGTGAGGCTGGGAGAAAACAGCACCAGTTCAAATAACAAATTATACCAGTACCACATCTGGATTTTCTACAAGGATGTAGCTACAGAATTTCCTATAATCCCCAACACAAGCAGGACTATAAATTTGAAATTTTTCTACCTTCTTATTTCAGTAGAAATTCCAGATTTGTGCATCTCCCATGACTCTCTGCTGACTTGAGAAGTAGGCTAACTGTTACATGAGACAAGTAATGGAAATAGAAAGAGAGGGAAAAGGGGATTTAGATATATACCATGTACTCACGGTGTGACACACAGGAAACAGAAGTGAAATAAAAATCTGTATTTTGTGTCCCCAGTTATATGCATCAGGTTTAAAAAAATGTAAAATTCTATGTCCCTGCACAGAATCAGTCTCCATGGATGGACCTCTAAAAACCTTTGTTGGGTGGGTTTGATATTGCATGTTTTTGAAATCCTTAGGAAATACTTACTCTTGACATTCCTGGTTATTTTGAGGCATGAATTATTTTTATATATACATTTATCGATTTCTTAAAATAATCTTTTTCACCTATATACACCATAAGGAACCAAAATTCAAGATTAAAAAAAAGGCCTTTTTAGATTACAATGCATTTGACTTTTTGTTCTATTATATAAATCAGTAAGAGATACTTCAGCTTAATTACCTATGCAAGGTTGCTTAGAAATGTCATTATCAAAACAAGCTGCACACTTGAAAACTATTAAATGACTTAAAGACTGATGAGACATTAAGTCACACAAATGGCAAACTTCTGAGAAGTTTGTTAAGCATTGTCATGAGTTGGAATGTCAGTACATATTCTTATTTATAACACACAAATTGAACTTGAAACAGCTACACCGATAACAAAACAATTGTCAATGTTTGTTTTCAAAGTATATGTCTGTGAGAGCAATTTGCATGTAGGGATTCTGAATTATTCAGCAACAATGCCAAACATAACAATCCCAACAGATGACAACAGATACCAAATTATTGTTTTTACTAACTTTAAAATATAATTTTTCCATTGGGTTTTCTTATGAAATAACAATTTTCTCAATTTATAATACAAATCTAATCTTGAATAACTCCGTCCAAGAAGTCCCCAAACCCACCACAAACCATGAAGTACAAGATGGGACAAGTGATAGCTAGGCAACAACTCCTATTAAAGGTCAGGCCCACAATTCCCATTTTTTCCCTTTCCAAATATCCCACCATATTTTGAATCACTTGACACCCACTGAACTGAGCAATTTGTGGGAAGAAAAGTGCCAATAGCAAGAAGCAGAGTAGCACTACACAATTCTATTGAAAACAATATTGATTAATTGCGGGGATTTATAACAACTTCTAGATCAGTTGAAACTTAGTAGAGTTTTTTAAAATACTAGTTTTGTAATATGCTCAATTAAAAATTTAAAAGTACTTGAAGTGAGTTGTGTTTCAAGTTCAGTTCCTTTTTGAGCCTCAGGTCAAACTAACAGTAGTTCAGCTCAGGTCTTTCTTACACTTTACAAACCAGTACACATTTAGCCAGAGTTAACCACTCTTTATATCTCCCTAAACTTACCCATCTCCCCTTCCCCAAGAAATCCTACTTAATTTTCCCTTGTTAGGGTGAGTAAAGGGAGGTATCAACTGTAAGTGATATCTTTTTGAGGTCCAAACTGATTAAAATTGAGCATATGTAAATCAATAGCAGTAGCATAACAAAAGAGGATGGAGCTAAGCTGTTCTTAGTGGTGACAGATGACAGAACAAGGAGCAACAGTCTCAAGTTGCAGCAAGGGAAGTTTAGGTTAGATATTAGTGTAACCTGGGTGGCAGCCCAATGTTTGCCACCCCTGCCCAATATCAGGAGTGGTGTGGTGAGGGTGGGGGGGGGCTTCTGGCCAGCACCAATTTACTTTCCAGCTGGTCCCTGCTCCTCACAGAGCAGCCCGTGGTCCCAAGAAGGTCTAACACTTAACTGATTTAACTATTTGCACTTTATTTACAAAACAAGATTAATAGGAAAAGTTATTTACAAGTTAACTTAAATGGCATTACCAGAATCACAAAACAAACCAGAATGCATTAGTCAACCTTTGACTCAAGAACCACAGGTAGGGTAACTAGCAGCTTTCATCCACTGCTGAGATGCTACCACAAGGAAGCAAGGTGGTCACTCCCAGCAGCTCCATCAGGCTTCCCAATAAGCAACAGACTGCAACAGGTTAAGCTCTTCTGGTCTGCAGCAATCAAATTGTATCAAATCCCAAACCCCCAAAGAGGCTGAAGGGTGACCCTCTGTGGCAACGAAAAAGGCAAGCAACAAAGTAGGCTCCTGCATCAATCAGCATGACCCAAGCACAAAGCTCAGGGACTCCATCCAATGACAATCAGCTGCAGAATAAGGGACAGAACTGAGTCCCCTCTGGGGCAGTCAGTGGCAGAGGGTCAGCAGCACAGGCAGCTCGCAGGGGTCATTGCTCCAAACCCCTACTCCAAATGACTGGCTGGGCACCCCACATGCCTCGCAGCTTGCCAATCCCACTCTGAACACCGGGCTGCACCCCAAGCTCCCAGAGACCCTCATCCAGATGTTCTGCTGTTCCTCAGGATCCCAGTGCTTTTCCTGCTGCTGTCCCACTTCCCCAGGGAAGGGAAGGGGTTTCCTTAACTCACCAGCCCAGCTCCCTGCTCCGGATAAAGATGCCACCTGCACTTCTTGCTGCTGCCTTTTCTCTGCAGTGGAATGGGGAGCCGACTGCCACCCCTACCCTCCAGGACGCCCGGCACATCCAACACACTGTGATGGGGCCTTGGAGCACCAGCTCTCTGCCCCAAGCCCTGGCCGCAGCTCCCTCTCTGCTGCCTTCTCCCAGGGCCTTCAAGGCTCTTCAGAGGAGTCTCTCTGCTCCCTCTGCTGGGTCAGCTCACCCCGGCTCTTCTTAGGCCTCCTGCACCATTCCCCAGAGTCACTGTCAGGTAGCTCTGCATGCCAGTTCAGCTGCTGCTTTTATCCCCTCTGGCAGTCCCTCCCTGGCTTGCAAACCAGCCAAGCAGGGCTCAGGGTGGCTGCCCCGCCACCCCCCACCCCAGCCATCCCCCTTTCATACAAATGTGGGGATTGAAAACCCCTTCTTTCAACTGGCTTCTCCTTTTCCACAGGGCAGGGCTTCCCTGCTCCACCCTTGGGGTTGCTCAGAGTTCACCAGCACTGTTTCTAGCCCAGGGTATCTCAAGCCAATCTGGTAAGCTCATATTGGAAGTCTGTTACATTAGGAAGAATTTTCTCACTAGGAGGGTTGTAAAACACTGAAACAGGTCACCCAGAGAGATGGTGGAAGCTCCATCCTTGGAGATTTTCAAAACCAGATAGACAAAGCTTTGCCTGGGATGATCTAGCTGGGGATGGTCCTACTTTGAGCAGGGGTTGGACTAGATGACCTTCTGAGATCCCTTCCAACCCTAAATTTCTATGCTTCTATGAAAATGGGAACAAGGTACTAGGCTCAGGTGCCAACCTTAGGGGAAAAGACACAAAAGTTAGCAGCTATGCTACTGACCCAGTGATTGCTGCTACCAGAAGCATAGCCACTGATGGTGTCCTACAAGCCACTGTCACCCAGGGTGTTCAAGCATCCAATTATGCTTCTGAACTATACATTTGTTTTGAAACAGATTGTTGAGTTCAACTCAAAACTTTAAAGGATTTAAAGGAAACCAAGTTTGTGTGGTATCTGTAAGGACCACAAGTGGTCTTTAATATGAGGCATCCTAGCTTACATGAGATAGAGCACTTGAGTAGCACATGCTAAGGAAGGAAAAGACCAAGAGGATAGTATATAACTATATAACAAAAGCTGAAACCCAGTATGTGTCAGCTACTAACAAAGCAAATATTCTATTCCAGTTACTGTGGTTCTTTATCACAGAATCCTTAATAGGCCAGTGACTGGGAACTATGAACAGTGGCTATACATGGAGCATTCCTGGGAATGTAATAAACACTTATTCATGTTTTTAAAAAGAACAAACTGGATCAGACCAAATACTGGATCTAGTTCAGTATCTCTGATAGGCCCTTGACAGACACTGAAGGAAACAGCATAACGGTATGTGATGCAGGATCCCAACAATTGTCCTTCCTGCCATGCCACATGTGCATGGCACAAGGCATGATTGGTGGGATTCCAGATCAGGTCCCATTACATTATATTGCTGGTGCAGGGGGAGCCCTATCCTGGCCTCCCCTTGCGTTGGCAAGTAGCAAGCTTGGCTCCCTGCACTACCTTGGCTGGGTCACCCCAATCAGATGTTTAGAGTTCCCAGCTGTGGAGGCACACCGTGTGCTCCCTCAGTGGAGCCCATCATATCAGGGACTGGCCATGTGTTCAATTAAAGGTGTGACGGGAATCAGCCACAAAATATTACACACTTTGTATAAAGTTCTATGACTTTTTATCACAACTTACATGCATGCAAATGGTGGGGGATTTTTTTCCCCTCCAGATCCCCTGATGTCTTGGTCTGTTATATATTGTGGCTGTGTGTTCCACAGTCAAATTGTATGAGCTAGATACAAAAGAAATTCCTTTTATCATTTTCAGTTTTTCTGCTTTTAATCCTCATTGGATCTTCCTCTTTTTCTTGTATTCTGAGACAGGTTTTACTCAAGTTCCTGACCTACCTTTTCTTAGCCATTCACTGTTTTGTTTACTTTTATGTATTTTCTTTCTAAGGTAAATCGCCACATTGTTCTCAGTCTATTTTAGTAGGACACTGGTTCCATACTTGCCAATTTTTGCAAATGTCCCTTTCGAGACAGAGACCAGAACTGAGTTCATATGTATTATTTTAATTACTTAGTACATGAAGCATCTATCTGTATCATATATCTGTATATGATGTCTTTGTGGAAAATAAGTAAAATTATGGAATTATAATGTAGGCATTATTTTCAGTCACATTCAAAATGAAATATAATGTTTTGTTGTTTTTGTCATCACTGTACACACAATGGAGATCTTCACTGAGTAGTTTGATTGAGGCTTCACAGGAACTGGATCTTCAGCTTAAAGTTACTGAAAGACAAGAAATATAATGAGAGAGATTAATGTAAGCAAACATAAACTGACTTATTAGAATGGGTCATGCTTAGATATCCCAGGCCAAAAGCATGCGTTTAAACACATAACAAGGCAAAAGAATCTATCTGTCAAACTAATAGAAAGGTCCGGTTTAAAGAAACAAATTTCTACTTGTGTCAACATATTTTACTGCAGTTTCCTATTAGGGCTTGTTGCTAATTTTTTCCTCCTTTGCTAGATGCAAAGCATTTGACTGAAAAGTAGTTGCAATAATATGAAGTTTTCTGGAAAGTCATGAATACCTTATGTGAGTGGAAACATTTTCAGCTGCCTGTTGCTCCATAGCCATTAATCTGATGAAAAAAGACTTTGCACATGGGTTCACTCAGAGAGTTAACATCTGATTTTACATGGAAATATTTAATATTTAAAAGAAAAAATATAGTATAGCCTGAAGCTTACTTAAAGAGATTTCGGAGATTAATGTAGTTTCTTGCCTCAGTTCCTATTGCCTACTTGGAAAAGAATGTTGTTTTGAAATGTAAAGTGAAGTAAGAGGAAAAATTAAAAGAACGTTTCTACAAGACCCCAAAAAACTCAAGACCGTAACCCTGCCAAAACTCTGCAAAAATATTAACCCTGTTTTCTTACAGTATTTCTCCTATGTTTAACTCAGAAATTTCCAGGCCATGTCCAGCTGCAGCATCAGTGACGTTTCAAAAATAGACAGATGTTTATTTTTTGTTTCTTAGTCTCTGAAGTCTATTAGCTTTTTTTTTTAATTGTGTCTAGTACAGACCACTGGGGAATCTGTTTTAACAGGCATGGTCTAAAACAGTGGTTCTCAAACTTTTTTTTCATGTACCACTTGAAAATTTCTGAGGGGGTAGACCACTTAAACTTTTTTTTGTTCTACAAATCAAAGCACACAACTCATATTTTAATATCAGTAGTATTACCTTACAAGTACAGATATTCTCTGTTGTTCCTCAAATTTTCTGTAGAGCACCTGAATGGAGCTCATGGACCAGTGGTGGTCTGCAGACTGCAATTTGAGAACCTCTGGTCTAAAATTTTAAGTCTTCTGAACTATGGTGTACCTTAATTTAGGTTAAATGGGTTTCTGAGCTTGCATGTTTTAATGAGAGTTGCTAGCAAATAGGTACTTGTTGATATATGTCCCTGAGAGAGACACTGAAATGCCTGGGTAAACTGTCCTATGTTAGTAATTTGATATAACACTATTTAGTACTGCAGAAAAGGGCAGTGGATTCATTGTGTTAAACCAAGGAAGCATTAGGCCTCTACTTTTTAAGTTTTTTTGTGCTGAGATTTAATTCATTATACCTCAAATTGTCTATAAGACATTAACATCCACTTTAAATGTAAACGTTTCTCAACTTGTCATCTTATTTATTTTGTTCTAAAGGCAGAAATGTAACAAAAAGTTTTGGTGCACGTGGCATGAGGGTGCAGAGCACCAGGGAGGTTGGGCAGTGTGAATGGCTTGAACATAGGCTGCTGCTTCAGATACAGGAGCTGCCATTCTGGCACCCCTTCAACTTGGCATGAGGGGTGATGCCCAAGTTGCCCACCCCTATTTATGGTGCTATTTAAAGGCAAAAGAGACTTGCCAACAAAATTTGCTTTTTCCATTACTTTTTGGCTTCAGTAGCCTCAGTATGTAAGCATAATGTAACAATATGTTGAAGCATTAACTAATTAGTGAAGGTGGCAGGTAATACAATCCTGGTTGTTTGTCTACTTATTCTGTGCCATCCTAGTTTGTACGTTAGGTTACTTTTAGAAGTTCACTTTAATATAAAAAGCTGTATATACCCATTTGTTTCAGATCTTTTATCTCAGCTCTAGGACATGATGCTTGCCCACTACTATAAGAAAAAATATTTCTGGAATAAAACTGCAGATACAACTTTGTCAGAACAATGTTTGCTGATTTCTACAGACTTCCTAACATGCTAATGACTGTGAACTGTACCCAAGTAGCAACTGTGCATCTCTGAGAATATTTTAAACATGCCATGTATGTGTTGGAAACAGTACAACAGAAGAAATCTAAATGATATACAGTTTCAGGTAGGTCATGAAACTTAGAACTGCCAAATATTTTGGGTCCTCCTCTTGTGTGCATGCTATGCTCAAGATCCAGTTGGATCATGGATCTGAGAAGCAAGCCAAAACTCGTTGGATAGTTCATGACTGAATACAGAAAGAAGGAGCCAAAAACAGAGAAAGTGGAAAGGGTTTCTCACATTATGCTTTAATTCCAGCTGTTCGTTTTACATGAAATAGAGTTGCTATGCGCAGCAGACTTAGCTTTCAAATTGTCATTTATCTATGCTTGTAATCCCAGCTTTTGATGTGTAAGTCCAGCCAGCATTTCATTAATATGGTCAAGAGCTGCTTTGGGTGCCTGGAAGTGATTTTGGGTAACATTGCTTTCATTATCTGGTAAGAAGTTTCCATAAGACTTCTACCTTCTCCAGCTCTAAGAAATAATGTTAATAGAGTGCTTTATCCATACCCAGGTAGAAATCCCCCTGCCCCTCCCCCAATCCAGCTAATTAGTAATACTTACCAGAGAACTTTTACAAAAAAAAGGAGTAAATGTTTGTACATAACTTCACATTCCCTCCATTTATACAACTAACAAAGGCAGAATAGTTCAGATGCATTTACAGTATTCAACAAAAGTTCTACCTGCATTTTGAAACTCAGAATTTCATCGTTTGGTTTTGACTCAGGTCATTACTTTCATCATTAGAAAATTTCTCACAGAAAGCTTCAGTTTAGTACAAATGAATTCCATAAGAACAGCTTTTTTTTCATATCCAGCAAAACTACTAGCATCTATTTAACAGAAATAAAACAGTTCTTTCATAATCCTATAGAGATGTCTACAGTCTTGCTTGAGGTACCCAAGCTTTCACAGCATTACCCCAGGGTTAGTTATTATTCCTAGTATCTTTGGGCTCCAATAAACGTGCAGAGCAGCTGCTCCAAGGCACCATAATTACAGCACATTGAAGCAGATTTGATTGAGTCTGCTGGAGCATGGTAATTACCGTGCTCCAGCAGAGTCCTGTGTCATGTTTATCAGTATCCCTGTGCTGGAAAATGGCAGTGGGGTGCTTTAAACTATAGCTAATTTGATAAGCTTTAGTTCAAAGTTCCCCACCACCATTTTTCAGCATGGGGACTCTGATACGCATGACTCTCTGGACACTTTTAATTAGTGTGGCCCCTGAAGCTACACTATTTCAAGCACCCTCCACCACCTGGCTCCTGGAGCATGTCTATAAAAGCCCTTTGACATAAATATTTCAATGAGACAGAATCACTCTTGAAAGTTGATGCCCCTCATTGAGGCTAGAGCCAAGTATGTTTCAGAACAGGATCTTGCCTTAATATGGCTTGGTGGCTGTCCATAGAAGTTTATAGAAGAGGTACAAAGCATGTGAAAAGAAAGTCTTCTTTGGTCTAAAGAACAGTGAAAGACAGGCATAATGAAAGTAGAAAGTATAAAAAGAGGTATCAAACAGGTTATTGGTAAGCAAATGGTCTCTATTTCCTGGCCCAGTCATGCAACATGCCACAGGGTTGCACAGGGATTATACCTCTGGAAAGCAGTAACTAGGGGTGTGCAAAGCAGGCCCTATTCAATTCAGGTTTGGATTCAGCCGGAGTCAGGGAGAGTGAATCAATTTGTTGATTCGGATCACTGTCCCCAATTCGATTCAGCTGAATCTGAATCTGAAGATTTGATGCTGATTCAGAGAATCAGTGATATAGACATAGACACAGCTTTAGAGAAGAGGTGCTGCTTTGGAGGTAGCAGGTGTGGCTTGTGATCGCTGCAATGCTAGGGCACATGGAGCATCCCACAGGAGTGCAGGGAGGCCCTCCACGTATTTTCTGGCAAACCCGGAAGTACTTCCGGTCCACTTCTGGGTCTGCCAGGGAGTGTGCAGGTCCCCCCCTGTTCTGTGTCCCCCTGGCTCAGCAATCAGCTTCAGATGGACCCTGGGTTCCCCCCCAGACCCAGGAGGCACCAACTGCCGAACCGGTGGGGGCACAGAGGGGCCCCACAGTGCACGCTCTGGCAGACCTGCAAGTGGACTGGAAGTGCTGGTCCACTTCTGGGTCTGCTGCCAAGTGCGCTGGGGAGCCCCCTGTGCTTCTATGGGACACTCCATACACCGCAGCATTGCAGCACTCACAAGCCCCTGCTACCTAGCAGTAGGTAGAAAAAACATTTAAAGCTGTCTCTGTGTTCAGATCTCTGAATCTTTCTGAAGCTCTCCAAATTGATTTGGAGAAATTAAAGGGTCCTGTTTCAATTTGGATTCAGAGATTTGGCCACAAAATCAGGCTGAATCTCCGCTGAATCAAATCAGGGACCGAAGCTTCACACAGCCCTAGCAGTTACTGCTCTAGGTGGACAACTGCTGCAAGGAAATGGAACTGATTTTCTTTTACCTCTAGTGTCTGGAAAACATAATGGCAGCACATACCAGGATTGAATACAGGATTTATACAGTATGTTAACACCTTTCAGATGCATCCATGTCTCCTTGACTGATTAAAAAAAAAACTCAACACAATTAAATAAAGACATGGGTCTCTTGTACAATAACAGCTTCGTAAGTGAACTTTACAGGAGAACAATCTAACACATATGGAGGGATACCCATATTGTTTTAAAAAGTGTAAATATTTTATTCTATGTTTTAGTATTTCTCATAAACAGGGTACATATGCCCTTAAATTAAATACCTAGCTGTGTGTTGTACAAGTGAGCCATGCATATCTATGTTCGAATCCACACCAAGGCGTGTATCAACTCAGCATGATACAATTTGGGAATGACTGTTTGAAGAGGTCTGGCCAGCATTAACAAAAAAGCAAGGCTTGCATTCCACTGCAGTGTTGTAAGTCAGCAGATGCTTCTCCGTGTGGGTGCCCATCACTTTCCAAACATATCTTCAGTTCAGATTTTAATATGAGATCCACATGAGTCATTGTTAATCTGATGGATAGTTTTGCTAAAAATGGATTAACTACAGTGGAGTCACATCATATGCGCATTTAACTTATGCAAATTCAATTATATGCGCTCAGCAAAAAAAAATAAAAAATAACAATTTAAATAGTGCGGGCGATTCCGCCTGCCATTCCACTCAATGAGCATATGCCCCGGAATGAGTGTGAGATGGGAGACGTGAATCTGCTGTTCCCTCAGTTGGTCTCAGTTCCCACGTGCCTCTCGTAGTGTGAGCATCTCGCCACTCTGAGTGTGATTCTAGTGTTTAAAGATACGTATTTTTCACACAACATGGCCCCTAAACGCAAGCTAACTACTTTATCTGGTGCTCAACTAAAGAAACAGTGATCTGTTCCAACGCTGGAGGAAAAACTAGCTGCGTTGGTCTTATTTTGACTATACACGATTTTCACCTAACGCGCTGACTTTAGAACCTAACCTCCACGTAAGATGCGACTCCATTGTACTCTGCACACATGAAGAATATCTGGGATGAGGGACAAATTTGTTTTTTAAACATAATTTTTCTCCAGTGAAGTCCTCCTTTTCAGTAACACAGTTGTATGTCTTTGAGCAATGATTCACTCTTATTATTAATGTTTGGTCCCTTAACAATGGTCCCTTGTTGCCATTTAATCTCAGAAAGCCATTTTGCTTCAGATAGTAGAGAACGCCCTGTTTATTTTTATTAGCATTTTGTATAATCAAAATTAGCCATCGTGTCTATAAAGCCCCTGCAGAGGCAGGTTTCTCTGCAGAAAAAATCCATAACTAAATACTTCCCAAATTAGGATTATGATCACTGGTATGAATACCAAGGCTTTTAGTGAAATAATTTTACTTTATTTCTTAAACACAAGACAGATTTACAATAAACTAATACAATATAGTTTTATTATTTGATAAATTGTTTTCAAACAATAAAACATAAATGGGTGAGTATGAACAAATAAGAAATTGATTTCTGTTATATACCAGTTATCATAGGCTCCCAAAACATTGTATAAAAGCTAGATAATTACATTAAATTAGAAAGGGAAATATAAAAAACATTCTGTGCCAAGTTCCAAGTTAACACGTAACAGCTGCCTGATTAGCACAAAATGAATCTACATTTCTGGTTTGATAAACAAATACATATACACAGATACCCTTCCCTTCCCCCCCCCGCACCTCCCCTTCCGCCCCCAACTCAAGACAGGAAGCTGAAAAAAAATTATATGTCCAAGTAAGAATGCATGGATTAAGAAATATAGAACAGACAAAACAAACATACTTTATTCTTACAAATAGTGTCATGGGATAATTAAGACCCATCAGTGGTTGGCAGCTGTGTGAGCATATTTGACTAATCAGCAAAAGATTCATTTTTATTAGTAATGACCAAAGCCAAGATATCACCTGCTATAGCTACTGTAAAAAGAAACCCCCAGAACAAAAAAAAGATTATTGGTCTTATACTTATGCTTATCATAGAGGGAAAAAGAAGAAGAAAATGCATTCTAATCCCGAATATGAGGGGAGAGATTGTAATATTTTTGTTTACCTGTTTCAATTATCATGCTTTCCAAAATGGAAAAAAAAAATCAACAACTGAAATTTTCCATTACCTTTTTGTTTTTAGATGTTACAGTGACTTAGTGGTTTATTTTGTGTTTTAACTATCATAGAGCATATTACAAAAGGGTGCGCCCATCCATGTGTTTGGAAATTTGCTTATATACTTACTGCCAACTGGGTTTTTCTCTTTCAGTAGTGATCAGACATTAATTTGATTGCATGAGGAAATGTGCAATAAATCAATGATGAATTTTTCCATATGTCTTGCATAAAATCCAAAAATGATCATCTAATATAACCCAGAACATCAGAAATCAAATGTACTGTTATATATTTAAAAAACCTCACAACCAGATAATCTGTATTACAGATCTAAAAAAAAAAATAAGGATAAGAAGAATTGCTGTAACTGTATTAAAAAATTAATTTAAAATATTCATTATGTTTGCTAATAATAGAAGTAGATGACTACCTCTGTCTCAGGTTTTAAAAACACTTTACATTTAAGTTACAGATGTGTGATTTATTTTGTGGTAAGCAAATGTGAGAAGCTTCCCAATTAAATCTTATACCTCCAGTCCTCAGGTGTGAGGTGAGGTATGGAAAGGAAGGCCAAACAAGTGTTTTTAAGTGCTTGAGCTGTAGTGGAACATTCTTTCTCTGCTGCTTTATGTATTCTGCTCCTCCCACCATTTAAATCAGTACTGAAACTTTAACTGACATTAGTAAAGGAGGTGGAATTAGGCACTACATGAATTCACCATTTTTTTTTTTTAAGAATCAGATCATGAGGCATGGTCCATCCTTTTATTTTAAGATGCCCATAAAACATGATTAGCAAATTAAATTATTCCTTTTGTAATATTTATTTTTAAGCCCTTAGTACAGCAAACCCAATTAATTTCTCTCCATGTGCCTGGAAGGTATGATTGGTTGTAAGATGCTACCTTGTAGTTTTCACCTTGTTGCGTTTCAGTCTGCACCTCTGTTATATTTATATAAATGATTGTAAGCTCTTTGGAGACTGTTTTTGTGTACACTTGTCCAGAGCATGCAGTAAAGAAGCTTTGATCCTGATTAGGGCCTGAGGCAGATAATGTATTATTCTTTTAAATATTCACCCAGCATGTAACTAGTATGAAGGAAGTTATTTACAGCTGGTGATATAAAGGGTTTGAGCCAAGTATATGAGGCCACTAGACTAATTTCCCTGTGGAGCAGGGTGGTAGCTGTTGTTGTATCCCTAAGGCTGCAATAGTTGCTATGAAATTGTGCTGTGTTGTCTCTTTGTGGCATTTTGGAGAAATCCTTTTCCATAATTTTTTTGACTTCCCACATGCATGTAGTTGGTCTCTGCCCTAATTGCAAAAGCTGGTTTTTTTTTTTTGGTTTGTTTTTTAAGTGATCACATGACAAGTTATTTACAAACCACAAGACTTTTTCCAATAAATAGCCTACAACCACAATTATTCCCAGGACTTTCTGAATTTAGTGAGGAATAACATATACAGAAATATTACTTAAAACAATTAAATTGCAGTTCACCCAATATCACACATTTGGGTTTCTTGACACACCCTCTGGGCAAGCTTGCTTTTAAAACTAAGGCATGCTAATTACTTAGCACACAATTGCCAAATTGCCAACATCTACAGGTTTTCATTTTAAATTAATTAAAGCTCACAGATGTTTGTGACATATACAATGTAACTTCAAGCATATTTCAGCATCTGAAGAGATAGTATCAATATATTTCATCTTCAGAATATGCTTTTCCTTTACATATAACTTTTTTATGAAAAATTGCCAAACAGCTGAATTTTAATAGTATAAAGTAATTAAAGTACTAGAACAGTGACAGTACCCAAGATTTAGGGAAATTTCTTTACACTTTGAAAAAGGTAAAACTTATTTGCTCAAAAATGAATTTTCATGGCATTGCTTTTATATTTTATAAAAATAGTAATTGCTGTCACAAGCCTCAACTGTATATGGTATTTAAGCATATGCCTAACTTTTAGCATTTGTAGGGTGCGTCCAGATGAGGATGCATGGGCATTTTGTGGTGCCTCAAAACATACACAGTGCATGTGAAAGGGTTCTCTGTGCTCCAGCACAGAAGCAATATTAAATACCAGGAACTCCAGGTATCTAAAAAAAACTCAGCAAAAAAAGCATTAAAAAATGGGCCCAGCCAGAGCCATGCTCCAGCTGCCAGCCAGGCTCCTTTCACCAGGATCACTGTTGCTTCAGCTCCAGGAAGCTCCCAGAACTCCAGCTAAGGCTGTTATGGCCAGCCCAAGTGCCATATGCCAGAGTATACATGCAGGGACATTCCCTGGGGGCAAGTAGCAGCAGCACTACTGTGTGGTGCTGTTATTTGTCCCCAGGGAAATGCATGTACATGCTCATCTGGACCTGCCCGTATAGTCCCATTGTAACTAGTAGGACTAGTCAGGTGTTTGCTAGATTCAGTGGGTATATACAATAGGTACATTTAAAAAAAAGAAAGAGAAAGAAAGAAAGATGAACAACTCCACCCTCCCCACCCTGCCCAAAATCAAGCAACTTTAAAAAAAAAACTTTCTTTTGAACTACCAAGATGTGTTCATGCCCAAATGGAGTATTAATGTGTTCTGATTGTTATAACCATTGTCTACATAACCATTCCTTAATGCTGTTGGTTTATCCTTGTTATGTTTCATCTTAAATTATTTTATTGCATAGCCTTTGGGCAGAAATTCTTTCTCCAGTATGTATTATAATAACCCTACCATATTTGAGTGCTGTAAAAGTAAATAAATAAAAAGAAGAATGATGATAAATAATACTGAGAATAATAATCATATTTTATTATGGATGGTCCTACATTCCTTGCACAAGCCAAAGTCCCACTGATTGGAAATGTTGAGTATACGAACAGTTGTAGACCTATAATAAAATTGGACAAATAATGTATCCAAAAGGTGGTTATCTTTTTTATACATATTATATACCAACAAATGATGATAGTTTTAAATTAATTAATTATATGTAATCAGTTGGGAACTTCACCAGTGAAGTTTTTAGTCTGCAAATATTCCAAATTGCATTATTTACATCAACTATATAATTCATAATCTAGGTGGTAGCTTAGATACTTAATGCAACTAACCAGTAGTCTGCATTACATTTTCTGTGTTCTATTGTAATATATGGACTCATGCAGTATTCGTTAGTTGCTCAAAACATCAAGTCTAGGAACTTACAATGTCATTAAGTATCCAAGCAACACTACATAGACTAAGAATTTTTTTTAATTGACTTCACCTTTCCTGAGTATTTGAACTAAAAATACACTTTCTTGGCCTATTCATGCTCGTGTGAGCTTGGGTTCTCAAATGTTTATCAAAACTGTACATATGTCTAAAAGTAATGTATGTTTGAAATTAGAGTTCTTTGCATTTAAAATGAAAAGTGTTTCTGTTGGTTACAACACCCTTTATCAGGCCCTTAGCTCAGACCTGATTCTGAATATGGATCTTTTACTAAGAAATTCTTAAATAAATGTGGAGTACCAAGACTAAAGTTTCAGTTAAACTCCCAACATCTTGCCAGGTAGCAAGGGAAACACAGTGGACAAAAAACATAATTTAAAAAATGCTTTTTCTTACTTGTTTGAAGTGCTTTGTTTTTTCTTTTTCTTTTTCCTGGAGGGGTTCAGAACTAGTGTTGAGCTTTTGTTTCTTTTTTGATTGAGTAAAGAGCTGCAGGATTAATTATAATTAAAAGCATTGTGTTGTAAGACACAGTAATTATATTAGAAACATTTTGCTCCCATAAAAGGTTCCATTTCTGTAGCATCTTTCAGCCATCCATGGTGAACATTGCTTCCCCCCCACTCCCAAAGATACAAACTGAGTTGCAGCTGTATGTTTTGTATGTAATACAATACAATGCATATAAGATGCTGGTGGCTTACCTTTCAGTATGAAAAAAATAATGGGCATAAGAGATGAATAAGTAGAGTCAGATTTGGATTTAATTTTCTAAATGAATTCAGCTGGACTGACAGCCCTGGAGATGCCCTTAAGCAGAGACATTGTCAGAGAAGAAAGTTAGATTAGGTGATGATTGCTGGACAGAATAAAGCAACACCATCAAATGTTTTTCTTCATTTCTGAGTTTTGTGAGAACTAAGCCACATGAACATGTTGAAAGAACAAAAAAATGCAGACAAACAACCCCCCCACACACAAAAGGGAAAAAAGAAAGGAGAAGGAAAGGGGGCTTTACAACTTGTTTGTACTGAAAATTAGAGCCTTGGGAGTGTAGAAATGTGGAACACCTCTTTAAAATGTTCCTGTTACAAAATCCCAAATTTGTATTGCTAAGAAGGTATTTACTTATGTTATGGCTCCATCTACAGCCTAGAAGAAAATAATGTACAACAGATAGCTTCAGTCTTTGTTTCTTTGGTGCTTCAGTAACTGACTTATTGACCTGGTATGCTTAATTTTAATGAACTCTCTTCATTTGTGCCAGTGTATTTGCAGCCACAATTAAACTAGCTAGTATCTAATTACTTCCAGAAAAGCAACTAAGTTGAATAATTGTTTCTTTGTTTCATTTTATATTAGCCCTCTTTGGTTTAGTTGGTTTAAAATTTAAACCAAATAATTAGGGATGTAGGTTTGAAAAGGACATCTAGTTTGTTCCCCCCCAAACAGGCACATATACATGTATTTCACAAAAAAAAGTGCAACCTCTGGATTTTTTTCAATAAAAGATTGAGGGATTCCCAGCAATTGGAGGGGAAAAAAAGTTTTGGCAAGAGCTACATGACGTAGATTGAGAAGCCCAACAAAAAAACTCTTAGGACTGTCAAGACTGATGAGGGACCAGAAACCTGACTACCATGGACCAGGAAACTGGGGAGACCAGGAAAGTTTTGGGACACTTGGAACTCGTAATGAATTATAGCGAGGACTTACGGGGACAAGTACTTAGCTCCAGCAAGAAACTGGAACCCAGACCAGAATGGATGTTAATTACCTGTATTACAACTTTGGCCAACCAGAGGGCTAAGCTAAGACACGAAAGAACACTTTTATCATTTTTACAGCCTACAACCACCTAGCTGGAAGAGATCTAATTATCCCAGTGCATATGTAGTTCACTTTAACATTGTAGCCTAAATAAGTGTTTTGGAAGTTACACAGAAAGGGAGAAGGCTTTCTAGCAGCCAACTTTCATGGTATTGCAGTACCCACTTCTAGAAGAGACTGTTATCCAGAACTGGTTCAAGTCCTTGATGTGCAGTTTGGAATCAGTCATAATTGTGAGTTGGAAGTGGAACAAAACAAAATAAGAGGTCCACCTGAACTGGCAGAGAACTTGTAGAAATTTGAGCACTTGGGTATACAAATAACAAACAAGGCATTCCAGGATTACTACCAAGGAACCCATTAGTAGATCCTCATCAATGGACTTGGAGTTGCAGATCAAGATGACATTGAAAGGAAGACAACTATAATGGAAGAGGCTGTGAATTTGCCATACAGCTTTTATTCCTGTGAATCAGTTTACCGAAAGGGGAAGTAACTGCTACGGGTGAGAAGGAAGGGGATCAGCACATAAGTGCAGTTGTCTTTCTAAGTGTCTGTCATACATGTGATGCACAGTAGGATTCTGACCAGATTGATGACAGTCTTAAATGATTAGGAAAAATGATCATTTGGCTTTTATAGATTCATAGATTGTTAGGGGCTGGAAGGGACCTTGCAACATCATCGAGTCCAGCCCCCCCCTGCACTAGGAAGGAAAGACAACTAGGGTCAGGTGACCCCAGCAAGATGACTGTCCAGTCTCCTCTTGAAGATTTCCAGAGTAGGTGATTGTATCACCTCTGGAGGGAGTTTTTTCCACAGTCTGGACACCTTGACTGTTAAGGAGTTTTTCCTAGAATTGAGCCTGAAGCAGTCTTCCAGGATTTTGTATCCATTACTCCTGGTTTTCCCCATGGGTGTCTGGGTGACCGATTGTTCACCAAGCTCTTGATGTACTCCCCTGGTGTAGCAGTAAGCTGCTACCAAGCCCCCTCTCAGCCGTCTCTTCTTAGGCTGAAGAGGCCCAAGTCCCTCAGCCTCTCCTTGTATGGTCTGCCTTGCAAGACTCTGATCATATGGGTGACTCTTCTCTGGACCTCTCAAGTTTTTCCACATCCTTGTTGAAGTGCGGCACCCAGGAGCATCCCTGTTAAAGTGTGGCACCTTTGTACAACAAAAGAAATGGACAGTGGTATAAAAATTAATAGAAATAGTTCAGTTTAATGTTGTTGCTGTGAGAAAAGTGGCTTTAAAAAGGAGAGCTATTAAAAATGTGAGATGGACCAGAAGAGAATGTCAGTGTTGAGTCAGTCTCTCACTCCACTGCGGAAATAGGAGACTCCATGCTAAAGGGACAAAGTTTGGAAATACAAAGATCATGCCCACAATTTTTATTTTAGATGTGTGAGTTTAAAAAATAATAATGAAAGTTTACACTGAATGTGGAGGGTATCCATTCAGTCTATGGAAAGAGTGTACTTTGACTCAAACATAAGTTGTTAAACTAGATGTGCTTAAAAAGCTATTGGGATCCAACAATGAACTAACTAATTTATCTTAAATGGAGGTATTATGATGTGCAGCCATCCAAAATCTGGATTTGGAAAAACTTAACCTCTCAAATTTGAGCAATGTCTAGATTGGGGTTTTCAACCTTTCTAAACAAGTGTACCCCTGGTGGCCGGGCACACAGCGGGGAAGGGGGAGTGGCATGTGGCCAGTGTGGAGTGGTAGCAGCATGGGGTGGTGGGTGGCAAACTTCTCCCTACTCCCCACTCATGTCCAGCCAGCTGGGTGGTGCCTGTGCAGCTTGCAGAGGGATGCTGCTGCCCTTGCACCTCCCCCCACCTCTGCTCCTGGGAGGTGGTGGCACAGGATGGTGGGTGAGGGTGATCCATCCCTGCTCTCCCATGCATACCCCCTAGGGCCTTCCCAAATACCCCCGGTTGACAACCCCTGGTCTACATATTCAAATCCATTATTTCCTTATTTACTATGTCAGCTTTCACAATGGCTTATAACTTAGTAATAAATGCCAGGAAATATTTTTACAAATTAAGTCTGTGAAAATTCCTTTTAAAGATGTGCCTCAGATTAAACAGAAGGTTTGTATACATACTTCAGGTGCAGAAATCAGAACAGTAATTATGCTGTGGTAATTCCAGCAGAGAAGACATGAGGAACAGTTCAAACCCATCTGAAACCTACCTTCCCAACCTCTTTTAAGATATTTATCAATTATTTGTAATATTATAGCACCTAGGAGCCCTAATCAAGAGTTAGGATAAAACCGGGCTTGGCAAAAAGAAAAGAAGGCTTATCACTATTTCTTTTGGAACTAGATAGCTGTATGGTGGGCTTGATTCCTAACACAAGCCCAGAGCAGGGGGGCTGGACCCAATGATCTCATGAGGTCCCTTCTAGCCCTAAACTTCTCTGAACATGGGAAGAGGTATTCCTCTGGCAATTGGGGGTGGGGGGAAGAGAGAAAGAGAGAGTTTTTTAAATCTTTAATTGTAAATATATTAAAAACAAAAGGGGAAAGTGCAACCATGTAGCTCTCCTAGGGGCTGAGCATGAAACACTTTCCAGAACAAAAATAAAACAAACCCTCATATCATCAGAGTCTGAATCCCCCTCCCCTGAAACACCCTTCATGGGGTTATACAATTAGGACTAGCTGTCTGTCTTTCATTTTGCAGAGTGCGTCCTCAGTGGCTCAGCACAACACAAATTGGTCCACATTTTGTTGCAAAGTGAAGTGTCTAAACTCAAATGTGACACTTGTCCAAACCAATAAACAGAAGAGTTGGAGGGTATCATCAGAGCCAGCCCCTGTGAGCCAATTTCTGTGGCTTTTTCAGGGTTGTCATCTTGGCCTGTTCAGCAGGAAATTGGCCAGATACATTATGCTCTCCTTAGCTGCTTAATGGCCACTTAACACACTCTTCTGAGCTGCTAATATTGTGCAGCACCCCATGACACCCTTAAAAGGATCTCATGGCATCCTGAGGTGCCACAGCACCCTGGTTGAAAATCTTTGAGCTAACAGAAAAGGCAGCACACCAGCACTAAGCACAACCTGAACAAATTTTGTGAATATAACCCTGGGGAAAGCCTAAACTCAGATTTTTGGGTTAAGTATTAGCAGGCAGGGACTTGGAACTATAAGCAAAGAATTAACTCCTGCTGTTCAGTTCTTGTTGTGTTCAGAGAAACAGGAGTTTGTTCATCCTTTGTAAATAAACAAGATAGACTGTGGCAGAGAAAGGATCAGCTTCCCTTCCAAATGGAAACAACCCTCAGGGTCCAGAATTTTTGGCTAACTATTCAGGTCAAAAGTGGATAACAGTATATTAAATATTAAAAGTCTGGTGTTGCATGTGAAGTGGAGGAATACTGACTGTGGGCCAAAATTGTTCCTTTGCTGTACTAGGGGGAGTCCATTTAAGCTAAAAAAAATATTTTACAAAATCAGCAGCTCAACATGGTTCAGCTCACAGACAGCTGCCACAACTTACTTGGATTGCTGGTTTCCTAAAAGGAAAACCTTTGCAACTACTGCAGCTGATCACAAAGATATGAAGAAGGCCAGGCTATATCCCTTTCCCCTAGCCACAGTGCTTGAACCAGCTTTGAGAAGAGAGATGATGGGGGATGTATATTAGGGTGCCCTACAGTGAGGTGATTACCCTGCATCCGATACCATCATGTTATGATACCACAGTATTACAATAACACCAAATTTGTCACCAATTAAAATACCAGATAAAATTTTAAATATTTTTAAAAGAAGAAAACAAAATGCTGTTTTAAATTTGGACTTTTTTTCCAAAATTAAGTTTTAAATCTTAAACCTGCTGTAATTTATTAATATTGTTTAAATGAAAAGAAAACTAATATTCAGGCAGGACATGCTTGCTGGCTAAGTCTTAAGGAAATTCAAATGACTGTATTGAGGGAAGATATGAAATCAATACCAAAAACTATACAAATAAACTGGTTTATCACTTTAAGAAACTTTTTTGGCAGCTGTTGTTATAGAAATAATGTTCATTTTATTTCAATTTATCCAATATGCCAGTACTAATACTAGTACAGTATTAGTTCATTCAAAGTGGAAAAAATTCCTGGGAAATGAAAAGCAGTAAAACTTATTTTCCTCTTACAAGCTACAAGTAAAAAAATAGGTATGAGAGGCTTAGGTCTATTAGTTCTAAAATTCTAAAAGACAAGATGACAAGAAACAATAATTCAGGTCAATAACAACAGAAATCATGAGTGAAATTAATCATCTAATCAGTGACAAATAGAATTTGCCATTTCCTAACATGATAAAATGTACAATTTTAGAATCTGAATAAATGCATATTAATCTATATACTTGCTTAAATGTTTATAGTGCAAGTACATGGTTAGCAAAAAATAGTACCAGATATAGTGAAAAGGCTATATTTAATTGCAAATCAACATATCCTAATAGTTACCAGCCAGTATGAATTAACCTTTCTTTAGGAAATAAAATGTAGCAATTCAAAACAAGATTAATAAGAATTATGTAAATTAAAGTGTCCTGCTTGGTGATTTAAATTGCAGTTAAAATTGGTGCATTAAATAACTCTGATTTAAAACTGTCTATCCTGCCACCAGTCGAATGCAAAGCAGCCCTATGTACAGTACTAACTGGACTTCAGCATAAGCTGTTTGATGACTGGACCTTGTCTTCATACTCTTCTATAAAGCAGCTTTCATATTGTTGCTATACAAATAAGAATGAGTAAAAAAGGATCAGGCCTTTAACAGATAAAGTCAGTCATTGATTTCCTCTCTCTTTTTTCATTTGCTTTCAGGCCTTGTTGCCTTAAGGTATTAACATGTTAAGTTCAATTAAAATTGGCTGGAGCCTTTTGGCTATTTTGTAGATAAATTGTTCCTGCCCTTATTGGCTTCTGCCCTCAGCAAATAAATAAAACTCGTAAAAGAAAAAAAGTAGTAAGAAAGAGGTATAGATGAGAAAGTCATGTTAACATAGTACAGGCAGAGGAAAAGAAACCATGAAATACACATTTAAATAATCATGTTTGGGATTTTGCATATTATTATTATTGATGTTATATTTTAAACACAATTACAGATTTTTCCAGATTCTGGATTCTGGGTGAAAGTTTAATTTTAGTGTAATCATTCTGTTAAATATACTTGAAGGGGAAATGGAACAAGACAATATCGACTGGGGAAAGCACACAGAAGAGTCTTACATAACCAACTTTGTTACCAGGAAAAATCAAAGTTCCCAGCAGACAAAGAATCCACTCACCTGAAAACTTAGCTCACAGAGCAGCAAATATTAACAAAATGTTTATCATTTTAACTGTGCATCATATTTGGGGGGTTTTTTAGCCAAGTATCTACACATGATAGCCAGTACAGCCTGGCCAAGTGACAATTTAGGGAAAATAATGGTGTGATAGGGCAGCTTATACTTGAAGCATATAAAACAGCAACTATGTTTTTTGTGGAACTGGTTTAAAGTGGGAGAAATTAGATTTTGTTAATGAGGGAACTATTTGTTTGAAAGGCAAAAGGCACGGTAGACTTGAACCTTATAAACTAACTAGATCGGAGATGTAGAGAACTCCGACCTTCCCCACTTACCCAGATTTGCCCCAAAAATCCTGGGATGAGTCTCAGTAATTGGGGAAAGCCAAGCAAGTGCTCCCAGAGCTTGAGGGTCCTGATCCTGTGCAGGAATTCTGGGAGTATGCAGGACTGGGCCCCTCAAGTCCCAGGAGAACACATTCCCTTTTGTCCTGTATCATCAACAGGCAAGACAATGGGCAATGTGTACTTCACCCAATGAAGCAGATTGATTTGGCAAAGTCTATTTCTAGCCTAAGAATGTTCACGAGACATTAGTGCAGAGTATCTAGTATGCAATAATTTCAGATTTAAGATTTCTGTGCACTAACTTCCTGGTATAGACCAGCCCTAATAGTCAGGTGACCATATATTCCTAGTCTCGACATGGAACTCTACTCCTTCCCGTCTCCTCAGCTCTCTGCCATGCTCAGGCTGAATTAAACAGTCCTATTTTTAAACAACTGTCCTGGGTATCCTGCTGAAAATGGGACATTTTCCCCAAACAAGAAAATGCCCAGGACTGTCTTGGCGAAAACAGGAGGTATGATTACCGTACAACCTAGACCCAATATTAACCATGACAAAACTGAAGTAAGTGAAAGAGAAAATTTCTCACTCATGTTAATATATAGTATGTTGATTTTTTTTTAAAAAAAACAGTTCTTCAGGTTTCATTTGAATTACATTTCCAAATTATTAAAATTTAACTTGGAACAGTTTGGTAAAAATTCTTTGCTTCTAATATTTGCTCACAAGTGAGATTTCACAATTGTGGCAAATACTGAATGGAAGATTCCAATAAGTTTTTCATCGTGGATTTTACAAAATTGAAGTAAGTAGTCTTAACCACTCATATTGACATTCTACTAAATGCCTGTTCAGTAGTCATGGAAATTGCTATATCTTTATGGTTGCATATCTTAAGAACCACAGTATAATTTGCCATTTTCCTCCTGAAACTATATCTCTGCATCTCTATATAACATCTTCAATTTGATAATTACAATATGATTTACAAGCACTGATTCTATCCTGTAACAAAGCCTATGAAAAGATACTGTATTATTACTATTGCCATTTTACATGAGGAAATGGAAGTACAAAAAAAGAAAAGGGTGATTTGCCTGGAGTTCTCACAAAACGAAGAATAGGTTCTGTGTGGCAGGTTCATGCCCCAGAGGTGGCCATAATACCCCCTGGTGCCTGTTTGACTCCTGCCTGGCTTTGGCTTTATTGCAGCTCTCCCTTGATTGCTTTCCAGCAGTTGAATAAGGAAAGCTGCCCACAGGACTTAGAGTAAGTCTTAGTCCACTCGTAGCACCACCAGCACCCCCAATAGCCTTGATTCAGTCCTTAAGCTCACTGGGGCCTTCTCAGCTGCCTAAGCCACGGTCAGGCACCTGTAGCTTCAAAGGCGACATGTGTATCTGTGCCCCTCTGGAGCACCCATAGCCTTACGGACGTAATGCGTGGCTCTATTTCTTCCCTACACCACAGCCCAAACCTCATGGGCTTTCTCCCTCTGCTTATTTATGCACTTGGCCCCCTTGGACTCTTGATCCCACATGCAGCCCCCTCTCTGGGCTCCCAGACCCCTGGTCCCACGTGCAGGCCCTCCTCTGGCCTCCCAAACCCCTGGTCCCACATTCAGGCCCTACTCTGGGCTCCCAGACCCTATAGTCCAGCTTAACCTCCCTCTGGGCTTGTGGAGACTCTGGCCCAGCTCAGCCCTTCCCTGGGCATGTAGATCCTCTAGTCTGGGTCTCAGCCTTTCCCTAGGCTCCTGGGCCCCACTCTCAGTCTGTGAGTCCCTGGGTTACCAGTTCTCCAAGTAGGCCTTGAGCCCGCCACAGCAGGACTCAAGGCTGAACCACCAGTGACACTTAAATAAAAGCAACCATCATAGCCCTGTGGCAGACATCTCAAACCCTCTCTGGGTTTAACATAAAACGAAGGCCACTCCCCTGTAACACCGTCTTTTTCTGCCCAGGTGACTTGCCTCTGTTCCCAGGCCTGCAGAGTGGCTTACAAAAATCCAAATCCCTTCAGAAACTCCACTGCTTTGCTACCAGGGAGAGACTGCTTGACCAGTTCAGGCTCTGGGCTTATAAACTCAAGACTGAGCCCTCTTCCAGTCAAGTGAGTCCCTCATTAGTCCCTTGTACCACCTACAAGTGGTCTATCAGGCTACTTGCTCCCTTAAAGGAGCAGGCATACCTCGGTGCCCTGCTACATGCTGGATCTCCTGTATCCTATCCTTTACTTAAAAGACCCTCTCCTTCCTTCATCCTACTAAAGGAAAATATTAGGACAAGACTTAAGCAGCTTTAAGTCACCTATGTATATGCCAAAATAGAAGCATATGACAAAAGTGTAACAATTCTTTATTAAAAATAAACACATGCTTATGGGTTGAGGTCAAGCTTGCAAAACTTCCTTCCTAAATTAACTTTTTAAAGTTATGTGCATCAGAACAACTGTACAATGAAATTCAGTTTTATGACTTAGACTATAGTATTCTCTATCAGAGAAAGTTGAAACATAACTAGGCATATATTTGAACAATCTATAATGTTGCAATCTTAGTAGTCCTATTATCAATAAAATAAATCTATGCAGTAATGAGTTTTTTTTAATAGAATTATTTTTGGAGGTACAGAAACTTCTCGAATTGTGTGGTCTAAATATATTTCTGAATAAAATGAGCTACAAAGAAGAAATTGATGGAAAATTCCTTAAGGTGACTTTTAAATGAAAATGAAATGTCTGTTAGTAAGTTTCAGCATACAATATTACAGACTGGTAGAATTGGATCTCATTAATTTCAAACATAGATTTTTATGCGAGTCTATTTGATTATAATTTGATTATCTGACCCTGTAATTAAAGTTTATTGCCAATTTTAAAGCTTATGTGTAAAATGAACTGGCTTTCTTCAATGCAATATACAATCCATTCGACTCATTGACTTCTAGTTTTGCATTTAAATCGAAAAGTCTGTTATAACATGACAAACAGGTTCAGTTTTTGATCATTAATCCTGCTAAGCAATATTCATAAATTCAATTTTGAATCAGTTGGAATACTTTTCTTTTATTAGTTTCTATGTTATTAAATGAGATTGTTTCTGACTAATGTATTTCTGGACTCAAACTGTAGCTCCAAGCTGTTATTCAAATCAAATAACATGCCCCTTACTTGTGCCTAGCACTAATAAATGCCAACTTGTGATACATTTACTGGAGACTGTCATGAGTATTAAAGGAGGCAATAATCCCACTAATGTCTCATAAGTAAACTGATTTTTCTAATGGACTGAAATCTGTCATTCTATTGGTTGCAGGGGGAACCTCTTACTTAAAGACTAAAGCATTCTTTTACTCAGCTAAACATTATTATTGAGGAGCTGTTTCACTAAGAAATTACCAAAGGAGAGAACAAAATATGTAATATGTAACTTCTGGTGCCACCCAAAGCAACAGGGACAAAAAAAATAAATTCACTGGCCAGGGATATACTGAGATTACCAGAAATGCATGTTCATTCATGTGGACCTATGTTTTCTCCACTTTTCCTTTTTACTGTTGTCAGCCACCTACTGAAGTCATTCTGAGATCAGCAAGTGTAAAATAATTAGAGCAGATGTTATTCACATCTTAAACCAACAGCATTGATATTGCTATGGTATTAGTATATGATACAAAGATTATCAAGATTTTTGTTTTTATGAACATAACAAGTGCCATACTGGGTCAGACCACTCGTTCATCTAGCTCAGTATCTTCTCTCCAAAAGAAATGGATGCCACACATGGAGAACACTGAACTAGATATCTCTAGAATGATCTGTCCCATATTCAATACCCTTCCTGGGCATGTCCACACATGCAAGCATGTGCGTTTGCAGCAGCAAAAATAGAAGCGGCACAAATTTGAACCAGGGCTTTTTGCCTCAGTGCATGTGCCTGGACATGCATTTTGGTGTGGGGCAAATTGTACCACTTGGGGCAAAATTACCCTGCCCAGCTTCTCCCAGATCTGCAGCCAGAGTTAGCTAGAGGCTGGAGCCAACACCTGTGCTGGCCCCAGCAGTATAAAAGCCTATCCTGGCCAGCAGCTCACAGCTACTTGCCCTGAGGAGCTTCTTGGGGTCCCCCTCAGGAGACCCTTTGACTCACATGACACTCCCGTCCTCTTTTTTCATTAGTGTGAACGAGCCTATCGCTCGCCTGTTGGTTTGGTCCCCGTGTCCGTTCTTTTCTTATAACCAGCCCCTCCTCTGTCCCCTCTGTGCGCGCCGTGCTCGCCTGCCACAACTTTGATGTTTTTCCTGGTCCAGTTGGATTTCTGTGCGGCGTGTGCAGGAGTGTCCGGAATTGAGACTGGTGGTCCGTGGGACTTCTGAGGGCTCCTCCTCCCCTACACCCTCGCCCGGTCCTCCGGGATGAGCGTCCTTAACACTCTCCTAAGCAATCTCAGTCCTCCCTCACCCGCCGTGTCGAGGGATAAGGTCCCCGGTACTTCGGACCTTTGGCTACGAAGTTCCGGCCGTTTCCTCCCCCCGGTCCGCTCCTCTCCCTGTAGCTCTTCCAGAGGAAGAGTCCCACGTCCCTCCCCTGCTCTCCTCTAGTGGGGTCACCACCTGGAGTCCATCTGCCTTGGCAGGCACTGGGGTTCCATTCCGCCCTTTGCCCAGCAGATCCTGCGTGCCCCCGTCACCTGACTCACCGCCGGATCCCCGCTTCCTCGCCGGGTGTCCCTGCTCGCTGCGCCAGAACATCCAGGCTCCCCGCTGGGCAGCGCGTATCCGCCCCTCTGCTCTCTTGCCGGTGGCTGGGGTCCGCGCCGGCAGCTCGGGCTCCGTTGCTTCGCGCTGGGCGGAGTGGATCCGCCCCGACGCTCGCTCGGTCCCGCTGCTTGCTGCCCCGGGTCTGATCCCGGGCTCCCTTTTAACCTTCCCGCCTCATCCGGGTACCTGGAGCGGGTAAGTGGTTGCTCCGCCCCCTGCGCCCAGGCCAAAGGAGCCTCCTGGGGTCCCCTAGTCCAGGTAACTCCCGGACAATTAGTTGTCCCAACAATGTAGTTGTTCCATTCATCCATTAGCCCCCATAAAAAGGGGCTACTAGTTAGCCAGGTGGGCCTTGCTCATGGTAATCGAATGGACAAATAGGCAGGAGCTTTTAGGGCCTGGGCATTGGCAGTGGGAACTCTACCCCTTGTGCCAAATGGATTGCTGAAGCAGCATCCCAAATTCACTTTTTAAATTCACCCCAAAATCCATGTTCTTCCACGTTTAGAACACAAGAGAGAAAGAGAGCAATCAATCAGATGGGGAATGTTTTATTGCTATATTTACAATGTTAAAGCAATTTGGAACCCTACCAGTATCTCTATCATCATAACAAAATAAATTCTAAATATTTATATGTTCTGCTGTTTGCTTTTGGTTCCCTTATCACATGGTGGGTGTGTGATGGGGGGATGTGGGGTTTGTAGGAGGCGGGTGGGGAGGGATGTGGTGGGGTCAATGTGTGGGTAGGTATGCGGGGACTGTGGGTGTGTCCTTCAGCCCCCAACTTATCTGGCATGAAGCCTGGATCCAGATCTCTGCAGCCTGCACCGCTGCTTGCCCTACATGGGCAGGCAGCGAGCTTCAGCACCAGGGCAAGGGCCAGCCACTGAGATGCTCTGGCTGGCTACCAGAGTGTCTCTGTGGAGGACCTGAGCTCTGGTTTCCTACCCCACTTTTTTCCCTTGGTGTTTTTTGATACCTGGATCTCCAGGTATCAAATTTTGCCTCTGCGCTGCAAATATTCAATACCTCTCAAAGGGGTTTGAGATGCTGGAAGAGGCACATGCATGCTCATCTGGATGCTCCCCCTTGCATCGATCACTTATTAGTTGGAGATGGCAGAGGAAACATCTCAAACCATTCTATTCAATAGCTATTAATACATCTAATATCCATGAATTTATCCAGTCTCTTTTTGAACCTGGCTATGCTATCTGCCTTCACCACCTCCTGTGGCATAGAATTCCACAAGACAACTACATATGACATAAAAAAGACCTTTCTCTTAATTTTAAAATTGTCACCTACTTCTTTTATCAAGTGTCTCCTAATTCTAGTTTTCTGTGTTTGGTTGAGTCACTTCTCACTGCTTGATCTCATGCTGCTTACCCCACCAGGGTGCATTTTAACTTCTCTGGCCACTTGCCTGTCATGACTTGCTGATGAATCTAGGTACATTTCATAGACATTAGGGGCTGGAAGACACCTCACAAGATTATCAAATCCAGCCTCCCTGCCATAGGCAGGAAGTCTGTGGAGATCAAATGATCCCAGCAAGGTAAACATTCTGTCTGTAATATGGAGGCTTCCTCAGGGCCAGTCTGCCAATGGTCTGCCCACCTGTTTCTGAGCCAGCCACCTGCCTCCTTTCCTGCCATGCCTTGATGATATAATTAGGATATTAATTAGGTGGGAGGCTGCCCATTTCTTGCCCTGATGCCAGAGGGTGCTATCTGCAGCTCTGTTCCTCCCCTACACTGCAGCCCAAGCCTTGCAGATGGCATCCACAGATGTTAACTTCACCGGCCCAACACTGGGCCCCAGAATCCTCCACTCTGGACCTTAACTGGATCCCTCCACTCAGCCTATTCTGCTGTCATTCTGGGCTGCCTAGCTCCCTGAACTGTTCCCCCTTTTGGGTGTGCCCCCCCCATAAGACCTTTGGCCACACAGGCCCTGGCCTCACCTCCAAGGCCAGTTAGAAACCCCAGGCCCTCAACTCTGGGCATCCCTCGCAGTGCACCCTTGGCCTTTTGACCCTTCTGGTCCTGGCCCCAACATTGACCAGTCGAAGGATTTCAAGTCAGGTGTCTGAGTCTCTTGCCCCCTCTCTAATTTGGGTCCACCTTCTTGACCCTTCTCTGGGGTAACCGACCCAATTGCGGGAGCTGGGATTATTAAGGCACCCCAACCTGCCTTTTACCGGGGTGGGAACTGGCCTGGCATTTCCTGGAGGCTCCTATGCCACTGGGTGCCGCACCAGGCCACCCACTCCTGGCAGGGTGCAGTTTTAGGTCATGCCCAGGACCAGAAGCCTCCAAGTCATCCCCTACAGCTCCTGCCCTTACCTCCAGGATGTTGCATGCAGCCTTGCAGCCAGGCAATGTTACTGCCTGGCCTGCCAGCAATGAACTGTTGTTTATATACGTGACCAGAGATCTAAAAGGGCTGCTGCAATCAAGCACCTGCTGGCTGCTTGGCTCAGTCCTTAAAATGGTAGGCACCAACAGTGCCCTGCCACACTGCCCAATAAGAAATGTGCTTGTTCAATAGGGTTAGCCCCTCTTAGACCTGAGTAGTCCATTATACCATATGGCAAGACCCCCACAGAGTTTAAACAGGGGGTTCCTCCACTCCTATATCCCCACCACATTCTTTCATATCTACTATCAGATCCAGCTATTAAGTCTTTGCAGCTAGAAGCTAGGAACAGTACCTCCCAGGTTACTACTAAGCACCTCCCATAGCCCCTCCGGTGTCAAAATAAAGAAATGCGGGTAGCTGAACTGCCCCTCATTCTCTGTGGTTGTCTCTCTCTGGTGTGGGACCACTGCTTTCACCATTTCTGGCATCTTTTTTGGGTCTTCACTGTGTATTCCCACCCTGTCAGCGAAAGTTTTTGTCCTCCAGCTGTGATTTGTTCCCCCTGCATTAAGGTGAGTCACCTGGCATAAACTGGGGCTAGGGACTTCCTCCTCTGGGGACTCAGGCTGCTCAGGATGCAGTTCCCCCCTAGCTGTTGCTCCCCCAGACCTCTTTCTTCAGAGGTCCCCATTTCCTTGGAGAATCTTCCAGGGTGAAGCACCAGGGCTGTGTCACCCATTGTGCTGCCCAGAGCACTCCTTCTGCCTGTCTCAGTTGTGCCGAAGCTCTTCGCTCACTAGCCAGTGAGGGGCAGGTGAGTGGACAGCCCTCCCTCTCTGCTCCCTTGGCTGTGCCGAGGGAGCCCCTTGGGACACAGCACCAAAACTGTAGCACTCTCTGCCCTACACTGAATGTTCCCACCACCCAACCTGATACCAGCAGGACTGCTTGCTCTTTGGCAGGCAAGGGAAAGGGGGTGAACAGGGAATCCTCCTTCCTGGCTTACCCTACTCTGCTACATGGTGACTTGGTGAACAACAATTCCCTGTTTACTTCGTTCATACTCGTCATGATTTTACAACCTTCTATCATATCTCTCCTAAGCCTTCTCCTTCTCAAACCAAAGCTTCCTAGCCTTTTTAGTCTCTCCCTATGGCAACTGCTCCATGCCCCTGATCATTTTCCAGTTCTACTACATCTTTTATGAGATGTGGGGACCAGAACTGCATGCAGTATTCAAGATGTGGGCATACCATGGCTTTATCTAATGGCATGATGATGTTCTTTGTTTTCAATTCCCTCATAATGATACCCAACGTTGTATTGGCTCTTTTGATCATGGCTTCACATTGAACTGACATTTTTAAAGAACTAGCTACAATGACTCCAAGATCTCTTTTCTAAGTTCTAACAGCAGTTCACAACCCACTGTTGTGTACATAACAAAGTCTTATGTAATTTAAGCTATAAGGCACACTATTCATTCCTGTTTGTCCTTATTGGAATTCTTCCTTCTGTATGTACTTTTAAAAAAATCTTTACAGTCAATATAACTTGTACTCTTTAATTAGTTAAGTGCTTTAAAAAAATCTCACTTTTTGTATCTAAAAGGCAGAAATTGTGCCCCTAACATTGTAAGCTCAAAAAAAAAAAAAAAATAAATAAATGTTGGGCTGAAAATAAGGGTGTTCAATCACTGAGTTGTTGAATCAGTATTATTTTTCTTCAGCTTAAGCTGAAGCCCAATTTTATGAATTGTAAGTGGCTTCAGCTCCCCATGAGATGCATGGGATTTGCTGAAATTCATTACATGGAAAGAAGTTGGCATGCACTGTGGCTACACCTCAGATCATAGGTTCATAGGAAAGTAGTGGAGGCTGAACAAGATGACCTTGCAAGGTCCCTTCCAGTCCTCTGTTCAAGGCAAGATTAAACCATCTTACCCAAATGTCTGTCTAACTTACTTCTGAAAATTTCCAAGCTTAGAGAATCCACAACTTCTCTAAGTAGCCTATTCCAGTGCCTGGCCACTGTCATACTCAAAATGTTCCTCCTAATCTTCAGCCTAAATTTTCTTGCTGCAGCTTGAGGCCTTTGTTCCTAGTCCTATCCCCTACTATACAAGGGAACTAAGGGATCTGTTTATCTCATGAGACATAGATTTTCACTGAGTGAAGCATAAGTTCATTGAACATCTGTGAGTGTGGCTGTAGATCCCAACTGAATGACAGCCCCTTCTATGCTTATCACTATCATGGGACGGGGTCCTCAGGGATGGCCATGTTACCCCTAGGTCCCCTTGACCTTGCCAATCCTGCCCAATGGGTACCCTCTTTCTTACCTGCCATGTCTTGTTGGTGATTATTATGAATAAGTAGGCTGCCCTGGAGTTTATGTTGAGCACAGTCCTGATGGACCCTGATGAAGCCTGTGGGTTCTTGGACCCCTTTTGGGTCTCACTCCAAAATGGATGCCTCTAGGAACACCCTCAGCCTTATGGGCTAGATGCGTGGCTTCAAACCACCCCTTTACCATGCCCCAAGCCTCACAGATGGCATTCACTTGTTGTCCCTCCAAGGCCTTAATTTAGCTTGGCCTTCAGTCATCATTGGGCTCTCTGCAGCCCTGTCTCTCTCTCTCTCTCTCTCTCTCTCAGAGCCCCTGGTGCTAAGGTCCACTCACACCCTTTGTCACTGCGCCCACCCTGGTGCTGGGGTCTCTTCACCCTGAATCCTCTGTGTGAGGAGAGAGAAGAGCCCCAAGGAAGTAAAATGGCCCCACCTGTATTGCAAAGAACTCTGCAGGGCTCCTTCTTCACCCAGTGTAAAAGGAGATGTAGGGCAGGCAAAAGAGGGACACAGGAAACTGGAAGAGACTGACTCAGGCAGCGAGACAGCAGGGAGAGCCAGAGGCACTGAGGAAGCAAGGGAGACCGGGTTTAAGGGAAGCAACTCTACAGAGGGAGCTGCCAGGGGAGAAAACCCTGAAGGAAACTCCTGGAGAGAAACAGAAACTGCCGGGAGGCAGTTAGAGGGTACCGTAAAGACCCTAATAGCAGGGCTGAAGAAAAAGGATACCGTAAAGTTGGGACTATAAGGGCAGAAGTGCCAGTTTGTTTTTTTGTTCTCCTTTTCGTTAGGGTGAGAGGAAAGTCACCCCAGATAGTGCATTTACAACTATTAGGACCATAAGCCAGAAAAAAAGACTGGCTAGGATTACTGGCAGGTCTGTGCCAGGATCCAGCTGGGCGAGGTACAACTGGGCCAATCAGGGATACTGACTGGCCAGACCTAGAGACCCAAGAAGCATTTTTTTTGTGCTGCTCAAAGGCAGATTGCAGAGATAACTGAATGACCACCTGGTGGAATGGGCGAGGTTGTAGGGGTTGATGGAGGCCTCACTACACTAAGACAAATTGCAAGAGCCAAAGCATCAAGACGCACATGCCCTGGCATTCTATTTTCTCCCATAACAACAAGTCATGGCAGGTGAAATTGCAGATGTGTGGGAGGGGCCAGCAAGACGTTGTGGTGGACTTCGGCTTGTTAGTCAAGGTGCTAAAGCTGTCTTGGTGTAGAAGATAGAGTAAGAAAGGAAGAAAAGGAAAAAAAGCCACTCCAGAGATTGACAACAGCTAGATCAATAGAGACAAGCCTCTACCACAGATGGGGTGGGACTTCTGGGGTGAAAGCCCACCATTGGACACTGCACCCACCGTGGAGCTGGGGTCTATTCACCCCGAATCCTGCACTCACCCTGGCACTGGGGTCTCCAATGAGGCCTGGCACTGAGGTCCCCAATGAGGCCTCTTCCTTCCCCAATAACCTCAGCTCAATCCATCAGTATTATAAGATAGCAACCAAAATATAAGGCCCTGGGCTATAACATAACACAAAAAGTTAAGGGTGTGCTCTGCCCCTGTAAAACAGTCAAACTTCTACCCTGGCACTAAATGCCTTGTAGGCAAGGGCACCTGGTGAGCTCCTGGAGACCCATTAGCCCTAAGTGCAGCATATTGGGCAGCTGCAGCATCTCTGGGCAATTCCTCCCTGGAAATTCCTTCCCCTTTGGCTCCTGGCAGGGAACTGACTCTTTAGTCCCAGCCCTGGGGTTTATATGGCCCTGCCTCTTCTGGTCAGCTGACCGGCTGCATGTCCAGGCTAATTCCCTCATTAACCTGCTGCCTCAGTAACCTGCACCTGTGGAGTTCCTGCCTGACTGCTAGGGCCCTGTTTTTAGGCAGTTTCTGCCATTAAAAGAGCAGGCATCTTCATGCCCTGCAACAATCACATGTGAAGTTCATATCTAACAGTCCTGAATTTGGTGCAGGGTTCTTCCTGAGGTTACTTCTTTTATCTGGGTGTTGGGCTCTTTCCTCGAAAGATTACATGCTTAGTAGACTGTTTTCAAGTGCTTTGATCCCCAGCAATTTTCTCCCAGTTCTTTGGCTCATTGCTCATTGCCTTCATATCTTTCTTGCAATCATCTTTGAAATGCAGGGTAGGATACCTGCATCTTCCTGTAAAGAGTTCTTGTAAAGGATCTCCATACAAGATATCTGGGTATACAGCCATCATCCATTCTCTGCATATGACCTAGCCACTGAAGTCAACACTGAGAAGAGGATGAATGCTTGGAATGCTGGCATGTTGCAAGACCTCAGCATGGGAAACTTTGTCCCATGAGAAATGCAGCAAAAGCAACACAAATGGAAGATGTTGAGGCACTTTTCTTAGGTAGAATATGTTGTGCAGGATTTGGTGCCATATAAAAGGGTGCTGATGACATGAGCATGATATAGTTTGAGCTTGGTCTTAATAGTCAATTTGTTGTTATTCCACACTTGTCTGCTTAGCCCATCTCCATCCTCTCTTCACCCTTCAGATATTTAAAGAACGTTATCAAATTCCTTTAGTCTACTTTTCTAACTCTTCCCGCCTCTCCTATCATTATCTATTTTTATTTCCTTCTCAGCCTTACCGTCCTCTTTACTGGGGAAACACGACTGATCATCATGGATGTCCAGTTTCCATTCCATTCTCTTATTTTCCACATTTTTTCCCTCTTTTATTGCCCTCCTCTTTGCTCCAATGCATTTGCATTCTGCTTTTTCTGTTTTGAGACTGCCTTCTGTTATATTCTATACAGTGTGGTTTTGAGGTTTTTGTCACAAACACCAACTCCATTTCGTGTCCCTTACTGAATGGTGGAGGCAACCCTGTAACACAGGAAGCAGAAAAGACTGAAGTGTGCAATGCCTACTTTGCCTCAGTCTTCACAGGCAAGGTTAGCTCCAAGACTACTGTACCAGGCAACACAACTTGGGGAGGAGGTAAGCAGCCAACAGTGGTGAAAGGACAGCTTAGGGAGTATTTAGAGAAACTGGACATATACAAGTCCATGGGGCCAGATGGGATGCACTCAAAGGCGCTGAGGGAGATGGCTGATGTGATTCCAGAGCCACTGGCCATCATCTTTGAAAGCTCATGGTGATCAGGAGACATCCCAGACGATTAGAAAAGGGCAAACATAATGCCCATATTTCAGAAAGGGAAAAAGGATGATCCAGGGAACTAGAGACCAGTCATCCTCATCCTCAGCCCCTGGAAAAAATTTGTAGAAGATCTTCAAGGAATCCATTTCTAAGCACTTGGAGGAGAAGAAGGTAATTAGGAATAATCAATCTGGATTCACCAGGGGCAAGTCATGCCTGACCAACCTGTCTTCTATGATGAAGTGACAGGCTCTGAGGATGTGGGGAGACCAGTGGATGTAGTGTACTTTGATTTTAGCAAGGCTTTTGATATGGTTTCCCACAGCATTCTCACAGGCAAGCTGAGGAAGTATGGGCTGCATGAATGGACTGTAAAGTGGATAGAAAACTGGCTGGATTGTCAGGCTCTGAGGGTAGTAATCAATGGCTTCATATCTAGTTGGCAGCCAGTATCAAGTGGAGTGCCCCAGGGGTTGGTCCTGGGACTAGTTTTGTTCAATGACTTCATCAATGACCTGGAATATGGCTTAAAGTGCACCCGCAGCAAGTTTTCAGATGACACCAAGGTGGGTTTTCAGATGACACAAATGCTGGAGGGCAGGGCTAAGATTCAAAGTGACCTAGACAAATTGGAGGGTTGGACAAAAAGGGATCTCATGAGGTTCAACAAGGACAAGTGCAAAGTCCTGCACTTAGAAAAGAACAATCACATGGGCCAGTACAGGCTGGGAGCTGACTGACTGGACAGCAGCTGTGCAGAAAAGGACGTGGTGGTTACTGTGGAGAGTAAGCTGAATATGAGCCAGCAGTGTGCCCTTGTTGCCAAGAAGACTAATAGCATACCGGGCTATATTGTTAGGAGTGTTGCCAAAAGATCAAGGGAAGTAATTATTCCCCTCTATTCGGCAATGGTGAGGCCACATATGGAGTATTGTGTCCAGTTTGGGGCCCTCCACTACAAAAAGGATCTGGACAAATTAGAGAGAGTCCAGCAGAGGGTAACAAAAATGGTTTGGGGGCACGAACATATGATTTATGAGGCGAGGCTGAGGGAACTGGGCTTATTTAGTCCAGAGAAGAGGAGATTGAGAGGGAATTTAATAGGACTGTTCAACTACCTGAAGTAGGGTTCAAAAGAGGATGGAGCTAGATGGTTCTCAGTGGTGGCAGGTGACAGAACAAGAAGCAATGGTCTCAAGTTGCAGCAAAGGAAGCTTAGGTTAGACATTACATAGAACTTTCTCACAAGGAGGGTAGTAAAACATTGGAACAGGTTACCCAGATAGGTGGTGGAATCTCCATCCTTGGAGGTTTTTAGGAGCTGACTAGACAAAGCCCTGGCTGGAATGATCTAATTGGGAGTTGTCCTGCTTTGAGCAGGGGGCTGTACTAGATAACCTTCTGAGGTCCCTTCCAACCCTCATTTTCTATGATTTAAGGACCCTCTGTTTTATTTTCCAGTACAAAAAAGATTTTCTGTGCATATTAAATGTATAAATGTAAGCCTCAGAGGAGGAAACAAAGGTAATGGGTAAGGCAGGTAGAACTATTTGTTGCTGATATTTTTGTTTCGGTCAAGGTTTTCCTACTTTCTTCAGAAAGCCCTAATCCACCCACCCTCTCTCACCTATCCGTGCAAATGTAAAGATTCTCCTTTAATCTCTCTAGGTCTAAATTCTAAAATGAAATTGTCAATATCATTCTAGATAAATATATAAATATGGATATACCACCTACTGCTTGTCTTTGGTTTTTATAAGCTACTCTTTGTTATAGCTGAATTATTCTAGTCTGATTGCATTTACAAATTAACTGTGACCTCCTCTGTATTAGCTGTTTCAGAAAGACAAACTGCTATGAAGTTCATTCAGAATTTTTGTAGCCTAGATGGAATGAATGCCTGCATTGCTCTGTGATTTCATTATGGCCTGCAGCCATACCACCTTACCTCGGGCTGTGATCTTGTCAGAGTTCATAAGCTACCAGGGTCAGACTAGATCAGTTATGAGTGGGATACCTCTAAGGAGGTGTCAATTTACCCTCTGAGTTAGCAATGAACCAATGACCCAGTGCTGTACTTTTAGATTGTCATGTCTGTCATATAAAACAGGAGTTAAGGTCCTGATTACTTGTGATGATCAGAGATCTCATAGGACTTTTTTTTTGAGCTTGGGGATGCTTAATTCCATATTGAGCAATTGACCTTTTCTTACCTAAAATTTCCTCTGTAGTTTTAATATATAGGTTATATTTGCTGTTTATTTTAAGCTGTTACGTCGTTATGCTCAGGTGGATGCATATCAGTAACTCCTACATAAATAGCTGGCAATTGTTTGTCATTGTACCAGTTTCCTACTTCAGTCACATGGAAAAGATGGTGGTGAGCAAATTGAAGCTTACATATGGCTGGCTGTGACCAAAGAGCATGCAGCATAAACAGTAGGCCTGTGCAAAGTGGCTAGTATTCACTTTGGGTTTGGCTGATTTGGGGGCCAGTGATTCAATTTGGTGATTCGAATCACTGCCCCAAATTGATTCAGCTAAATCTGATTTGGAGATTCAGCTGCTGCTGAATTGGCCAAATCTCTGAGTCAAACAGGCCCGTCCCCTGCCTGTTCTCCCACCCTTGTCAATGGCTCCCCTGCCCGGCCCTACCATCTCAGCTCTTAAAAAAAACAAACCCCCACACTCACCAGATCCTGCCAGGCAGGGGGGTGACCCCTGATGCCCCCACTTCCCTTCACTGTGTGGGGGCCTCTGCCATGAGCCCCCATGCTCCAGTCACTCTCCCAGCCCTGTCAATGGCTGCCTCATCCAGCCCCAGCATCCTAGCACTTTTTTTTTTAAAGTCCTGCACTCACCAGCTGCTGCCAGGTGAGGGAGCGATCCCTGCTGCCCCCCACTGTCCCACACTGCATGGGGGAGCTCTGCCACAAGCCCCCAGAAGCTCTGATGGCTGCTGCAG
>NW_017728915.1:12747428-12766049 GCF_001723895.1 Crocodylus porosus
GCACAGCCCTAATAAATAGGGCAGTAGGGGGTAAGGTGATTTAAAACTCTGCTTTACCTTCCCCTTATCCTGGGACCCCTGTATGCAGTATTAATCTTCAAAGCTTAAGTTACAACAGTATCAGACTCCCTAGTAATGAGCAGGTTCCTGTAAGGTTTCCAAAAACCCTTTGCTTAGGTGATGACCCATGAAAACATACACATTTCTTCAAGTAGAAATTTCCTTTTTCAACTGTTTAAAAGATGCCCATGATAAACAGCAATGTTGTTGATACAAATTCAGGAGACATTCTCTTTCATTGTACTTTCTCTCAGAAGTTTGAATAGACAAGTAACTAGGGTATAGGCATTGTGCAACCTATCTGGGTTAACTGACGTGTGCTTAGAAGTGATCATTTCTTTGACATAAAAAAGTATGTTTCCCATAATATATGTAGATTTGCAATCAATTTTTTATTTCATCCAAACTGCCTAGAACACTGGACCTGGTTTAAGGGAATACTTAAAACACATGCTTAATTACATTCTGTATTGAATGTTGATGGGATTACTCATGGGTAAAAGGAGTTAAATACTGGTGGTAGTGTTTTCTTAACTGAGGGCCTCTACTAGTGTCACTCTCCAAATAAACCACAAAAAAAATTGGAATCACTTAAAAACTTTGTTGTTTGACATTTAATCAAAAGTTGGTTAATCTTGGCACGATTAGGTAAACATTGCTTAGGTTACAACTGTTGCTCCAAGCATTATTTTAAAGAAATAACAGAGCTCTGGACAGTCCTGTCAAAAGATCCCTGCAACAATTAAAAAATAATATTTTAGAAGAGAGATCTAAAATGTTTTTCTTCTTCACAGCTAGCCTTTGGAAATATTTTTTCCAGCTGTCAGACCATCATCACACTCTCCTGTCTTATTAATAATGAATTAAAATAAAATGGTATACAAGTACTATGAGTCTAAATACCTGGACAGTGTAGTGTCAGTCCATTAATCCAACAATCTATGCTATTTATTTTCAGCATTCTTGAGGCCTCTCTCAGATCAGGAGTCACTTTTCACATGGCAAATATACTTTTGTGTTTACTTTTAATATGCATTACAATTTCTTTTTCAAAGCTTAAAGACAGTTGCTAAAACTGGCTTTAAGAAATATATCCTTTAAAAGGACATGCTTTTGAAATTTTAAAGCATCTATAGCTATACTCCCTGTAGCTAAAAATCAGCGCTATTGTAAAAAGATTTCAACTCTCGTACAGCTTGGTATGACTAAATCAAGGGCTGTTTTGGCTCTTAAGTTGCAAACTGGCTTAAAGAAGTAAGTAAGCTGTTACAGAAAACCTCATTGCTAGTATTAAAGCTATTAACTATATTAAGACAATTTTAAGTTAATGGTCAATGATGTATAGTACTGTGTTTGCAATGTGTAAATCCAGATTTCTGAAGTGAATCTGAACTGAGACATTATATGCACTGTACCATATGTGGAATAGTCTGGATATGGTTTGTGGAGCATTAGGTAATTTTACCCAAAATTTCCAAAAAAGGTATCATTTTAAAATACCCATTACTTAAAAATGGTTGTAAATTCTGCAAATTTTAAAACATTCTAGTGCATGGAGACATCCTACTCAGCTCCATGTACTATGAGTCAATTTTATTCTCAGTGGTGTATCATCAGCTGAATTGTTAATTAATTTACAACAGCAGGACTGGTTGTGTTGTACCATAGTGCTAATGAGTCTTTAGTTCCTCTTTTGTGGAATGAACATTCAGTGTCTGTAAAATGATAAATTATGATATCTGTATAGAAACACTAACTGTTTGTTAGTGCAAATGGACTCTGTTGAATATTTATTATTTTGCTATATTATTTCTTTTCCTTAATATAGCCATTCCCCCATGGACTTTAATGAGTATGTGGTGAGTAGAGGGTTTCCAATGTGTGAAATTTATTATTGACGTACCTTCATGCAATTAAATTACGAAAATCATATTATATCAAGCTCCAACTACTCTGGGTGTAATCTTTTAAGGTGCAGAGCACTACATGCTTAACTTCAAGCACATGAGTGGCCATGTTTGACGTCAGCGTTCATTGTTGGATAAAGCTCCAAGTGCTTGACATCTTCCAGGATCAAGCCCTCCTTGAATATACATAAGCAGTGTAAATGATGTTTGCCACTAATCAACAAAAAAAGTTCACACACTTTTCTACAACATATATTGTATCAAGAATTTATATTTCTTTCATATTTATTCTTATTTCACACTCTGAAACTGTCCAGTCTGGTAATATTTGTAATGTAGCAAAGTATGGAACAGATACTTACTTACATTTTTCTGATGTATCTTCCTTAAACTCCCTTAAATTCATTAGGTCATATTCGTTCATGAAGCTAGTAGCATTACATCAGAGGTAAGTTTGCTTGTGTACATAGGCATTGCTGTCGGATTGAGCCTGGTTTAATTCAGTCTGAATGCCAAAGGTAGTTATGCAGAATTTCCCACTGACTACAACAGTGTATTGCTTCAGAATCTGTACCACTGTGATGTTATAAAGAAATCATTAATGTAACTGCGAATTATGTGGAGGCCTGAAGGCCCATGTCAATTAATCACATTCCCTTATACAACTGCATGAGAGGTATCAGGTTTAATCATTCTGATGGCAGACCTGTCGGAAAGACAATTCTTCGCAGAAAGTAGAAGTGTATAAATGGACATCCCAGTTATTGGCAGCAATCCTTCACAGTAACGTTTTTTACATTATGCAGATCATTCCCACTTTTTTTTTCCCTCTGCCCCCACCCAGTGTCTGTTATTGATATAAAGGTTGAAGCTCAGGCAGCTTAACTGTTATGTGGAATGACCTTTACTTTTAATATTAATATATTATTGTAAAGTCTATGAGAATCATAAATGCAATTTTAGAATTCATATAAAATGCCATGTGCTGAACCTATTGCAACTTTTCCTCTAGTCCTGTGGCAGGTTGCAAACTGTGTGAATTAATATGCATCATATTCTTTCCCCTTTATTTACTTAGAGAGGTTTGCCAAGCAACTTTATCAAGAGTAACATTATCAAGAGCTTTCCTGCAAGCTTCTTTATCATATTCACATCCATGTCTGCTCGACACTTGTCACTGTCAATCAAATCGCAATAATACGCAGATGATTTGCTCATTTGGTTTAATAAAATCTCTCTGCTTATTTGCACTGCAGTCATTATGCCACATAATTGCTCTGCCGCTGAGGTGAAAGGCAGCCAGTTGCCTGGGGGATAAGAAGAGACTATTGCTATATGAAGGATTTGTTTCTTTGCCTCTGTCTCTCCCTAGTCACTCATATCCCTAAAATTAATATTGTATTTGAATCCAATCCTGCTATTCTTATGCCAGCTAACATTGTTATTACTTATTATTTGGATGTGAAGTCATTTATTTTTAGTTTTGATGTCCAAGCTGTCAAGCTAAATTTCATTGTGAACTGCCACATATAATTTTTAACTGCCATTTAAACTAGATTCAAAATCCAAATTATGATGAGAACATGTTCAAAGAAATGGACTGACAGGAAGTATAGCTACAATCCTTATTTCCCAGGAAATCAAAGTATATATCTTGTTATTGTTCTGTGGCGTGGAAATGTGCAGCCTTAGTACTTCATAACCTTCTTTGTACTAGCTGGACACCGTGATTCAGAAACAGAAGGAAAAGAGGCTGTTTATGCAGAAGAGCAGCCCTTAGGGTGCAAAACAAAGGCATCAACTTCTAGAAATAATGGAGCACAGAACTAAGCCCAACTTGCTGCTGCAAATCAATGAATGACTAACAGATTATACTATCATCAGAGGTGGAGGTAGAAATGAGGATATTGTATAACACAAGAGTTAGCTTTCCTAATGCATAGTTAATATATTAATAGTACATTAATAATGTACGAAAAAATTGCCATAGGGCAGGATTCAGGTTTTCATCTCAGTACAAGGGAAGGAGCTAGGAGCCCAAAATATATATTGAAATATTTTCCAGTGTGTAAATACCTAATAGTTTGTATTAAAAAAGTTATAAGAATGTCATCCTAAACTGCCTACGATGGGCATCTGAGTTGTAATGATGTTCAGTTCCCCACAGTTTGTTCAGAGATTGGCATTATCCTTAACTGAACGTGTGGTAAGCTGTCAAATTAAGTAGTAGCTATTTTAATAAACTTGAATTTGGGAACATTGTTTCTGTTTATGTAAACTCGACATTCTAGTATTTAGACCTCTGAGGAAATATTGTCTTGTTGTATGTGATGTGAAACAGTTGTATTACATGTCTGTTTTTCAAGACATTAGCTTTAATAGACAATGAGTTCCCAGATTAATAAAGTTTAAGGACAGAATAGGACCATTAGGTCCTCTAGTCTGAATTTCTGTGTATTACAGACTATTAAATTTTACCCGGGTACTCCCCCTGTAAAAAGCATGTTTGACCAAAGCCTCTCCGAGTTTTGGTAAGAAGATTCCAAAAGGTAGGAAAGCTGCAATTACAACCACTTTGGTTGCTTAGTGCAATGATTAATCACCTTCAGTATTAACAATGAATACTTGATTTCTTAGAATTTTTCCATCACTAATTTACAGCTACTTGTCTTTCTTTTCCCTTTCACCACTATATTAAAGAACCTTTTAGTACCCAGTGGGTGCATCTTCACAAGAGGCTTTACTGCACAGTAGAGCAAATTACTGTGTAGTAAGTATTACAGGGTGTGTCTACATGTGCACTTATGCCAGTTTAAATTTACTGCACAGTAAATTACTGTGCAGTATTTACAGTGCAGTATAGGCATGCATGTGTAGATGCATGCCCGTACTGTGCAGTAATTTAAGTTACTATGCAGAAAATGTGCAAATGCAGACCCTTACTGTGCAGTAATTTGCTCTACTCAACTGTTAATTTGCTACCTTGTCCCTGGGATCTGCCTGCTGTTGGGGCAGGCTCTGCCCCTTGAGTCTGGGCAGGGACAATGCTCCCTGCCTCAGCTTCACAATCACCCCACCCAGTCTGGAGCTGGCTGGGACCTGCCCAAGACTGAGAGCTCCTGGCCAGCCCCAGGCTGAGTGAGGAAGTCTGCATGCTAGCTGCCCTACGGGCAGATTGGGGAAGGGGGCTGGGATCTGTCCTTCCACTGCATCTCTTTCCAAGCCCCCTGCCCCTAATCAGGGAGCCAGGGCCAGGAGCTCCCTGCTTCCAGGGCAAAGGGACATTGTCCCTGTCCAGACTGCCACTGGAGCCTGCCCTGGCAGCAGGCAGCTCCTGGGGGTAGGAAGCAGTCTCCCAGCCCTCCCCAGGAGACAGCTGCCTCCTGGCCTCATGCTCCCTGCCAGGCCGAGGGGTAGCACCCAGGGGGAACCTAGAGCACCTCCTAGCTGCAGCAGGGGGCTGGTGCTGGGCCAGAGGGGGCAGACATAGGCTGCTGCCAGGAGCAGTAAATCTGCTCCCAAACAGATGTACATGTACATGCCAGCCCAGGGTGGATTTACTCTAGGGTCAACTTCTCTAGAGTAAACCCATCCAGGAGTATTTGCACATGTAGATGCACCCCATATGTCTCCTTTTGGGGATGCGGGAGAAATAAGAGGAGTGGTTATACATTGTATTGAGATAATCTTAATTTTTTTTTGTGGATTAGTTAAATATATTGAGCTCCTTGTATCTCCAAAACACTTTCTCCAATCTTCAAGTCATTCAAACTCTTTTCCCAGATTTTTAAAAATAGGGCCTAGAATTCTCTGCAATGCATTTATGCATACCACTATGGTATAAACCCTTTTTCCCACAGCATTGTTCTGGGAGTTCATGCTGAATTTCTGTTGTACTGTGATCCATCTTCAGAGTCACTGCTTTCGAGGATGCAGTTTGACCCACATTCTATTTTCCCTGATATGTAAATTTCCATTTATTTTATTAAAATGCATTTTGTTTGAACGGGCCCAGCTTTCAAAACAGTTGAGATCATTCTATGTGACTGCCTTGTCTTCTTTGTTCTTTACCACTCTTATGTGTATGTGAGCTTGCATGTAATAAGTATTCAGGCTATGGTATATAACTTTTGTTTCCTTGGAAAAACACTTTTGTTCATCAGATCTTTTACTGATATATTCCTAGAAATCTCTAGTCAAATTAGGTTGTGATATAAAACATTCTGAACCTAATATGTCCTGCCACAGATTATGCCTACACTGTGCACTCCAGCATAGTGGAGATACCTTGCTAGGTCTACATCATGGGTGCTCAACACTCAGCCTGTGGGCCAGATCTGGTCCCTGGTGCTGTATAATCCAGCCTGTGGGGCTCCTCACAGGTCCTGTGCATTAGATCATCCATGCAAGGCAGCATGGGGCCTGATCCTGGTGCGTGGGACTGGGTGGAGGTGGCACAGGTCCCCAAAACGTGATCCCTGTGTGTGGAGCTGGGGAGAAGTGGCACAGGGCTTCAGAATCCAATCCCAACACATGGGGGCAACTTGGGGCCCCATCCTGGCATGTGGAGTAGCATGAGGTCCAATCCGGTCCATAGATTGGCCCATAGAGCCGAAAGGTTGAACGCCACTTTTCTAAATGAAGACGCTCAGGTAGTGGATACTGTCTGGCTGCATTAGCATGGGGCTCCAGATAAGTTCCTTTAACCTGCTGTACTGCTGCCAGCACCTGGGCTAGTATGCCTATCTCTACCATAAACTTTGGCATGCAGTGTGGGCATACTTTCTCATATACAACTCCCATTATACTTATTAAGAGAGGTAATGTCATGTCTGCCAAGGGAGAGTGCTGGATTGACTACTGTATGTACAAATTTCTACCAACTAATTATACTACTGTAGATAGAGTTCTAATAAATTTAAGAAAAGAGAAAAGTTCAATCTTTTCATTATATTTGGACCTTTCAAATGTACCTTAAAATCAGCAGTCATTCCTTTTCTACTTGTGACACATTCAGTAGAACAAGGCTTCTACTCAGGCCACCATTTCCCCTCCTTGTATGTGTCAAATAGTTGTGTTGTGTAGCCCTCTACTTGCTGCTATATTTCAGTGGTCTATGCACTGTGAAGCTCTTTGAGGATCCTTCAGGATGAAAAGTGCCATATAAATGAGCTATTTTATATCATAGATATATGGGAACATAGAACTATGTTACTGGGAGACAGAAATAATATATACTACTAGTCTTACCGATTTTTTGAACAGAATAGGGAACTACTTAGCTCATTTTATCATTGCCTGATTCTATTTCCCTTGAACCAATGTGCACAGTTTCAGGCCACATTCCCCTAGAAAAATTCAGGTTTGAAGCCAGGCTACTAGAGATAAAGTCAGTTTATGATCACAGCCAGAGTCCTGAAGGGTATTTTAAAACAAAATTCATTTTTCAGAATTAACCCCAAGGAGAAATGCTTATGGAAAAAAAGTTCACAAGTTCATTTCCTTCTCCTTATGGTTGCTGCTGATCCTCTCTAATCTTCAATATTAAAAAGATATTAATTCTAAATACACTTACTTTGTCATGCCGCTGATTTGGCTTTATGAAATGTAATGAGCATTTGGAAGAAAATGTTAAATATTGTATACTTAATGATCTTTTCACACAGAGTATAGCACTTATCTTACTGTTGTTTCTACCTGCTCCTTCTTCCCTTTTCCTATGGAATAGCATCTACATTTCCCCATTCTGTTTAGATATAGTGACCTTGGGGATGCACTAAGGAGAAATAAAAGAAAAATGAGAAGTAAATTATTAATATTAATAAAGATCAGATACTCAATATACAGAAGCAGAAAAATAACAGGATTAGCAAATCTATGAAATTACTATATTTTCCACACAAACACTATTTAAGCACAGTATGTAAACATTTTAATTAGTACTGGGCACATTTACATAAGATGTCTACTGCAGAGTTGCCTAATGAGCTCCACAGTAAAGTCTTGTCTCACCATCTACATGTGCAGCCCTATTAGGCCACAGTAACTAATAAATGGCACCATAGGTTAGTACTTCTAAACAGAAGTACTATCCTACAATGGTGTTTAGTGTGATACAACACATGTGTAGACACTGACAGGGATGGCTGGGGCAAGAGAGTGCTTCTGTGCAGAGGCTGCCTGCCGACTAGCCCTGCACTGGAGCACCCTCATGCCCCAGCCAGTCCCTCCATAGCAAGATCTGCTAGGTCAGAGCAGCCCTAGGTGGGCTGTGTGTAGCTGCCATAATTACATGTAGAAATCAAATATTTGTTTATTCAGTTGAACAGTTATGCATCCCCTGGCTCCTCATGCCTGTTTTCAAAAGACATCTAAAGGATTTAGATTTTCTATTTGCCAAATCTCTTTAATACTCTTGAAAATATCAGCCATGATGTTTTTATACACTAGTGCATTTAAAAACATGAAGTTGAAATTTTCAACGGTGGTGAAGGGGGGTAATTGATTATGGTAAATAGAAATGTTATTGCAGAGCTTATTTTAAAATATCTGATGAGTCAGTTGATTCTGCATATGGGTTGCCCAGCATCAGTCAGATTTGCTGAGAATCTGAATCTTCATACGAAATAGCACAGGAAATATTATGTCAGTATAAATTAAGGAATATTCTATCCAGGCTTTTCAGGAGAGACGTATCTAATCTTACGCACTGTCTAATAATTAACAGTGGATTTACCATCTGAAAGGAAGTGTTTAAAATACTGCAAAATGAAACAGGAATATCTCCATGATAGTCTCTCATTCATAATCTCACATCTTCCAGAGGCATTAAGGGATCCCTTATTTGCAAAGTGGAAAGAATTAGGAATAATTAAGATGAAGATTCTGAGGGAGGAAATCTCATGATGATTAAACATACTCAGTTTAAAATATAATCTTCATTCATTTTCCTGCTTCCCAATATTAAAAAATACGTATTTTTTTACAATTTTTAGAATGAAATAAAGGGAAAAGTCACATAACAAAATCATGCTTAAATGTTATAGAACATTTGTTCACATCCCTTAAAATGAAAAAAGATGCAAGTTTTTAGGGGTTTACTTTAATGAATAACCAGGTGGTATAAAAGGTAGGACTTAAGTTGTTATTCTAGTAGGACAAAGAATGGGAATGGGCAGGCAATAAACAAAAAAAGAAAAAATTGAACTTGGGACATAAAAATGATATGCTTACTTGTTGTTTGACTCTTCCTCAAATAAAAGTTCCAAATGACATATGGAAGGTTACAGTCCTTTAGGCAAAGTATAAAACATGTAAAAGAAAGGCTGGAAATTTATGATTTTGAAGAGTTCTAAAGAACTTTTGGACCAAAATAACTTCTTACTATACAGAGAAACCATCTGAGAGTTAACCTGCTCTTACTTGGGTACAGGGGAGTTTTAGCATCATAGAAAGTTAGGGTTGGGACCTCAGGAGGTCATCTAGTCCACACTCCCACTGCTCAAAGCAGGACCATCACCGACAAGATCATTCCAGCCAAGGCTTTGTGAAGCCAGGCCTTAAAAACCTCCAAGGAAGGAGATTCCACCACCTCTCTAGATAACTTTTTACAGTGCTTCACCACCCTCTTAGTGAGAAAGTTTTTCCTAAAATACAACCTAAACCTCACTTGCTGCAACTTGAGATCATTGCTCCTTCTTCTATAATCTGTTACCACTGAGGACAATCTAGCTCCATCCTCTTTGGAACCAACCTTCAGGTAGTTAAAGGCTACTATCAAATCCCCTCTCAGTTTTCTCCAAATTAAATTAACCATGTTCCTCATGTCATGTGCCCCAGCCCCTGAGCCATTTTCTCTAAATTGTTGACATCCTTTCTATAGTGTGGGGCCCAAAACTAGAAACAGGACCCCAGATGTGGCCTTAGCAGTGAAGAACAGAGTGAAATAATCATTAGGGCTGTGAAAAATTTTGCCACCAGTTTTGTTTTGACACTGTTTCAACTCATTTCAAGGTTGAAACAGCAAAATCGAAATGGGACCATATGGTTGAAACATCCTCAAAACAAAATGAGGGGGGTCAAAATGTTTTGCTGTTTCTATGCTGTTTTGCCCATAGGCTATAATGGGGAAGGTTAAAACATCCTATAACTTTGTCATTTCTGGCCTGATTTAGATGAAACATGCAGGAATGGTAGCCCCTTCTGAGGGCATGAAGTGTTAAGGAGATAGGCACAGGGGCTTTAGGGAAACTGCATCCCAGAATACTGAAAGCAAAACTCATGTCACTTGTATCTGTTAAGCCACAGTGGGCTCAAAACTGCAGAAATGCTAGCCCCTTCTGAGGCCACAAAGCCTGCTAAGTTTCAAGTAGATAGGTGAAAGGGTTTTGGGGAAACTGCACCTCAAGTTGTGGACAAGCAAAACTCGTGACATGGGTGACCCTGTGTATGTTAAGGTGCAGCAGGGTGAAAGCTGAAGGCCTGCTAACCACTGCTGAAGCCATGAAGCCTGCCAGCTGTCAAGGAGATAGGTGCAGGGGTTTTGGAGCCCTGCACCTCTAGCTGCTGACAGGCAAAACTTGTGTTATGGGTGTTTGTTCACTGTTCACCAGGGCACCCTTGGGGAAAACTAGGAGGAGTGGTCACTGTTGCAGAGCGCTTAGATGCCCTGCTCCTTTTAAAGAGGGGAAACTGCTGGGCAAAGAGCCCTAGCAGTGAGTGAGGAGCCCCAGCTGCTGGTTACCAAGGCAACCAGAGTTAGCTAATGACCCACACCTGCCAGCAGTCAGCTGACCAGAAGGGGCAGGGCCTGGCTCACATATAAACCCCAGGGCTCAGGCTAGGCTAGCAGTTCCCTGCCAGCAGCCAAGGGGAAAGGAGCTCTCCCAGAGCAACCAAAGGGGAGAGGCCTGACTGCAGGTACAAACCTGAGACTGGTGAAGGCTGGCGCACCGGGATGGCTTGAATAAAGTTATAGCTGGGTGGCTAGAATTTATGTTATAGCCCATGGGCTTGTGTCTGTTTGCTGTTGAAGACTGGTGGCTTGAGTGAGGCTATTAGGGGATGGAGGAGGCCTCATATGGGGACCTACGGCAACGTGGTGACCCTAGTGCCAGAGAGGGTGCAGCATTGGGGTGCACCAACCCCAGTGCCAGAGAGGGTGCAGCATTGAGGGTGAACAGACCCTGGCACCAAAGAGGGAGCAGCATTGGGGGTGCACAAATCCGAGCGCCAGAGAGGGTGCAGCATTGGGGTGGGCACCGACTGAGCGCTAGTGAGGCGCAGTGCAAGACAGGGCTGCGGAGAGCCCAAGTGCCAGTAAGGCACAGTGTGAGACAAGGCTGCAGAAAGCCCAAGCTCCAGGAAGACGCAGTGCGAGACAGGGCCATGGAGAGCCCAGGGAGGACAAGGGGGCTAAATTATAACAAAGCCCAGACCAAACAATGTCAGTTCCATCTGTGAGGCTTGGGGCGTGGTAAAGGGGTGGTTGGAGCTACGCATAGCCCATAGGGCTAGGGTGTCCCAAAACATCCATTACAGAATGGGACCCGCAAAAGGGTCCGGGGGTCAGCAAGGTCAGATATTACAGCAAACCGTGTCCAAGAGGATGTGAAGCCAGCCTCCCTATTATATATTTTATCATCAAAGACATGGCAGGAGAGAATCGAGGGTGCCCATTGGGCCAACTTGGCACGGTAAGGGGGCCTTGAGAAGATCATGGCCACCCTACAGAACCACATGCCATGATGAAGTGGTCTATTGGCTGGGAAGGTAAGGCTGTGCATGGGGAGGAACCCTGTGTCCCTAATTAGGGAGATGAACCTATGGGCTAAAACAGGAATTGAGAGAGTTGTAGGAAGGCAGCAGCAACACAGACCTGAAAGGGGGGCGGAGTAGGAAGTCACCACCACCAGAGACTGTACACGGGGAAGACTTACTCCCTTACTAGTTGGGGTCCTAAGACTAGGCTAGCTATGGCAGAGGCAGAGGACATAGAGGGTCTGAGACAGGAGAATCTGACAGGATGAGTTGGAGGAAAAGACAGCCCAGCTAGAGGGGGAATTAGAAGCAGCAAAGGCTCTGAAAGAACAAGCAGAGGCAAAGGCAGCTGTGTTAGAACAGCGGGTACAAGCAGGGAAAAAGGAAGGAGGCTCCAAAGAAATCAGGTGCTTGATAGCGGCGGAAGCTGAAAGAACTCTCGCGCTAGAACAGCTTATCGCAAAGGAAGCCCGGAAAAGCTGGGAGAGGGAAGAGAAGCTGCAGAAGATGCAGAGGGAGAAGATGGCATGGAGGTCAAGGTCTCTGGAAGCCTGCACAACCCCAGGAGAGGAACAGAAGGAGATGCTACAGAAGTTGGAGGTGTCAAGAAACCTAATAGGCATCCTACGGAAAGAAATCTGCAGCCAGGAAGACCAAATAGAGGGGCTGCAAGATGAGTTGGAGGACTGGCAGCAGAGGTGCACTCATGCAGAACACCTATTGGGTGGACAGTGGGAGATCTGGGGAAGGCTTTGGTATCTCCAGAGAGCCATAGGGAAGCAAGAAACCCCACAATCTGCCCTAGGAAAGAGACCAGGGTATAAAGGGGTTGAATATAAATGAGTCAGATGTGAGGGGGAGAAAAAACCCCCCAAAGTAGGCAAAAACTCCCTGGGGAGGAGTGAGATTTGAGCCAGACCACAACAGGGCTCAGTTTTCATGGGAGTGGGGGGGAAGTTCCACCCTCCCCTCAGGACAGTAGCATAGGAAGAGAGGGTAGACCCTAGAAGACAAGGAGCTCGACCAACTGAGAGTTCAGCCTACCAAGGTTGGCTTATGTGGGGGGACTGCCCATGGCAGGGCAACTCCCATTAAATCCCACATGGTGCACCTTGGGGAAAAGGTGAGCAGGAGGTGCCTGAAAACCTCCGCCTCTACATATCTGAATTATTGGTCAGCAAGAACAAGAACTTATGAGGACCAAGACAAAGTATGCAAGAGGGACAAGAGTGAAGACCCATCCTGGTGAGTCTGGGTCTTAAGTGGGGAGGTGCCCTGCTCCTTTTAAAGAGGGGAAACTACTAGGGAAAGATCCCTAGCAGTGAGTGAGGAGCCCCAGCTGCTGGTTACCAGGGCAACCAGAGTTAGCTAGTGACCCACACCTGCCAGCAGTCAGCTGACCAGAAGGGGCAGGGCCTGGCTTACATATAAACCCCAGGGCTCAGGCTAGGCTAGGCTGGCAGTTCCCTGCCAGCAGCCAAGGGGAAAGGAGCTCTCCCAGAGCAACCAAAGGGGAGAGGCCTGACTGCAGGTACAAACCTGAGACTGGTGAAGGCTGGCGCACTGGGATGGCTTGAGTAAAGTTATAGCTGGGTGGCTAGAATTTATGTTATAGCCCATGGGCTTGTGTTTGTTTGCTGTTGAAGACCGGTGGCTTGGGTGAAGCTATTAGGGGATGGAGGAAGCCTCATAGGGGACCCATGGTAGCGTGGGGACCCCGGCACCAGAGAGGGTGCAGTACTGGGAAGGCACCGACCCAAGCGCCATAGAGGGTGCAGTAAGACACAGGGCCATGAAGAGCCCAAGCGCCAGTGAAGGCACAATGCGAGACAGGGCTGTGGAGAGCCCAAGTGCCAGGAAGACGCAAAGCGAGACAGGGCCGTGAAGGCCCGAGTGCCAGTGGGGCTGCGGAGCGAGATGGAGAGCCCAGGGAGGACAAGGGGCCCAAATTATAACAAAGCCCAGACCAAACAACGTCAATTCCATCTGCGAGGCTTGGGGCGTGGTAAAGGGGTGGTTGGAGCCACGCATAGCCCATAGGGCTAGGGTGCCCCAAAACACCCATTACAGAATGGGACCCACAAAGGGGTCCGAGGATTCGCGGGGTCAGATATTACAGCAAACCATGTCCAAGAGGACGTGAAGCCAGCCTCCCTATTATATATTTTATCATCAAAGTCGTGGTGGGCGAGAATCGAGTGTGTCCATTGGGCCAACTTAGCATGGTAAGGGGGCCTTGGGAAGATCACGGCCATCCTATGGGATCCCACGCCGTGACAGTTACAAACTCCTGGAAGAGCGTTTCAGTCTTATTTCAGGCTCAACGTTAGGAAAAACTACTTCACAACTGGGGTGTCCAAATTGTGACCATTACTCCTAGTTTTCCCCAAGGGTGCCCTGTTGAACAGTGAACAAGCACCCGTGACTGGAGTTTTGCCTGTCAGCAGCTAGAGATGCAGGGCCATGAACCCAGAACCCCTGCACCTATCTCCTTGACAGCTGGCAGGCTTCATAGCCTCAGTGACCTAGCCTGGGTGGGGCAGCCATGGAGGGGGCTGGGACAGCAGGTGGGGGACTCATGGCATAGCCCCCCCATGTGGCATGGGGCAGTGTTGGGGTAGCGGGGATTGCCCCCTGCCTGGCAGCAGCTGGTGAGTGGGGGCTTTTTTTTCTTTCTTTTAAAAGAGCTGGGAACTGGGGCTGTGAAAGTGGGTGGGTGATGGGGGCTTGTGGCAAGGCCCCCCACACAACTGGTAGTGGGGGGCAGCGGGGATTGTCCCTCACCTGGGAGCAGCTGGTGAGTGCTGGGCTTTTTTTTTTTCAAAAACCTGGGAGCTGTTGCTGGGTGGGGCAGCCATTGATGGGGCTGGGGGAGTGGATGGGTGATGGGGCTGATTTGGAGATTCGGCTGATTCGGCAGTGGCCAAATCTCTGAATCAGATTCAGCCAAATTGATTTGGGACAGTGATTCGAATCACCAAATCGAAATCCAAACTGAATCCAAAACAAATGCTACCTACTTTGCATAGGCCTTATTTACATGTGTGCCTGGGACTGCAGCACAGTGGGTTGGATTGGATCAGCCCCAGCTGGGGCCCCGGGGGTTAGCCTACCAGATCAGGGCTGCCCTGACTTGGCTCAACATGTTGCGGAAGGGCTGGCTTAGGTGTGAGGGTGCTCCAGTGCAGGGTTAGCTGGCTGGCACTGTAATTACACTACACTGGAGCAGACTTGATTAACTGACTGTGTTAAAGCATGGTAATTACTACGCCGCAGCTGCTGAAAAATGGAGGCAGGGGCACTTTAAATAAATCTCATTTGATGCACTTTAGTCAAAGCATCCCCATTGTCATTTTTCAGTGTTAAGGACGCTATACATGTGATACTCCAGGCACTTTAATTAGAGCAGCTCTAATATTTATACTTTTAAAATAATGATAGTCCTCCTGTATCAGGTTTGATTAGAACTGATTCTAGCACTGTGCCAAAACAAAAAATGAGTGGTTTTTGGTTTAACCATTTCATCTCCTTGCTGGACCAATGCAGGATTGTTTGCTATAGTATGTTTTCTAGGGTTTTGGCCTATCTAGTTTGTGTCCCAAATTGTAAAGGTTCTGCCATTTTCTTTAGGAGACTCTTCAACACCTTATAACATTTCTTTAAAGAGAGAATCACAACAATTTAGACATCAATCAGATTTATTGCTTATATATCCAAAAGGTAGATCTGAACCAAAATCCACCATCCTAATACCCTCACCATTGAACTTGAAAACTGGATCCAAGCTTTGGGTTAGGTTGTAGGATCAGAGCAGTGCCTGAAGATACAGTAGTAGAAGAGTGTTACCAGCCCAAATTCTGAAATACTGGTGCCTCAAAGGCTGTCTATATACAGTTTCAATGGAATTCCTCAATAGATTAAAGAGTCCAAAATCATTTTGCTTTGCAAATATATTAGCTGACCCAAGCAGATGCAATCTTTGCTAGCTTTTAGACTTTTGTCCACTTACTATGATACTTCCTTTTCCCATTATTTCAATAAACATGATTTTGGTCTTCTGCATATTCATCCCAAGTTCACTGTCTTTGCTCTTCACAGTCGGTTCTTTGATCAGTCAAAAGCTAAGTTTTAAAAAATATGCAGCTTTTTAATATTATCAACCACTTACATACCTGTTTAATATGTCACTTTACTAGGAAAGTAATGAGAAGATGAAAGAAGGCAAGTGACTTTTATGTAGAAAATTTGACTCCATATGCAAGTTGAAGAAAATATAATCCTATTTTTGTATGATCCTTTCCAAAATTATGTAGGTATTTTTCAGTCAAATTAATTTTTACTTGAAAAAAACAATTTTAAATTGGTTCAGGTTTGCCTCTCACTCACTGCACTGTACAATTACAGCAATAACTAGAGTTAGTAATGCTACTGTGGAAGCTGATGATCAAAGGTTGTTTACAAGGGCTGTGTTCACTGATTTGCTTCAGTTGTCACAGATGCACTTTAAAGACTATTCTCTGTAAAATTGATTTTTTTTTTTTTTAAATTTGAATAGAGCTGATTATTCTGTTATCCTCATTTATGTTCACAAGAATGTGTGGTTACATAAATATCAGTCTTGGATATGTTTCTTACGTGATCCTTGTTCAAAGGTGTTTCATGGTTTAAAGGTATTGTTAATTTTTTATCTACTCTAACACCAGTAAGGAAATAGTAATTAATAACAGTAAAATTTATTTTCATAAAATTGAGTCAAAATTTGCTTTTGAATCAAAGTTCTAAGATGATGAACTTTAGGTGAAATACAAGTTAGCACATTCTAGAATAATAAATACAGGCTGTAGTGCTGCAGCCACTAATCCATGAGTAAATTTTAAGTGAACCATTCAAGCTTTCTGTATGAATTTACTCATAAGTGTTTGCAGGACTAGAACCTTGTAGAAAACTTTGAGTGGATTCAATATCAATCTGATATATCACAATATGTGTGACAAAGACCATCAGTCTAATTCTGCTCCTCATTTTGTGTTGATTAGAACCTTGTTCTGTTAGGCTGTCCATATGTTAAAAATGGTAGTGATGTACCCCAATATATCTCTCACTGACTTTATTTTGACAATAACTCCTAACCTTTTTTCCCCTTCAAACTGCAGAATTTCCCTACAAAATTACATTGGCTAGAATTAGAATTTATTCTGCCTGGATAGGTGATTTTCATCTTCCTAGAAAACCCAGCATCCAAGATTAGAATCATAGAAACACACACGTGGAAGGGACTCCAGGAAATCATATGGTCCAACTCCTAGATCAAAGCAAAATGATTCCCTATAAATAATTCCAGCCAAATGTTTGTTTGACCAACTCTTAAAAGCTTCCAATGGCAGAGACTCCACAAACTTGCTAGGTAATCTGATCTAGTACTTAACCACCCTGTTACAAAGTTCTTCCTAATATCCAACCTAAATTTCCTTTCTTGCAACTCAAGACCTGTCCCCTGCAGCAACAGATAATAGTCTATCCCTTTCCTCTTTATTCCTCTTCTTTGATATAATTGAAGATTTATCAAATCTTCCTTCAGTCTTCTCTTCTCCAGACTAAATAATCCCAGTTCTCCCAACCGTTCTTTGTAAATCACATTTCATAGACCTCTAGTAATACTTCTTGCTCTCTGCTGGATTTTTTGCAATTTGTCTAGATCTTTATTAAAGTTTAATGCCCCAAACTTGATGTGGTACTCTAGGTGAGGCCTCAGAAGTGCTGTATAGAGTGGTAGAATAATTTCCTGTGACTTGTGGGCTGTACTGCTGTTAATACAACTCAGTATTCTACTCTTTCTTTTTTTGACAACAATAGCATGCTGTTTACTTGTATTTGGCTTGTGGTTCTCACCTTTTTGGACTTAAGGCCCCTCTCGTTTCTGACCTGCAGCCCCCCTGGCCCTGCCGGTCCTCCAACCCCCAGCCCTGCCAGTGCCCTTTCCCTCCCAACATGCAGCCCCCTGGCCCTGCCAGTGCCCCCAACTCCTGACCCACTGCCCCCTAACCCCATCCCCCCAGTGTATGAGGTGGGGGGGCTGATTCGGGGGGGCATGGCCCAGCCACTGGTGCTCTTCTCAGGCCACCTGCACTGCCCCCCACTCCCCATCCCCCTTCCGGCAGTGGGAGGAGGTGAAGGCAGTGAGCTCCCTCTGCTCCGCTGTTTGTTGCACTGCTGGTGATGTGGCTGGTGCAGGGTCCCAGCAGCAGTAGTGGCAATGAGTCTCTCTGCCCTGTTCCACCCTCCCACACTGAATCCTGCCCACCGGGCTGTGGAGGTGGCTTCTTCCCATGCCAATCCTGCCAGGCTGCAGCCTCAAGCCCACTGTGGGTGCAGAAATCTGGGCGGGCACATGCTGCCCCACCCCCCAATATATTGCTTATGCCTCCCCGTGCTACCTATGCCTCCCCATAGACTTGCCTGCAGGGATTTGTGTGAGCAGCAGGGTATAGGTGGCCTTCAGGCAGAAGTTGAGTGCAGTGCTGCAGTAGGCAGCACCCCACAAGAAGGTGCATGCTAAGAGCTTGCTAGGCTGCTGTGCTGGCAGCATTGTGTAGTGTGCCACTTGCTTCTGCACTTCACACAGCAACAGGCTGAGCCAGCAGAAGCCCAGAATGAAGAGTGCCCAGCCTGAGCCCCCCTCCTGGAAGCAGCCAGCTCCTGAGTGCTGCTCTCCTGCCTCTTTATCCTTCAGGCATGGTCCCCCTGGAACCTGCTTGAGGTCCCCAGGGGGCTGTCAGGGCTAGCCCACAATTTTTTGGGGCCCCCTGCAAAATATAGTTTTGGGGCCCTCTGATGCAAAGAAGCTGGCGACAGCTGGCGGGTGGTGAGAGGCTGGACGTGAAGCCAGCAGGGGTGG
>NW_017728915.1:12766345-12797703 GCF_001723895.1 Crocodylus porosus
GGACTGGAGGAACTGGTGCTGCCATGGTACGAGCAGCCCTGGCACGGGAGGTGACCGTCTGCCACTTAACAGTGGAGGGCACTTCTTGAAGTGCATCCTCCTTGGTCGTACCACCCTGCAGGGAAAGAAAATACCTGTCAATTTCCTCCTCTGCCTCTCGGATTCCCCTCAGCCTGCTAACCTCCTCCTGGAGTTCCCTCACCCACACCTCCAGGGCAGGTGCCTGCAGGACAGGTGTGGGGGTCCCCAGTCCCTGCCCCCCCAGGCCCTGCTGGGCAGCTCCCACAGGCCAGGGGGTGGAGAGCGCTAGCCCCCCCGTGGGCTCTATCTGGGTGGAGGCCTCAGACAAGCCCTGGGAAGGCTGCACCCCCCGGGCAGGGGCCCTGGTAGCACCCCGTGTTGAGACCATTGTAGGAGCTGCTGCCTGCTACTAGCTGGATGCGGTGCCTCTGCCCACGCTTGCAGGAGTCAGCCTCCGGGCCCTTCCTGCTGGCACGAATGCCGGCGCACTCTTACAGAGCATGCCTGTTTGCACGGCTTGGGACCGTGGGTCCCTACCGGCTCAGCTAAGAGGGATCTGGGGGGCTTCCCCTCCGGATCCGGCTCAGCTGCATCGGTCCCTCCGCCCCACTTACCTTAGGGGGATCAGCTGCTGCTGCCCCCACTGCTGCTCTGCTCGCCTCTGCTGCTCCGCTCGCCGCGGCTCCAGGTCCTCTCCCCACTGCTCCTGGCTTTCTTATGTGACTAGTACTATGTACTATGTACTACTATTTCATATCAGACCCTTTTTCTTGGATGATCTTTGGAGGGAAAAAGGCATTCCTATCAACTGATTATTCAGTATCAATATACCTTCCATTGAACTGCTCTCAGTAATTACTGGATTCTTGCTGCAGATTTCAACTAGCTATTTTTCATTCCCTTTTAAAAATAGAATAGGATTTTTTAAAACAAGCTCCTTCCATTCCTGTCTTTTACTCAGTTTTCAGTAGAGCTGAACAAGTGCTCAGAGGATGCAAGGAGAGAATTCATTCCTCCCCTTGCCAGAACCAAGCTGTCAGTTCAATCCCCATTTAGGTAGTTTACCACAAGATTCAAATTACAGGGTAGTTCTGGGGGGAAGGAAGGGCTGAGCCCCCCCCAAGAGAAGAAAGCCCCCCTGTAAGTTTTGAAAATCATAACCTAAGGGGGTCTCTGATTTTATTACGGCATTGTGATGGGCAGCCCAATTTTTTTGCAGACCTCCCCAACCCCCCAAGAGTCAGAGTATAATTTAAACTTTGGTTTACTACCACATTTAGCAGCTAGGTCTCTGCACATACAGTCTCTCTCAGCAACACCTATAGTTACAGCAGAAAATCCACATCAGGAAATATAACACAGTTTGCATATTTTGCCAGGAATGAGATACTGCCCAAAACAGAAAGTCTGGTTCCTAGATAGCTTAATGATGGCCCAAGAACAGATGGAATTTCATGACTCACATAAATATTTTTGATTCACAGGGTCACAGAAGTTTAGGGCTGGAAGAGACCTCATCAGGTCATCGAGTCCAGTCCCACTACTTTGGGCAGGAAAGACTGCTGGGATCAAATAGCCCCAGCAAGGTGGGCTTCCAGTCTCTTTTTGAAGATCTCCAGGGTAGGTGCCTTCACCACCCATGCTGGGAGTCCACTCTAGAGTCTGGTCACACGAACCATATAGTTTTTCCTTATATCGAGTCTGAAACCTTCTTTTAGGAGTTTATGAGTGTTACTCCTGGTTTTCCCGTGGGGGTCTTTTGTGAATACTTGTTCGCCTAGCCCCTGGATGTATTTGTAAGTTGCCACCAAATCCCCCACAAAGTCTTCTCTTTTCAAGGCTGAGCAGTCCCATATCTGTCAGCCTTTCCTCGTATGGCTTGCTCTTTAGGCCTCTAATCATACAAGTGGTTCTTTTCTGGACTCTCTCAAGCTTCTCCACATCCTTCTTGAAGTATGGTCCCCAGAACTGGATGTAGTACTCCAGCTGCAGCCTCACCAATGCTGAGCAGAGTGGGAGACTAACTTCCTTAGTTTTGCTTGAGATGCATCGGTTGATGTATGCCAGCATATTGTTTGTTCTGCTAACTGTAACATCACACTGGTGCCTCATATTTATTATATGGTCAATTATGACCCCCAATTCCCTTTCAGACATGGTGCTAGCTAGCATAGCACCACCAAGCCTGTAAGTTTGCTGCAGATTTTCCTCCCCAGATGAAGCACTTTACACTTCTCAGTGTTGAATAGCATCTGATTCTGATCTGCCCATCTAACTAATTTAGGTCCGCCTGAATCATCAGTCTACCCTGATGCATGGCCACACTTCCCCAGAGCTTAGTGTCATGATCAAACTTTGCCAGAATGCTTTTTACCCCCACATCCAGATCACTGATGATGTTGAAATGCACTGGTCCAAGTACTGAACTCTGGGGGACTCCACTGGCTACCTTCTGCCAGGTTGACACAGATCTGTCTATTAGCATTCTCTGGGTCTGATCCCACAGCCAGTTTCCCACCCATCTGACCGTTGAATTGTTGAGGCCATACTCCCCTAGTTTTACCTTGAGAGTCTCATGGAACACCAATTCAAAGGCCTTCCTGAAGTCCAGGTAAATGATGTTGACCTCATCTCCCTAATCCAGGTGATGAGTAACCTGGTCATAGAAGGAGATGAAGTTAGTTAGACATAACCTACCTGCAACAAAACCATGCTGGCTGTCATTCAGAATTTTACCTTCAACTAGCTTATTGTATATGGAGCCCTTGAGAAATTTTTCAAGGATTTTTCCTGGGACTGAGGTTAGACTGATCAGTCTGTAGTTCCCTGGGTCCTTTCTCCTCCCCTTCTTAAAGATGGGCACAACATTGGCCCTTTTCCAGTCTTATGGGACCTCTCCTGAGCACCATGAATTCTCAAAGAAGTTCACCAGTGGTTCTACAATGACTTTGCCGTTCAGCACTCTCAGATGGAGTTCATCTGGTCCTGCAGACTTATAGATACCCAGTCTCCCTAGCTGTTCTTTCACCAGCTCTACATTGACTGTTGGTAGGTGATCATCCTTACTGTAACTATTCTGTCATATTTGCATTTGGCAGGCTCTCTCTCTTAGACTGGTGGAATACAGATGCGAAGTACTCATTCAGGAATTCAGTTTCTCCTTGGTGTCAGTGATCAGATGTCCAGATGCATTGAGCAGTGGTCCCACATTTCCACTGGTTTTCTTCCTGTTACCTATGTACCTATAGAAGAACTTCTTATTGTCCTTAATTTCAGCTGCTAAGCTGAATTTGGTCACAGCCTTTGCTTTTCTAATCTGCCCCCTACAGGTGTGGGACAATCTTATGTAGTTCTTCTTGGGGCCTATTTCTAGTGTCCATTGTTGGTAAGCCTTCCTTTTCTTTTTCAGAAGATCTGCGACTTCCCTATTGAGCCAAGATGGCCTCCCAGTCCCATGCCACCTTTTTTGCATACAGGTATGGACAACTTCTGTGCACTGAGGATTGTGTCCTTGAGGAATGACCAGTCTTAATCCACACTTCTTCCCTGCAGTCCATGATTCTGCAGGGCATTACTCACTGAAGTCCCTAGCTTATTGAAGTCTGCTTTTTTAAAGTCAAGAATTTGTACCTTACTGACAGAATTCCTGGACAGTGAAAGTGATAGTGTTGTGGTCACTGTTGCCTAAGTTACCCTCTATCGTCAGATCGCTCCTCAAGTCGTCCCCTTTGGCCAAAACTAAATCTAGGAGCGCATTTCTCTGGTCAGTCCATATACTTCCTAAGACAGGGAGACTTTGTTGATATAGCCTAACCTATCTATGTGACCAGTCAGATCTGGCTGAGTGGCCTTCCCAGGAGATATCCAGGTAGTTAAAGTCACCCATGATGACCATATCCTGTGCTCTCGCAGCCTCTTCCAGTGATGACACCCTACATAATTCTGAGCATGTATGAGTTGAATATACTTTGTGTGAAAATAATCAAATGACAATCTAGCCAGTAAACGTTACAGCAGCCTGATTTTTCTAGAATAATGCCTCAAACAAAGCCTCTGTGGGCCAGTAGGGAAAAGTTAAAATTGTCTAATGTTCCCTTATTGTTTCATTATTATTTCTCCCTAGCCTTTCTTCATTGTGAGAAAAATCAAAGGTCTGCTAGCCTCTAGAAACTTGTCTTTACTAATCTCACACATCCAGTTACGGACAAAAATATCATAGATAACCCGTAAATTGATTTCAAATATCTAGTTTTAACAATTTCTAAATTAAATAACAATAAAAGTATTGACAAATATATATTAATGACAGAATTTAAGGGAATTACAATCTGCTTGTGTATCTATTGTACATGAAAATTAAAACTAAAATTGTAGCATAGATTTATTCAGTGCGTATTTTTGCTTAACTACAGTTTTTGCCAGCACCTTAGCAGATTATGTACAACTGCCAGACTCTGTCGATAAAACACATACATAGTAACCACTGATCATCCAACAATAGAGAAGAGGGAGTTGTTATCAAACAACAAAGTTTAATTTGTTAAAGATGTGGCTTTCTCTACAAAAAGATTTGTCAATGTAATTTTGCCAATAAACTATAAATGTAGAGAGTTTATGCTACCTGAAAAGCGTTTTGCAAGTGGGCTTTATAACAGTGCCCTCAGGCAAATATGTTTGACTGACAAAAAATAGGGTTTTATACTAGTATTACTCATCTGTACAGCAGCAGTCAGTGGCTAGCTAGGGTGCACTGAGTGAGGCACTAGCTCTGGGCACTGACTAGAACCAGGTGCTAGAATTGCCCCTAGGAGGAGTGGGACAGGGCTGTTACACCCATCAGTGTACCTAGGGAGCAGAAGGTGAGTGGAATGGTGCTCCTGCCCTGGGTAGCCTCTGACAGAGCAGACGTAGCCCTGTGCTCAGTAAGTATGGACTAGGGGAAGATGAAAGGAAGCAAACAGGGTACCAGGCTCAGCTGCTGCCACCTGAGCAGAGTTGATGCTGCTACAGCAGCAGGAGCCCAGGAAGATAAGATTTTCTGGTCATGCACCCATATCTCATATCTTCCCCACCCCTGGTCTATAGTGATCGGCAGACTCCCCTGCCCCAGGTGCTCAATAAGCACCCCACTTCTGACTAGAGTTCTTGATGTAATAGAAAGGTTGCCAAGAAGCTAGCACATCTCTGACGTGGCTATACTAACAAAAGGTTCTAATCAACAACTGGCGTCAGAAACCTGTTGCTAGTTTGTGTCAGCAAGCAACTGCCTCAGAACTCTGCCGTTGTGGGAGTGCACTTTAATTAAGTCACCTATTAATAAGGTTCGTTAGGCTGTCCTCTGCACATCTGTCCAGCCAGGGTGCCTGGTGCAGAAACATTATTGTAACCTCTGTGTTGTAATCTTAAATCAGCCCCCAAGAATGGCTTTAAAATAGTATATATTTTTTCTTTTGGTGCCAAAGCCTTTAGCATTCATGTTTTCCAAGCTTTCCCCTACTTTTTATTAATAAAGAATGTTGATTTTTTTCATATAATAACTTCTGTTTAGCAGGGCTATGGGAAAAGCACCAATCTGACGAAATGCAAAAGCTGAAAACATAAGGTAGGGGAGGGATAGATCCAAGCCTTGTTTTCTTCCTTCTTTAGACAAGGTAGTACCCAAAAGGCATTAGCAGGAAGCTGTTCATATGATTGGGATGTCACTTGTGCCCAATATCTGCATAGGGGACTTGCCATGGGGAAAGGTTTCTTCCCCCATTCCTCTGTTCAGCCATACTCAGGACCAGTGCATTTTAGCCCTTCAGACAATGGGAAACAGGAAAGAGATACCAGTGGTAGTTAATAGGAAATGTTAGACAGTGCAATCAGTCATTCTATTATATGAAGCATAAGAAGCATTACTCATTCCAAGAACAAAAATGAATCTTTTTGAAAGCTCTGAAGTGTTCATTAGCTGTCCTCATTTTCCATTTTTGTTGGCATGATAGGCTGTAGCTATGATCAAGCTCTGAAAGGCAGAAATATATTGAGAGGGGGTGAACAGACTATCTCTCACTCAAATACAAGCTGAAAATACAGAACTCTTGAGAAAGCCTGTTACTATTGTGTTTCCAGCCAAAGCATCCAGGACTGTTCAAGAGAAACTAGTAGCTGTAATGAGTATATAGGTGATTCTGATGTGCTCCAGCTATACCCTTTTCTCTAGCCATGCCTTTCATATGCCTTCTGTGTAAACTGCAAACTCACTGATAGCAAGGGAATTCCCATGCACCTATTTGTCCCCAAAACAATCTGCTAAAGAAACCACCATGTTTTTGCTTTAAAAACAGCTTAAGCTATCCAGAGAATAAACAAGTATTATTTCAGGTTTTTATATGAATTTTAGACCAAGGTACTTTCTGCCAGGTGTCAAATGCCTTCGCTGTGTTTTTTTAGTACAAGGGTTCCTGGCTCATAGATGTATTGGTGGACTGGCTACTGCTATTAAAAGGGAAGGAGCCAGGTCTACAGCTTGACCTTTTGCTGCTCATCCTGAAGACACAGGTTCCAAAACTCTTCCTGGTATGGATCAGGCTGCTGTTACAGTCAGGCATCACATCATAATTTTATGCTCAGCTGAAGATGGACTGATACAGGAGAGGGCAGGAGGGTAAGAAATAATCATGATAACAGCAGGTGCCTTCTGCAGTTTCCTTTGTTCCCTCCATATTTTCCTCAAGTCTATGCATATATTTACTTCATTCTGACAAGGATTTTCCAACTGGCTAATTGAAATTTTCTTCAAATTTTACTGAAACCCTGAGAACCAGACTAAATTAAGTCTTCCATTTAGCCAAAATTTATGGTCTTGGGAAACTTAAGTGAGGATCTTTTATGTCACCTTATGGTTTTTTAACAACACACACCTTAAGAAGTGTAGGTATACCTGTCCTAACACAAACTGCTTTTAATACAGCTGGTTACATCATTGCTCATGTATGTTAACATTCTTGTGCTAAAACTACAGTACATTCTGTTTGGGCTGTTTCAAAGCCTTCTTGTGAACTGTTCCCAGCTTGAGCTTTCACTTAATATAAACTTAATCTTTCACTGCTTGCCTACCTGGACATTCTGCTGAACAAGCTAGTTTTAGTATCTATAAAGGTTCACTTTAGTTATTCAAAATTAAATTTTGAGGGTAGTGTTTTTGTAATGGTGGATTCTGAAGCTTTTTTGTACCCTTAAACACAGTGAAACCAGAATAATTTTGTTTTCATGGAGGAGAAAAGCCAGAAGCCCACCCAGATGATGGGTCCCTCCTATCATTTGTGCTGGGCTTTAATGTATTTCAGACCTTTAATGGAGGGCAATTCAGGGGAGGAGGGGCTAGATCAAGCATGCCCTGAACTATCATGTTGTTGGTGAAATGTAGGAGTTGCAAGAGGTGCTACAACCCAAAAGAAACAGTGTATGAGAGACAAAACTATTAATTTAAAGTCTAAGCCAGCTGCTCTTGAAGTTACTCACCTATGTCACATAACTATGTATTTTTAATGAGTTTTATTAAAAAGAGTTTGCGAACAGATATAAAATTAAATAACGATCGCCAAGGTTAAACTAATATAAATTTCACTAACCTAATTAAGAAAGAGAATACAATTAGTCAGTCAAGGTTACAACTGAAATTGAATCAATAGATTAGGAGGTTAGCAGAGATGTTATCTCAGATCAATTTATTAAATCAAATTAATACAGCAAGTAATCAAATCTGGGAACAAATACAAGGAAGAATTGCTTTTTCATCCAGCCTCATGATATTGAAAAAGTCTGAGTCTTCTTTTAATCTAAAACTGAACTAGCATACCAGTCATGACAGTAGCCTCAATATATCTGACAAAAACACGACTGTCCTTTCTGATTTTAGATTCTGGACCAGAGAAAACTGCATGTGTCAGAAAGGGAAAACAGTTTGTCTAGTCCTCCTTTGATCTCAATGCTCTTAGAGTAGATATTGTTTTATTCTCACTCCCTCTTTCTTCATGCACAATAGCACACAGCTAATTGCTGAAAGCTTATACCAGCTTGTGAAGTGCACCATATTAACTTCCACAAAACATGTTAACTTAGCTGATAAACTTGGTAGTCTGAGGTTTACTTCCAGGAAAGAGTTATGGGAATTGATGCCATTTCCCATATAACATGCCTCCTCCCCCCATCTCTCTCTCCCACTCCCCCATAAATACATATTGATTGATCAAGGAAGTATCCTTTTTTCTAAAACAAAAAAGGTTCTCACTTGTGTTCAGTCTTCTTGATGATTGTTATTGGAATTAGGCAACAAAAAAGCTTGTTTAGCCCTTGATACTGGCAGGAGTCTATTGGTCAAGCTGTCACAGCCAATGACTAAGTTCTTTTATTTCTCTGCATGGTTTTTCAGGGAAGAGAAGGGCTCAGGTTCCAAGTCATGTTAGTGAACTGAGAGAGCAAACCCTTCTTCCACATCATATTGACCTTGGGAAAGGGAGAATTCCCCTCTGATTCAGGGACCAACTTCACAGATTCAGAGCTGGTAATGTGGTCTAGCAGCTAGGGATAAGGTTAATGTGGCTCTATTCCCCGCCCCCCGAGAGTATGTTTTACAGTAAAATTTAAAAAAATCCAGCCATGGATGACAGTCATGCTAAACTCAAAATTACAACTGCATGCTAGGTATTTTTTCAAAGATACAGAATCAGGATATTGTGAGACCCACACTGGAAAAAATAACATTAGCTTCTTCTTCTACCCTTGGAACATGTTTCTACACTTGGAATCTTTCAAAGTAAAAGTAGAGCTTGTCAGTGTACCCACTACTTCACGATTTTTGTTAATTCATTGCAGTAGCTACTTCCTTGAAAAGCAATTTAGCCCACTCTATGTTGTTTCCTTAATCTAGCTGGGAGTTCAGGGGGTATTTCAAAGACTTGACTTAGGCTGCAAACAGACATTGCATTTATCCCAGGATAAATCATTTTATCCTGGGTTAATGTATATGCATATAGGCATCTGAGTCTTTTATCCTGGAATAAATCCCCAAAAAGTTTCCCAGATAAAAAGTAGTAAGAGTTTATTGCAAAATATTGCAATGGCACATCTGTACAGTTATTCTGGGATAGCATCATTGAATCTATGGCAGAAAAGCATTCAGCCACTCATTAAACCTTGATTAGAAAGGCAGTGTATGTACACACTAATCCCAGGATATTTTTATTCTGGGATAAACATAGGCACAACCTGATCAGGGACAAATGCAATATCTGTTCCTAGCTTGTTAAACACAAAGCTGTGTTACATCTGTAGGGAATTAGCTTGTTTCTCCAACCTAGGCAATGCCAATCACCTTCTTGTTTTACCCACAGTCCCAAAATTCTCATGTATTATATAACATGCTGAATGTCCTTCCTAATTTAAATATCCAGTTGTTGCCTCTCTAGTCTGGCCTTTTCCATTATTCTCAGTCCTGTAGCCTCTAACCTTCCTCTGGTAGTCTGCTCCAGACAGCCCACTGATGAAAGGTCTGGTTTGTTCAGAGGCCAGACTGCAACTGCCTCTTCATTCCACTTCTTCAGGTCTTGTAGTCCCTAATGGGATAGAAACAGAACTAGGTATGGCCAAAGCCTTGGAAGTCCATGCACCTACCAGTCCACAGCACCCATGGGACAGGGAAGGGGTCTTGTTACACCATCCTATCAAAATAAATTAATTTAACATCAGATACCTAAGATTTTCCCAGGTACTGACTTAAATTTAGGTTATTTACATTAATTTTTTCAGGGCTGCATATGTGGATTAGGAACTGGAATATTGTGTTTTGGGATGATGACATAATTAAGAAAGGTGGCACAACCCTTATTTCCCTGATGGATAAGTTCTGTCATTGCCTTCTGCAAACTAACCTTTTGCCCACTGACCTCATCAGAGATGGATTTAAAATGAATGTAACAGCTGTTAAATATCCTCGTAACACTGTACTAACTTGTGCTTCTGAGATTTGTTAGTTTCTCTCTGGTTTACAGAAAGGATATTCCCTGCTACTAGAAACTTTACATGTCTTATTAAATAATTTGTTATTCAATGTAATTGGAGAACAATATGGAGAAACTAAGCTGATACTAGAATCAAAAAATGACTGAAGTACAATGTCCACAAAGATTGCTCTAATATAGCACTACGGATGCTGACACAAGTGACATTGTCACATGACTGACCTCGTGAAGTGCTCTACAGCTGTGCCCTTACAGAAGTGCATGGCTGCAGAGTGCTTTAAAAGGGCCCAATCCTGCAACAATCTGAACCCTCATTACATGAGGCACTCCAAAACGGAGTGACTTCATTAACTTGTGTTAGTGCCCAAACCTGTGGGGGTGGGGAGCTCCAATCCACCTGCCCCACCCTCCAGCACCAGCTGGGCAAATCCCAGACCAAGTTCCTGCTGTTCTGTTCCCCTCCTCTCATTATGAAGGTGCTGGGAGGGGCAGGGCTAGGGAAGAGTGGTCACAGACTCACAGCCACTCCAAACTGCAACTCAATCCCCCAGGACCCAGTAGTGAATGTCTGCTGGCCAGTAGAATACTGTAGATCAAGGTGCTTCCTGTAAAGCACTATGAGTTACAGTGGGGAGCTACACTTCTGCCTGTGCCCTGTATCTATTATAAGACTCAGCATTATTTGCCAAGTAATGCCAATGTGTCTTTTGTTTTGTTCAAATCGCAAAGGAATTATGTTATGAAATATTTTAACTATTGTTGGTATTCTTGTAATTGCTTTTCCTTAGGCCCTGATATTAGCAAATACCATCTTTCACCCTGACATTCTTAGGGAACCAAAGTTATATTAATAAATTATCAAATAAAAACACATTTTCTATAAATGACACGAGTCAGCTTTCAGTATTAATTATTCTGTTGTTAGGCTTCATGCAGAGCTGTTGTGGATTTCAATACAGGTACAGGCTTCAGACTTGGCCCTGATCTGTTCTTCCTGTCATACAGTATATATCATGTTTCAGTCAATAAAGTATTGCTGTCACTTAGCAGCCCTGGGTTAGAATACGTACATAGAACAGCTGCAGAACTCCACCTAGTGGTACCAAGAATTCTGTTAAACTAATTAAATAGATATTATTTAACAGTCCCTCACACCTTTCTGTTTAAGGTAATGTCTAAGGCAGCTGTCACCACAAGGTGAAATTGTGGCCCAAAACAAAGTCAATAGGAACTAAGCCAAGATGTCTAAAATAGTATTCATTTAAACATAGCAGTAAGTATGCCTAAATGGCTCTACTACCATAGTCTCTCTTGTTCTTTTTGGTGTGATGTTTTTTTTGTTTTGTTTTTCCAGAAATGTATAGATGTGTATTTTTTATATAGGTTTTACATATTTCTTTTTTCTATGCCATCATTAAATGGTTGTTCTACCCATAATATTAAAAATAAAATAAAGGCTTACATTTACAAAAAGGAAAGCAAACAACTATAAAAGTAGGCCCAGGGACTTTTATGATGAAAGCAGATCTACATCGTACATGAGGATTTAAACTGTCTCTTAAGAATGTCTTGAAATAACTGAAGTCATTGGATTTAACAGATTTTCCTTCTGCTGAACATAATAGGGTAGTTGTCTAGGCAATTGTATGCATAAAATGTTTGTCTGTAATAAGACTCCCAAACTGGTCCAACAAACCACAAGGGTTTGGTCTTCAGATTACACTAGAAGGGCAATGTCATCTTTCAGATATTTTCTTTAGAAATAGGGAGGGCTGGCCAAATAACTGGAAATGGATGAAGTGTGAGTTTGTGTGGTTACCTGTTGAAAATAATTATTTTTTGTACCTCTGTAAACAGATAGTAAGACTTATATCTACAGGAAGCCATATAGAGAGAAACCTTTTAGAAGCTTAGAAAATAAATATAAGACATACAGCTTATATAACTGTTTAAAGTAAAATGAGAGAGATTGTTCACGGTGGAAATATCCAAAGAACGAACCAGATTGTGCTATAGTTTACTACCACTGAAAATCTGTGTGAATGCATTTTCTTCAGTGGAGTTCATCAAGATTCATATTATGTACCTGAGAGCAGAATCTGATTCACTTAATTTTCCCATATTTTTGGCCGAATTGTTAGGACATCTTCTGTGTTCCTCTTTCATATTATTAGACCCTCGTTACTCTAACTGGTTTTGTTGCTTTGGCCTTATCAGAGACAATATTATTAAAGATTTATAGAACTTCCATTGATGTAATCTAGCCTTTTTCCACACCATGCAACCTAGGATATATTTCTGTTTTGATGGTTCTCCTGTCTGTTGTGCTTCAGGATTCATGAGTGAGGGAGGGATATTACAGGTCCGGGGTCAGCAGGGTTTTCAGGGAGAGTGCCAAAAACACCTGCAACTTCGACTTGTAAGAGTGCGAGGGGAGAATGGTGGTAGAGCTGCAAGGGGCCTTTTCCTTGTTGTGGCAGCACAGCACCAGCCTCTTCCCCACTGTCCACCCTGAGGCATGTGTGCCATGAAAAATGCCTTTGCATGCCACACTGGCACCTGTGCTGGGGGTTACCTACCCCTGTTGTACGTGGTGTTATCTAGACTTCCATGAAAATAAAAAAAGTCCTCTATTGCACTAATGCAACCACAATTTCTGAGTAATAAAATGTCTTGCAGTATGTGTACAATGTAATGTTTCTTATAATAAAATGCTTATATTAAACCAATATTCAAAAAGCAAAACAAAACTAACTATAAAATTATCTTTGCAAGGCTTGTGGACACCAAGAGTGCAGTAACCAGACCACAGGACAGGATCCTGTGCTAAGAGCATAGTACAAAACCAGGCTTCCTTCCTACTTCAGACAGACATCAACTATCCTCATTTATTTTCTGGTCATACAGACGCCCAATCTAAGCAATGGCTCTTGTCTTGATTGCAAGTTAATGATGCTGCTGAGTGCATGTGAATGCTCCTCATACAAAGATAAACAAGAATAAGTGATACAAGGATTCAATTACAAAGAATTTTCTTTTTTATGAGTTAAGACAAGCTTTTGTCAAAGTGTGCTGGGCATGGAAATTTTTATCTTTGTCCTATCAGTGCATTCTTCTAGTCTTGCAAAATCTAAAGCACTGAGCTTTAAGGTGTAGATGAGACCTACACCTTGCATGTAAAATAAAGATGGAGTTGTCAAAAAACACTTGGTGCTAATTATTTCAGAGTAAAATAATACAGTTGTCTTTAAACATGCAGAACAGTTGGGGTTCAGTTTAAAGTCTCATCCAAAAATCAAAACTAGTGTTTCCCTTAGTATTATTTCTACTTATTTTTCATGAATATGTCTGGTGCAAAAGCAGGGAGTAAGATCATAATTTAGGCTAACATGAAAGGAAATGAGCAACAAAATCTAGGGAAAAACTACTAAGATCATACATTAGTGGTAATGAGTGATGGTCATTTTGGGCATTGCAAGATACCACTGAACATGATTTTAATGTTAAATTCAGGAATCTTGCCTGAGCTAAAAGAAGATCTGTGATTAAATTGTGATTATAAACCCAGTTCATATACTGTGAAGTCAGCTAGTGATTGTACTACTGACTAAAAAGAAAGCAAGATCAAGCCTTACATAGATAACAGGTAACCTTTTTTTTTTTTTTTTTTTAAGGCACTGATACTTTTTATATAGTTAAAAGCTATAAGATACATCAATATAAATAATTACCTTTTTAAAAAGAAAGAGCAAAGTATCCATCTCGGTCATTGCTGAGGCTTGGAATCTAATCTGATGCTTTTTATAAATACTTATAACAACAACAGCTAGTAATAATTCATTAGGAGTTTCCATCTCATGCGATCTCTGTATTTCATGGGCAGGCATGACTTACAGTAATTGCATCTGAAGTTATGGTCAGCAAACTGTGCACCACCAATCTATACTATTAAGTGTACCATGTGCCGTCTCCGTTAGCAAGTATGAAGCCTCACTGCGATAGATGAAATTGTTTGGAGAGGGAGTTGGGTGAGAGAACTGTGTTCACCGATGTGTGCGCGTGGGTGAGTTGCTGCCTGTCGGCCAGGCTTACATGCAGCATTACCCTTCAGGCCATTATGGTACCGAACATTCTAGCAGGGGGTAGCTGTGTTGGGTTCGTTCTGGGCTCTTGATATGTAGAGATAGAGATATATAGGAGACAGAGATATAGGATTTTCAGCAAATCCTGCCTGTTGCGAAAAATGTCTCACAGCCACAAGTAGTACAGGAATGTTTTGAGCGATCTGAATTGTGGAACCACTTCCAGATTTTCAACTTTGTGAGAACATGGGAATACGTAAGGGAGGTTTTGATGCACAAAGTGCAAAATATGCTCAGTGGCTTTGGGATCTGGGAAATGGCCAAGTTCCAAATATTGATGAAATCATTACCCTGCCTCCTGAGCTCTGCATGCCTCTGGATTTCTCAGCAATGATAGAATGGATATTTCCAAATCTACCGGATAATTATCAAAATCCAGGATGGATCTCTGAAAGAGCTATTTTGGCGTCATATTACTCCATTATACAGGAGACCAACAATGCTATTGTGGCAAAATTTCCAGGCCAAGAATGGATTTGTACAAGCACAGATGCTCTTCCAGAGGATGGAAGTATTGTGGCTGTGCCAATTGAGTACCTGAATTCCATGGAGGTGTCAGGTTTGCCTCTACATCAGATCCATTTTAAGCCTGGGATGCTCATCATGTTTCTGCGAAACCTTGCCCCCAAGGATGGTCTGTGCAATGGAACACAGCTATTGGTGCAATCAGTCATCAACAGCAGACTACTTAAGGCAAAAATTGTTGAATCAGAAAGAACAGTACTAATTCTTCAGATAGCACTGAAACCATCTGACGACACATTTCCATTCACATGGACATATTGACAGTTCCCTATGCAGGTGGCATTCAGCATGACCATCAATAAAGCCCAAGGGAAACCATTAAAAAGAGGAGTGTTCCTTCAGGATCCTGTCTTCCCCCATGGACTGCTTCCAGAATCTCCCACCCAGAAAACATCCGATTTGCAGTGACTGCTGACTTGAGTAACAAAACCAGGAATGTTGTGTATACGGAAGTGTTGTAAAGCTCTTACAGTAAGGAAGTGTGACATGTTTCAGGATTTTGTGTACGCGGAAGTGTTGTAAAGCTGTTGAAGTACAATAAAATGTGGTCTCAAGCAAGAATTGGCTCACTGGATTTTCATGCAAGCAATGCTGCATGGGGCATCTAGTGTTTTTTTTTTTTTTTTTTAAGAGAGTGTTATGTACAATATAGTAAGATCCTAATTCTAATAATAACTTTGTTGAAGTCAGAGGTGGATCATAGATTATTTGGATTCTAAAGTACAGATCATAAAATACTGTAGGGTGTGCTTGCTATGGCAATAAACATGCATCCTACTTTAAAATAGGTTTTAAGATTATGTTTTCTTTTATAGTGTAAAGAATATTGTATCTGAGGAAGAATAAAACATTCTCCTACTAATACCTGCCTCTTTGTAGCGAGTTTAATCTGAAAATTCTGTACATTGCCATTGTGATATAGCCATATATCACTATAAGCATACATACAAATCATCCCCAAAATACACTTCTCATATAAACTCCCAATCTTTCCAAAGAATAGTTGAAGAGTTATGGCTAGTTCTAATATACAATAGATGCTGCCATGTTCAAATATAGGTGCGGGCCCTTGGAGTGGAATTCAGAGCCCCGAGACAAGCAGGCAGGTCGCTCTATAACAGAACACCTCAGAAGAGTTTCAGAACCCTGTATGCCGAATGGAGAACTGACTGGAGCTAGCCTGCAGGAAATGCCAAGCAAAGGGGTGTATCTGAACTCCCATCCCAATCTATAGCATCAACACCTAAGTTAGGACAGCAACAGTTTATTTGGGATCCAAAAGCTGGAAGCCATTCCTGAGGCGGCATCTGAGAGTATTTTTTGAAATAATTGAGTAGGTCTCATCTTTTCAAAATACAGCTGGAGAAGCAGGAAGTGGTGATGCCCTGGGGTCCTAGTAGGACAAGGCACTTAGTATAAAGCAGCAGAATACTCTATGGGGCTGGGGTGGGGCAGGCACTAAGGTGCATGGTTGACAGCCCAGAGATTAGAGTTCAAGGCCATAGCCGAAGCACTCCCAGTGCAACCCTAACAGGTTCCAATGAATCTGAATTCTGCTAAATACCTTGTCACAAGAAGTGGTAGGGACAGATGTTACACATAAATTGGTATAAGTGATCAGAAACTGGTTCAAATCTATAACCCATCAGAAATCAGTGCACATAAACCACTTTCAAGATGGCTGAAACTGGTTTAAGATAAACCTGGACGAATGTAGTATCAGACTTAACTGATTTAGGTTATCAGTTTATTGAAATTCTGTCCCAGATCTTCTCAAGATTCAAGTTAACTCACAGTCCCCCAGCATCCCAGGATGCTTTGCACCTCCCCTGCAAACCCCTTCTCTCAGGGTGGGCAGGTTAGCCTTGGCCCAAGCTCCAGGTGAGCAGGGAGGTGTGCTCCAGCACCCTTCAGCTTCTAGTCTGGGTCACTGCAAGCATGTGGCTGCATTTCCAGAATCAAAATGTGAACGTATGTTGACTTGCTTATCAGTTCAGTCTACGCAGCTTAGACTAACCTGTGAAGATTGAATCGACTCAGCTTCAGGCTTTTTGACTGTCTGTATTTAGCCAAGGACACAAAAAAGGAAAGGAATCAGAATGGTCTTAGCCTCTCTCAAGTCCTCCTGGGCAACAGATCATTTCAGTCTATTCACAGAGTTCTGACAGGAGTAAGACTTCTATGCCAAAAGACAGCCAGCTGAAGACATATGAAGGCATCCTCTGCTTTTAGTTAGTTGCTGTGGTCCAGGCAGTAGTTAGTGCCTTTCCAGAGGGCACATCTACACTTTCATATGAGTGTGCAGAAATAAACTCTGACGCATATTGTGCCAGAGTTTATTGCTCCCAGGTGCTGCATTTACACATGCGCCTGGGACCGCAGCATGTTGAGCCAGGTCAGAGCAGCCCCAGCTGGCAGGGAGCCCAGGGAGGTTAGCCAAGCATCCATGGGCTTCTCTAGCTCAGCATGTTGGCTCATGCTGTAGAGGGACAGGCTGGGGCACAAGTGTGATCCAGTGTGGAGCTAGCCAGCAGGCAGCCCCTGCACTGAAGCACCCTTGTGACCTATCCAGCCCTGTCAGTGTCTACATGTATGTTGCTGCAGAGTAAAAAAACTCTGCTGCAGATTAGTCCTTGTCCTAAATAGCACTGAATGTGCAGATGCTGAGATGTTTACTATGGAGTTGCCTAATTAGCTCCATAGTAGACATCTTGTGTAGATGCACCCAGAGTCTGCTGTCATGGACTTGAGAGGAACTGCCAGAATCATGTGGGTATGCATATGCTCTAGCCAGTTGGCAATGGGGACGAAGGCAGCATGGTATAGAAATTGTCTTAGTCTTTTCCCCAAAGTGAGTGTCAAAAGGTCTAGTTTATGTAGAAAAGATGTTGCTCCGTGTACAGGGCCCACTCCAGCCCAATCCATCATTGGCCCACCCACCTGTTCCTGGGCTAACTGCCCACCTCACTCTCCTGCCACACCTCATTGTTTCATAATTGGTTCTAATTAGGCAGGAGGTTGCCCATTCTTGCCCTGATGCCAGGGGGTGCTCTCTGCAGCTTTGATCCTCCCCTACACCGCAGCCCAAGCCTCGCAGATGGCATCCAGGTGACACAATGCTCCCAGCCTACAGCCAGACCAACCTTAGCCCTCATTGTCAGGCCTCATTCATACATGCACTCATACCACCCTCCTCCCACTAGGGCCTCCCACACTCCATCCTCTCACAGGGTCTCTTTCATGCATCGACAACTTACAGTCACCTTGCCCCCTCTCAGAGTCACCCCTTTATGCCATGGGCTTTATCTAGTGCACACCTTGGGTAGCAGACATACTGTCTTTTGGGCCTCTTCCCACAACCCTCACTAGGGTAGTGGCCAGCCAGTTACCTGACCTGGGCCAAGCTTGCCCTGGCCCCTCCCAGGGCAACTTTACACAAATCCACACACACACACATTCTGGGCTTTCAGTCCTCTGGTTTCCCCTTTTCACTGGGGCTCCTCATCTCTGCCCTCTCCCCAGGGCTCCATACCTCTGTCTCCTCCCTAGGGCTATGGGGCTTCCCTCCCTGGTAGAGGCTCAGGTGGCCATAGCCATGCCTGGCCCCAACTTCTACCCATAGTACTGTTGGGGCTAGGGGTTACTGAGGCACCTCTACCTACCATCTACTGGGGTGGTAACTGGTCTGGTATTTCCTGGGGGCTCCCATGCCACTGGGAGCCCCATCAGATCACCCATCCCTGGCAGGGTGCAGTTTTAGGTCATGCCCAGGACCAAGTGCCTCCTCTTCCTACCTGCAGATGTTCCAATCAGCAGTTCAGCCCGATGACATTTCTGTTCACCAGCAGCAGGCTGCTCTGTTTATATAGGCAGCCATGGTTCTAAAATGGCTGTCACAATCAAGCACCTGCTGGGTGCTTGACTCAGCCCTTAAAGTGGCAGGCACCAACAGTGCTCTGCCACATTAAGCAAAAAGGTCTGGGAGCTTCAAGAAGCTTCCTTACTTTCTGAACCTCTGACAGCCAGTCTAATTTAGTTTCTTGGTCATCCTTGAAAGACAGCAATTCCTAAAAGTAGAGCTTTATCTTTGATATGTATCTTTCCTTGGCTAGGACTTCTTACTATGCATGGTGATACTAACCCAGCATAATTAACATATTTCCAGAAATAAGAATTTGAGAGAATTAAGATTCTGGTTAATAGGTTTTAGGAAGGGTATAGATTTACAATGTAGCAATACATAAACTATATAAGCCTTCACAATTCACTGAATGTTATTAATAAACTCAAACTAAAACATATATATGCGTTTGATTCCAAGGATGGTGGTTACTGGTGTGGTTTCCTCATCAAGAGAAGAAAATGACTTTAATAACATTTCCATAAGATTAAAGAGCAGCATTTTGAAGATGAGCAGAGAGGAGAAGGGTATGATAATTAAGACAAGTGGTGACCAAGGCATGATCCATTGTGGTGATATTATAGGAACCTTAAAACCTGTATTACTTGATCTGTCATTTCCCCTGATTTATAGACTCTGAGATAGCATTGATTTTGCTGTCATTTTCCAAACCTTGACAAATGGCTTTAACTTAGGTTTATCATTTTTGTAAACTTGCTTAAATAAATTCTAGATTAGGAAAGAACAGATTCCCACCAGTTTAACTTCTGTTTTGCTTATTTGCACCAGGATAGAGCTAAACTAATATAGGCAAAAAGCATTCACTGAGGGCTTCTTTACCCATGCAGGTAAAGATGTGATGGGATCTCATGCACAAGCCACACAAATGTACTTCCTGCCATGCCACATGTGCATGGCAGGAAGTGTGATTGTGGGATTGTGAATCAGATCCCATCATGCCTTATTGTGGTGCAGGGGAACCTGATCTTCGCCTCTCCTTGCACCAGCAAGAAGCAGGCTCCTGTGGCTGGGAGTACCCTCAGCTGACCTGGGCTTCCAACTGTCAGGGTGCCCCATGTGTCCTCATGGCAGGGTGACTGCAGCTGACGTGGTTGGGATAGTTGAGACACAGTGTGAGGTGGGGCCTCTCAGATGTGGGGATGCACAGAACATCTCTGCCACTGGGACACCATGAGCAACACAGATGCATGGGGAGCCCCTGTTGCTGGGAGTCCTATCAGCTGATGGGGCTCCCAGCCACAGAGCTCCTGCATCTGGGAGCCCACATCAGTTGGCAGCTGCCAGGCTTGAGGGTGCACATAAGCCCACCCCCAGCTGGGAGCTCTGAGTAGCAGACAGGGCTCCCAGCCACAGGGGCCCCTGACCACATGTTGAATTAATGGCATGATAGGAAGCAGCTACACAGTTATTACACATATTCTGTGGAATAACTTTGGAATTTACTCCTCTTCTTGTCATGCCATTAATTGTGTGGCCAGGTGACCAATTAAGACATAACTAACTGGTTAATCATGCCTTAAGTGTAATGTGCAGTTGGGTCTGATAGTTGCATATTAGAGCTGGTTTGTATCAGTTAAGTCAGGGAAAGATCTATTTAAAGTTTGTCATGTGTACAATCAATCAGAGATGTTTGGAAAACCTAAGTGACGTAATCAGTTTGCAGCTTAACAAAGGTGCCAAGAGTCTGATGGCTCATAAAACTATCACCAATAAAATATCTTGAATATATTCAGGTTGCATGCGTTCCTTAGATTATATAACAATGTTAATTATATTTTCCACTGAGTGTTCCTGAACTGGTTAAGAGTGAACATAATTCATAGCTTACTGATTCTAGAAAAAAGAAAACTGTCCTATTTTTTTCCTTTGAAGCTTTCTTAACCAGCTTTCTTATATTTACAGTCCAGTAACCTTTTTCTGAACTAGTATCTCCGACACTGATAAAAAGTGTTAAAATGATCTGTCTGGATGAAATATCCATGTAGTTTAGCTGAATGCTCTCTAACTTAAGTCTTGTAGTAACTTTTGCATATAGTATATTAGAACTGAAAATCAATTTAAGGATGATAAAGGATGATTCTGTTCTTAAGTAGAAACATTACAGTTTCTTTCTCGAATAAACCTCTCCCAGAGACTAGGCAACAATATGGATTGTCAGAGCAGTTTTTTGCTTCCAGTGACCTCTTTTCAAATCTGCTTTAGATTACAAGTCAAGTGAGTCTGGTGGTTTTAATTTAGCCACTAATGGATCTTTGTCTGCACCACAAAACCACCACTCAATTGACCAAATTTGTAGTTGCTGTTCAAAGGTCCAATTCTAGTGTAAAAGAGAGATCCCACTGCTTCTAGCAATGAAATCATTAGAGTTAAAGGTATGCTGTATTAGATGCCTGCTTTTGTGATTTTATTAGGTATGTTTTCTGTTTTCTCCAGAATAACCTAAATCCTCCCACAGTGAAGCAGTATAAATAATCTACACGATACAGCACAAGGATAAATCACACTCTTTCTGTAAAGGAAGAATGTTATTAAAAATAAGAATTAATGCAGTGGAAAGCAAATTCCGTATTTATAAAATGCTACCAAATTAGCCTTGTACACTCATTTTGCAAGAGTATAACATGATTACACTTAAATGCTGAGTGAATCAGGTGCTCAGGCAGCGGTGTAGTGGGGTAGCTGGGTACTGGGGCCAGTGTCAACACATGGGGCAGTAGTGATTTCCAGCTCTCCACACTTATGGCCATGGCAGCAACTGTTATTTTTCCAGATTGCCAAGAAAATTAAAAACTTAACTCCTGAACCAGCTGAAGAGATGGTGCTCCCCTGCCCAGTGGCCTGTGCTGCTGGTCACAGTGAAGCAGTTTCACTCAGATCCAATGCAACAAAACTGTGCCCAGGGGTGGAGCTAGGATTTTCAAAACGGGGTGCAGATGGTGAGGTGCACTGTCACATGCAAAGCAACACATTTTTCTTCAGTTAAAAAATAAACTAGAAGCTTTAGTAATAAGCTAGGGGGCTGGAGCTGTATATTATTTAGTTTAGGATTGAAACAAAACCAATGTAACTTCATAGGAATTAATTAAAAATGACCTCTAGGGCTCTGAAATAGGAGCTTTGTTACCAGGAGCAGCAAACAGCAGAACAAAGGATCATTTTGGAACATCAGGAGCCTTAGAAAGAAAAAAGGGTCTTTAACACCTATGCAAGGAAGAGCTTACAAGGGGTCAGATAGATTACAGCAAGCCATTGCCACAAGTGAGGTGAGAAGAGAACGTGGCTGCCCCTGCCAGGCAGCTGGTTTTAAAACCTGGGTGGAGAGGAATCCAAAGCGGGTGCAAGCTGCGATGCCACAATACGAGAGGGCTTGTTGTCATGTGAACGGCACCGTACAGGGCCAGTGGCAAGGTCAGACATGGAGGCTGTTTCCAGGCTCCGGCCCCACGGGCCACCCCGGACCCGACACACTCGAGCCCAAGCCGGGAAAGCTCGAGCTAGGCCCAGCAGGGAGCCAGGACGCAAGGCAGGGACGCAGAGCGGAGCTCGGAAGAAAGGGCGTTTTACCAGTGGACAGCGCCCAGCCAGTCCCAGTGAGGCAAACCCCAATAGCCCAGTCCACCGGGACAGTCCTGCCTTGAGTGAGGGAGAATTCTGTTAGCCAATCCCAGCTCTCCTCAGGAAGCGACAGTTCTGCTGGCCAATCACAGTCACGCAGAATCGCAGCGATCCTCTGCGAATCAGTGGACCTGCTAACCAATCAGAATCACTAATGCCTGAGAGCAACCTGAGAGGCGTGTCCTTCGGGAGTGACAGGTAGATCAGCCAATCAGAGTCTTTCTGATGTTCGGCTCCCACGATCTGCCCCGCCCTCAGGGAATGGCAGGTGCGCCAGACAATCCCAGTCACCCAGAACTCTCCACCCCGAGACGGACAGGTCCTGCGGCCAATCCCCATCGCAGACACAGCGTTCCTCATGGTCACCGTGAGCGCACCTAGGTAACAGGTTGTGGCCTCGCTGTTGCGTCACTGAAAGGGCAGGACGCCCTGATTGGCTGCTGTCCTGAGGCCCTGCCGCAGTGGCGCCGCTGCCCGGAAGCGCCAGTCCGTGATTGGCTGATGCGGTGGCCAGTGGCTGCGGGCTGCCGGGCGGATATGCGCCGCGGCGGGGTGGGCCGCGGCCGGTAAAGGAGGCGCTGCCGGCGGGGCTCGGCTGCGCTGTCGGTCGGGAGCACAAGCGGTGAGTTGGGCCCCGCCCCATTCTCCGGGGCTGCTCCTCCTCCTCCTCCTCCCCGTCCGCGGAGCGGCAACGGTGGCCGGAAGGGGGACAGTCCCCGCAGCGGGCGGAGAGCTGGCAGCGACGCCCGGGCGGCCCTCGTGGGGCGAGCGCCAGGGCCTGGTACCTGCGGGCGGCCGCTGCAGGTGCGTCGCGCGGGGCGGCGGCTGCGGCCGGTGGTGCGAGCCCGGTGCCCAGCTGGCAGAGCCGGGACGCCCCGGGCAGGGTCTAGCGGACTTCAGTCCTACAGCAGCCTGGCTGTGAGGAGCCCCTGCCTGGCCTCCTTCGGACCTTGCTGCAGTCCCTCCTCAGGCTGCACACTTGGGGGGCTGGTGTTGCAGGACCTGCTGTGGGGCTGAGGGCCTGGGGCGGAGGCCCTTGCATGGAGGGCATGACAGGAATGCGGCTGGCAAACGAGTGGAACCAGTCAGAGGCATTTCCACCCACCCCCGCCTCGTGCTGCCCCTGTCCTGCCTCTGCAGCTTGCTCCCGAGCTGCCTCTTTTGCTAGTGGCACTGGAGCTTCTAGATACTCTTGGGTATAAAGTGGTGACCCTTCTTGACAGGGCGCCCTTGATCCTCTCACAGATCATGCAGGATGCAAGGCAGCATGAACATCTTTAGATTAATGAGGTAAATCCCCATGTCCCACAGGACTCGGCAGTGCTACAAGCATCCTGCCCTGTGGTGGGCTTCTGGAGCTCGCTGTGATTGATCTATCTGTCTATCATGAAGAGCTCCAAAAGCCCACCACAGGGCAGGATGCTTTTAACACTGTTGATCCGAGTGTGTGTATAGATGTATGTATATAATTTTAAAGTCAAAAAATCAAATGAAAACTAAGCTGGCTTCTTCCAAGGGGCGTCTTGAGTCCAGCAAGGTTGACATTGGTATGAAAACAAAGCACATCAGTCATGTCAGCACAGCTGATCTCCTTCTTTGGGTGGAACCAGACGTTGCCCACTGTCCTGCAGGGTCACTGCTTGGAGCAGCCAAGGCCTGGTTTTGTGGGGCAATGCTTGAGGGCCCCCCTTTGCAAATGGGAAGAGGAATTTTTCTCACTAGTAGGGGAGGGCTTGGGGAATCCCTGGGCACTCCTCTGGTAGTGGGGAAACTGGAGTTTTTGTGTTCATCGAGATGCATGCCTGGAGTCTTGAGCTAACTTCAGTGCAGTGTTGGGGCTGGGACTGCCAATTGGCTGATTGTGGCAGCCTTGGCTCCAGGGCCATGTTGGAATATTGATATACGTGTCCCAGATGGGGTGTGGGATTGGGCCTATGAAGGCCTGAAAGCATGTGCCAGGGACGGCTGCAGAGTGCTGGTAGCTCTGTGTTTGCTTGCGTTCTCTCCCATCCTGAACCAAACAGATGTTGACTGCAAAGTAGTAGCACAAAATCATACCACCTGTGTTGCAGCCACAAATTATAGGGGCTTTGTGCTGTGACAAAGGACCTGGACCCCGTTTGGTTTTTGTTGCTATAACAGTTTTTATGGTGGTACAAAGGCATCATCTGTTTACAGCCTTACACGTACTTCTGACCTTTGCATCTTGTAGACAAGAGGGAAACCATATATATGTCAAGTAATCAAAGGTCAAATGTGACTTAAATTGGTGCATTGTCAAAGCATGATAGAGAGAAGCTCAAATTCTGTGGACTTTTTTTTTTTTCTTAGCAACTTGTGTTTACCCGCCTTGACTTGTCTGTAGTGGTTTCCAGTAATAAAAATGACTAGAGTATCTGAAGAGATCTTGGACACGAGGGGCAGAGTTTCTATTTGGGAATGTTTTAAAAAGTTTTATTGGAGCAAATGAAGCGGCTTTAAGAGTCCAGGAGAAAGAGATTCTTAGTTTGGTGCACTAGGCTTTCAACCTTGTATTCATTTGTTGTTTGTTTAAAAATAAAACGTGTGTGATATAAAAAAGAAAACAAAAGTCAATGCAAGATTGTATCATTAAGATAGAAAGTTAGGTCTCTTGCTATAAGTAGTGTTTTAGATTAAAAAAAATGAAAAGAATGAGATCCTCTATTGTGATGGTTGTCTTTTGGTGGGCATAGTGTAAGCTTGCTTCAGACCTCGGCAAAGAATGAATTGTAAATGCATTGGGTGCTGGAATCCAGGCCAGCTCAATTAGAAAAAGTGATGCATTTCAACCATGTTTAAAACAACAAAAATCTAGAGGCTCTTGCTTATCAAGGTCTAGACCTTGAGTGAGGTATTAAGAGCTATCTAGGAGGATTACCTTTGTTTATATTAATGCAGCTGAATACAAGGGGCATTAAAATGGTTCCTGATAACTGTATATTTGATAATGTTATGGGATATGATTAGTGTAACTCGAGAATGGCAATCTTGAATACTTTAATTTTCTTGCCTGCAAAATGCGGTTCTTATTAACCTTAGGCAGCTGGGACTGGATGTAAACTACTATGTTCACTGTTATGAAACATGCACAGGTACTGGACTGTGCTAATTTACTGCAGCAATGGCAGTAAAAGTGGGAATTGAATGACTGAAAAATATTGAGCCTCATATGTAGTTATTGTATATTCCCCAAGGACCGGGGGATTGTAAACTTGTACCTGCGACATCTTGTGTCAGCGGTCTGTCGTATGCCAGGTGCTGCTGTGACTGGATGTCCCAAAATGTCTTTCCTAATCCTTGCTGAAGGCTGGTGGTAGGGGAAGCAGTGTAGAAATGCTAAGGAGAGATAATTTTTGAAATGGCTCTTGCAAGAGATACCAGCTTGAAAGAGCCGGTGAGTTGAGTAAAAATTTCATTTTGCATGCAGTAGCAGTCCAAATTCCTCCATGTGCAGTTTGTGCAAGGAGTAAATGGTAATCCTATTTTTGTGTATTCATTTCTGCATGCTAGTAAAGCTAGTAGTTGTAAGGTAGGCTTTTGTATTAAGGATGTTGCTTTTTTTGGACTTATTGGGGATAATGTAGAATGTGAACATCAGAAGCTGTTTAGCAGTTATTCTCTCTACTCTACCTAGAAGGCATCCTGGACCTATGAATTCATTCATGGTTTTGCAGTGCATAACAATATACCTTTGGTTTTCTCTTGTAGATAAAACGGTACACCTCTTGTGCTGAGGTAAAAACAGTTCTTATTGATCCATTACACAGGAGTCTGTAAAATAACAAGCTTGCAAGCATGATTTTGGCTAGTGTCATCCTGAAAAATGTACTATGCATAACCACCTTCTAGAGCAGTGATTCTTGATCAGGATGCCACAACGCTATTAATACTGCTAGGTATGTGAACACCTATGTATAATTCAAAAGACAAACCCAGAGATTTCAAATGAGAATCTAGTGTCAAAAACATCTGTTGTGATGTTGAATCTGTTGTGGTCTTCCTGAGTTATTTGCCACAAAAAAATTGCTGGCATTTTTTTTGTGGGGTGCCTTGAGCCTAAAAATATTGAAGTGCTGTCCTAGAAGATGTAGGCAGTATACCCAGTAGAGAGCATTTGTACTTCTGTTTCAGCATGTAGCATTGGTTGCATTATAAGGACTTTCCTGCTGAATGTGCCTAATGTAAGGCCTCTAGCTGGGAGGTGTATGCATGATGCATGTTAAAAAGCATTCTGATAAAGTAGGCTATTGCCTATGAAAGCTTATGCCTCTCTGAACCAGATAATCTCTCAAGTGCTATCCTGCCCTGCCTTCTGCCTGACTTCAGACAAACCTGGAGTAACCACCTCTGTTACAGGGTGTCATTGCTCACCCACGCTCTCTTTGTGTAACTAGGCGAGGCGCTGAGGTTTAAGGGCTTGAAATCTTAATGTTTGTTTCAATTCTGTTTTGCATTTAAACTATCGGTTTAATCTACTTAATTTGTGGTTTCGTGGATTCCTTTGAAACAGTGAAATCCACGACTGTCTGCAATACCCTTGAAATCAACAACAACAACAAAAACCGTAATAAAAAAGTGCTGGCTCCTCAGTGGACACCAGCAGTCCTTGCTGGCAGAAGGGGAAGGCACCAGCTGGCAGGACAGCAGGAAGAGCAGCAGATAAGATGGTACCCGCCCCCTTGTCCCTCCACCCCCTGAGGAGTGAGGCCACCACAAAACACTTGCAAACTTAGCTCTACATGCCATGAGCAGACTGTGAGAAACCGTTTGTCTAGCTGCAACTTAAGTAGGTCCCTAACTAGTGGTTATGACCTAGATCAGTGTTTCCCAGCCTCTTCCATCCCATGGCACACTTACATAAATAAATAAAAAAAAAAATTGCGGCACATCACCCCCTTGCTCTGCCCCCAACAAATAATGTGGCTGCTGTCACCACCCGCACCCCGGTCTGCAGGGCGTGGGAGGGGGAGGTGTGTGGCACTGACTGGAGTCCCACCCCACTGGGAGCTATGCCCCTCAAGACTGTTTCAGATGGAGCGTTCATTTATTCATTTATTTGTGACTCTTACAAGACTCTGCAGCACACCTGTTTGTGTCTGACAGCACACCAGTGTGCCACAGCACCTTGGTTGGGAAACGCTGACCTATACATCAGAATCAGAGCAGCAGTAGTGTGGAGGGAATTCTGCAAGTATTAATGCTCTTATAAACAATTTTGGTAAATCTGAACAACTGTTTTAAGAGAAGACCAATATGGTTTGCAGAAAGCTGTCCAGTGCAACTAGGAGTGCTCCTTCCTTTTTATGTTACTTTTACAAGCAACTGTGGAGGGCTTGGGATTGGGGGCTGGAGTGGGGGAAATACCATTAGTATTGACTGATGACTACTTCTTGGTCAGGGAAGTAGTTAACTAGTAGTCAAGGATGCTAATAATTAAATAATGGGATGTAGAAAATTGACATAAAGGTTATTCAACAATTTTATTTGAAAGGATTTATATGAAATGAACTGTCCCCAAATACTTTAGGTACTGCAGCCAGAAATAGAAAAAAACAGAATGGAAAGAGGCAGAGTTGGAAAAGGAGGTGGAGAAAAGGGCTGTGCCAGATGAGAGGAGCTGCTGAAGAGAGCTTTTATGCAAACAATAGCAAGGCTCTTTTAAAGAGGATAAAAGTTCCTTGCCTAGCAGGGGGAGGGGAGCTCTAGAGACAAAGATACAAGCAGTAGATGTCACAAAGAAATTGTCAGTATGGTTGAAGTCCTTACTATTACGACTGCTCATAATACTAAGCATGACTGTTTATAATGAAAAACTGTTTTAAAAAGCTACAGAGAGACTTCTGTACTCTTGCCCTGTCTATTTCTGGCTGCTTTTCAGTACAGCTGAAAACAAAATGACTTGTGCATGATGCAAGCACAATGGGTGGATACATTCCTTCACTGGGAATGGCAGAAGATTTCCAAACTAGCATACTTAAAGGGCGTACAAAGTCAGCAGAACATACAAGGGATGAAACTTGGCTAAGCTATAAAATAAGTCATTGGAGTGCTATCCAGTGTTGGACCTCAAACTTTAAAAAACTGTATTAGGTCCTCCAGTCTTACTTGATGGATGAACCGTGTCCAACAGAAAGGTAAGAAAACTACTTGAAAAGTTCAGGTCCTTTACAATGTGCATCCTTGCAAAAAAAAGTGCAGACAAAAAATAGAGGCGTCTGAATGAATGTTTTTGTATTTAATGAAGAGGAAATGTTAAAAACTTGTTGAAGTTGTCTGCTGCTATAGTAGAAACTTCTGTTGGATTTACTTCATTTTAATTAACTATTAGATATGTCCCTAAATACATGTTGCTTGCCTGTTAAGATGCAGACTCTCTATTATCTAATCCTGTGGTTTTTTTGGTGTTTTTTGTTTTGTTTGTTTGTTTGTTTTTAAGGAAAGAGAGTGACTTCATTGGAGAGTCTGAAGACATAGAGAAGTTGTCCTTTGCTTGGCATACACGTTATGAACCCTTTCTGGAGCATGTCTACAAGTTCTGCACGCAAGGTAGATATTGTAATGAATGGAGCATATTCATTACAGAGCTGTTCATCCCTCTTCAAACTGCCCTGGACAGTATTGCAAAACAAATGTAAACTTAAATTACCCCAATAACTATATAAAATAACTACAATTGGGATCTCACGGGTTCCAAATTGGGAAGGAAATCTCCTTAAGAGGATTATAAAAATACTAAGCCTTTAGTCCAACCTGGATAATTCTAGAGGTACAATGGGAAGTAGCAGTAGTCTGTGGCTAAGATTGCACTCTGGTGAAAGTGTCTGATGTGCTGCTTTTACTGCAGCATAATGTCTACATTACTTGTAGCTTGGAATCCTTACATGAAGCTCAAATTTGTGAACACCTCAGAGACAGATATTGGTAACTTGAGCTGTGTTGCTGCTCTTAGCCAAACTTGTTACAGTTTTTATGGTATTGATGCTCTGGGTTAAACCAATGGTTAAGATGTAACTAGACCTTTTTCTTGTAAAACTTAAAAAACCTTTTGCACCCTACTAGAGATTCCTTTAAAACCCATCAACATCATTTACTTAAATGATTATTACAACCTGCTATTTGCAGCTATCTATCTTCAGCTCTGCTGGGGAAGAAAAAGCATAGCTTGCTGTCACAGTAGTTTGCTTCTCATGTGGCTGATTGTAATTGTACCTATGGATCAAAAACCTACCTTTATAGTTTGCTTTCTTTCCAGCCTTCAGAGGGTGGCTAATGGCCATAGCGATGAGAATTTAGATAGGAATACTTGACTTATACAGATGTGAGGATTTTTTCTTCTCTAAACTGTCTGTTAAAGGACTCTTATATGCAAGTCATAAGTGTGGAGTCAGTCAAGTAAGAATGCTAGGGAAAGCCATAGTTTTACTGTCATGGATTTTGCATTAATTTGACTAATTTGTGATAAACATGCCTTCTCAAACTGGAGCTGTATTGCTAAACTTATGCACATGATTACTGATCACTACAGGTGTTGTGCTTCTAAGTGTAGCCTTCCTTCCATTTAGGTGAGAACATCTTTTTATTTAGGTTAGTGAAATAAGCATATATCCTTCAAATTATGAATAACTTGGGTGCTTATGGTGACAGTGCTTTAAAGCAGTGTTTCTCAACCTTTCTGTGGTACACCTGTTAAGGCATTTCCCATGTGCTCATTGTAGCTCATGGCTGTGGCAAAATTTCATGGCACCGCTGTTCAGAGGCTGGCAAACAGTGCATCCCCCACAGCCAACACATGCAGTAGATGAACTTCCTTCTGTTTGGCTGGTCTTTTTGTCCCACAGCCAACACATGTGCGAGTCTTCTCCTGGCACACCAGCGTGCCTTGGCACACCAGTTCAAAAGTGTTGCTTTAAAGCATTGACAAAAAGGCTACCAGATGACTCCTGAAGTTGCCCTTGGGCACTGCCCTTCACTGGGGATGGAGGCACGGGCAGAAGGTCTTTCTTTGTTTCTGTGTTAGGTTTTTTGAATTCAGTGTTGTGTTTATTGGAAGCAAAGGGAGGGATGTGTGTGTCTTTTGGGGACAGCCACAGATCCTAGTAGGAGAGAGGTGTGGGTTGGAAGGGACACTGCGGGGAGGGGGTAGGAGGAGAGGGATCTCCCTTGGGTGAGAAGTAGGGACATGGGAGTGAGTAGCTATTTGGGAGGGGATGAATGGGAAGAGGTCTTATGTACACTGATATGTGAATGGGATTAGGAAACACACTGGTATGATTTGGGAGGGTTTGCCCTCAGGGGCTAAATGCAGATGGTCAGAATGCCAGAGGCTGAATTGATTCAACTTTTGCAGATTAGTCTAAACTGCTTGGACTGAACAGAGAAGCAAGTCAACAGACAGTCACTTTTGATTCCAGAAATGCAGCCCACATGCCTGCAGTGGCTCAGGCCTGAAGCTGGGGGGCGCTAGAGCGTGCCTCCCAGTCTGCTGTTTGCTACCAAAGGGAAGGGAGGGAAGCTGGGAGAGAAGCTCTCCAAGGCTTTTTCCCCCCCCTTCTCCCTGCTTTAAGTGGGGAGGGGGGGGGATGTGGTCAGGCCCCAGCCTGGGACCAGCACACTGGGAAGGGGACTTTAAACCCTGGCCCACATGGGGCTCCAGCCCAGGTCTGCTGGGGAAGCTGCCAGGCTTATCCTCACTCCTGGCCCTGAGCAACCATGCTGAGAGGGATCTGGTCTGCACAAGACCCCAGCTAGGGTCTGTCAATGAGGGGCAGTCCCTGCCAAGTTTTTGCCCCCCCTGCTTCCTGACATTTTGCCCTCAGGTTCCCTGCATGGGGAGAGGGGGTGAACCGTTACCAGGCTTTTGCCCCTACTTTGCACTCAAGTGAAGAGCAGGTAGCATGGCTGCACCCTGGTGCGGGGCCAGTACACTGAGGTGGGGAGGGAGCAGGCGACTTAAACCTACTGGGGTCTGCTGTGGGGGAGGCAGTCCCTGCTAGACTTTTGCCCACACTGTTCCCTGCTCAAGCAGAGTCTGTCCCCACCCTCACTTCCCAGGGAGACCCAGGCTGGGGTCCCATGTGAGCCAATGTGTGGGTTTAAACCACCCCTTCT
>NW_017728915.1:12797803-12863597 GCF_001723895.1 Crocodylus porosus
GCTCCCTACCCCAGCATGCTGGCCCTGGATGGGGCCTGGCCATACCTGCCTCTCTGCTTGAGCAGGGGAAAATCCTGTGAGGGCTGGTCCCCCCTTTCTCCCCCTCCCCCAAGGCAGACTCCATTTGGGGTCCACACTTGGGTACTCCCGTCCCTTTCTCAACTAGCCAGAGCGCTACAGCTAGGCTTGGCTGGAGCAGACAGCCCAGCCCAGGGCTGCAAAGCATCCTGGGATGCTGGGGAACTGTGAGCCAACTTGAACTGGGAAGGGGTCTGGGACAAGCTTCATAAACTGGTTTGACCTAAAATGGTTAAGTCTGATATTTTATCCAACCAGGTTTATCTTAAACCAGTTTTCAGCCATTTTGAAAGTGGTTTAAGTACACTGAACTTCTGTTGTGTTACAGATTTAAACCGGTTTCTGATCGCTTAAATTAGTTTATGTGCAACTTCTGTCCCTAGCCAGGGTACTGGCAGGAAGGTTGGTGGGGGTGGCCATTTTAAGGTTATGGAATGTCAAGAATCTCTTGTTTCTTATCTTATGGGTTGTCTTCTGTTGTAAGCTGGCTTGAGCCTTTTTATGTAGGACAGGATATAGATCTAAATAATAAGTAAATAGGTTCATAACACAGTTGAGATGACTCTTTGCATTATGCTACCACTTAGACATACATTCTCATACAAAGCTCACTCTCAGTCCTCTGTCTCAGATTACCAGCAGTGGTGCAAGTTATAATGGTAGTATTTGTTTGGATATTTTTCAGTTAATCCATTTCTCAAACTCTTAACAAGACATGTTGGACCTGACTGCTTGTGATCCTTTTGTGGGCAGATAGCCAACTGTAGATTATGCTGCCTAATGTATCAAATTGTTAAGCATTTGTTTAAAGAACATCTGTATGTTACCTCCATGAACAGTTTCTGCTGTCTGTAATTCATCCAGTACCTGGTTCTGATTCTAAAACAGTAAGGGCAGGCTAGCATAATCAATGCAGTTATGATGTGGCTGCCTCAGCAGCACAAGACTGAAGTGGAAGGCATTCCTCACCAACTCCGTTCTCCAGAATGTAATACTTTGTTTCACCTCTGCTTTGCTATGCTACTTCTAAGATCTCCACTGTGCAGTGTGTAACTAAATCTGTTGGGAGAGTTGTTACAGTTTATCTGAGTATGGTAGGTGCAAAGAATTGACTGATTCTGAAACTAGTGTTTTAGAGGCAGGTATTAGGTTTGAGTAAACATTGTGAAGACTTTTATAGATTTGCTTTAATTTGTAGACCTAAACTAGTAGATGCTGGCTGAAGTTTGAGCAGGGTTCTGATTTCATAATAACAAACTGTTTCTAATCAAGTCAGATTCTGTAAAGGAAGGAAATTTGGTATCAATCATCTGTGAGTTTATAAGAACAAATAAGAAAGCATCTCTAAATCCCAGGTGTAACTTGGGGGGTGGGAGGGAGCATGTGTATGTCTGTTCTATAAAATTTTAAACTTGTGCTGCGATTCTCGCACAAACTTGAGTGGAAATGTGTCATGTGCTTTTTGTAACAGAGACCTGAAGCTGACGAAAAGACTTTGACTGGAGAGCTGAGAACCAGTCCTCCACGCACCTCTACAAAGAAACAGTTGCCTTCTATTCCTAAAAATACTGTGCCAGTAACTAAACCTGCTTCCCCTGCCCCTTCTTCCCAGTCTACAAATGGAACACATGCCTCCTATGGGCCTTTCTACTTGGAGTACTCCCTCCTGGCAGAATTGTAAGTTGAATATATAATTTTATTTATTTATTTAATTTTACAGTTTTCCCTCTTTGGCCTTAAGCTCCAAAAAAAACATGTAAGGAACAGCTCTAATAGTTCTTGTATTTTTTGGAACTTTGTAAGAACAATATGCATAATCACTTATGCAGAAAAGAATACAAAATTGCTTGCATCTGGAGAGGGGTAAATAGCTGTAGAAGGTGAGGAGCTTTAATATTCTAACAGGATATCAAAAACTGTTTTAATGCCAGGAAATGTCGTCTTCTCTGGAAGCAGCAAAAAGGCATATATATCTCTAATTGGAATAGACTCTACTTCTTTCGTAACTTTTTGGTAATACAGTGTAGCAGGTGGACTGCCTCTTTCAACCATAGAAATGTAAAAACAAACCAAAAAACCAAAACCACAAAAACCCTTTCTATTAAGAATGTTATGCAAACTTCTGCCTGAGCTGCACTGTGTGTGTGTGGAGGGGGGTGTCCATCCCCTCTGACTGTATGAGTCTATCTTATGAGGACATTGCTGAGTATCCCAAAGCAGTTTTAAGTAATTGCTGATGCATTAGGGCAAATGAGCCACTTCACTTATGAGGGCTTCTGTAACAAATAATGTTTGATCTAGTTGTATCTGATGCCGTTCGTGGCAGATACTAGGCCAGTAGTGGCCTTCTGTTTTCAGTAAGACTCAGTCCTCTTATTCTGTATTAGCATGGTAATGACAAGTGTTTTTTTTAATATCAGTTGAGCCCAACCTTTTTGGCTAGCATGCCACAGACTTGCATGATAAGAAATGTCAGGTAGGGTAGGGGCTCAGCCTGCCTCCTTCTCTTTGCTTTGGACCAAATGGCTTAGCCTGTTCCTGTTGGCATTGTCTTGCACACACTTTCTTGTTCTTTTCATCTCTTGCAGGAAAAACTACCTCATTTGCAGGTAAAGTCATAGTTTATGACTGAAAAAGCATCTCTAAGTTGTATGTTAAGGATGGGTTCCTTCCCCCCCTGCCCCCCTTAAGGTATTACCAAGTAGTAGTCAGTGCATTTGTCCTAAAGTGCCTCTGTTAGTGTAGCTTTTAAAATTTGCCTGTCTTAACACAATTAAAAGAGAAGCTTAAGACCTAAAAACTGAAGACACTCACTATAAGTAGAAACTGAAAACGTGTTGGCATTTTAATATTCAAAGATTAGACTTTCAACTACAGTAATCCTATAATAAAAAGGAGTAAACTGTCCAGTAGTGGCTGTGTATACACAAGATGCTCACTAGACAGTAGCTTGTTACTACTGTGCAGTGGTATTGCACGTCTGGAACCATGATGCAATGTTGTACTACACAGCAGTAATAAGCTACAGTGCAGTTAGTGTCACCATGAAGCTGTATGGGGACACTACTGCACAGTAACACTAGTTATTGTTCAGTCATTTAATACTTGTGTATGCAAGTACTAAATGACTGTGCAGTAACAACTGCGCGGTTAGCATCTCGTGTAGATGTGGTCTATGTCCCTTTAAATGAAAGGGTGGAGGGAAACAGTTTCTTAGTTCCTTGTTCTTTCTCCTCTGAGCACATATAACTTTTAACAAGGGATTTGCAGGACGTTTAAAAAATATTAGTAGACCCCTTTTTCTTTTCTTCCCTCCCCTGCCAAAAAAAGGCCTTCTTTTAACTCCTGCTGCAGATCGTATTAGATCAATGCAGTCCTTGTTGGAGCTATTCATTTTAAACACTGATTCTAATTACAGCACCTTGGTTGTAAAGCAGAAGTTACCAGGAGTCTATGTGCAGCCTTCTTACCGATCAGCATTAAGTAAGTTCAAGAGCAGGTGTTTTAATTATCGTATCTTTTTGAGTGGCTTGTACCCATTCATACGATTCTCTTTGCTTGCAGTGTGGTTTGGAGTAATATTTATTAGGCATGGACTCTACCAGGATGGGGTGTTTAAATTTACAGTCTATATTCCTGATAACTACCCGGATGGTGATTGCCCGGTAAGTGTTTTATTTAACTGTTTAATTTAATTTAATTTTTATTTTTTTTTTGACTCCCTCCTTTTTAGGGGTTAGAGGAAAATGTGTCGAACTGGCTTAGTTCACTGAGGTAGTGAAAGCTGCACTGCTGCTATGTGGCTAGAGCTTTTGCTGTACCCTGCTTGTGATCTGCAGAAGGCATTTTTTCATAGTAACTCCTCCCAGACTGCTTAGGGAGTGAAGTTGACTATGCGTAGCTCACTCACTTATCTACTAGTGATTTTTGGTCCCTAAATTTTGGTTGCTGAGCCTCACTGAGAGGTTATTGCAAAACACTGGATGCATAGGTCTCTCTTAGAGTAGCTGACAACTAATCACTACTTAAGCTGAAAGGGAATTGCTTGTATTGTTTCTCTAATTTTACAGCTTTGATTATGTAAATTAAGTGCCAAACTGTAAGCATGAACAAAAAAAACTACACACAGAAATAATAATGTAGTAAGATATCAGTGCAATGCTTGGCCTTCTACTAAACTGCAGTATTTCTGGCATATGAATTTGTTGCACATAAAACGGAAAGTTGCAAGTAAACGGGGGTGAGAAGAGGGAGTCTTAACTTCTTTCTGCTGAGCCTTTTACAGGTTTCCTTTTGGCACGGCAATATTTATTTTGCATACCTTTGTACAACTAGGGCATGTCCAGATGTGCATGGATACTCGGTTCCCCAGGAACACACCTGTGCCACGTATGCTTTGGCATGTGGCAAGTTGTCCCAGGTGGGGTAAGGGAGACTGGGGCCAGCAGCTTTACCTGGGGGCCTCCCGAGGTTGCAGCTGTAGCGATTCTGCTCCTTGGAGCCTGGCAGGCAGTGGAGCCTGGCTCTGGGCGGGCCAGCTCCTCTTTTCAGCAGTGAGTGCTGGCCAAGTGTGTGTTGCTCTGTTTTTGTTGTTTTGTGGGTTTTTTTGACCCCTGGGTATTTGGGGGGTCAAAAAACCTGGTGCAGCGCATGCTCAAGCAGCATGCCCTTGCGGTACGGAGAACAATGGACTGTGCGGTATGTGCGGCTGCAGATGTTTACAGCAGCACGTACCGCATGACCACACCTAGGTATGTACTAGAATACTTTGTCCATTCCCGAGAAATCAGTTTGTTTGGCTGCTTTTGGAGCAAACTAAGGGAGTTTGTCCAAGTTTCTAGAAAAATAATTCTGATTCTGATCCTATCTTGGCTGAAAACAGCAGTCACTAAATGCTGAAAGCAACCAGTTCACTTGATAGTCTTTTACAGGGAGCTTTAATGTCCCTTTTACAGGGACAGTATCAGTGGGGAAACATCAAGTAATGTCAAAACTTAATGGCATGCTTTATGCCAGTATCTATATATGTATGCCACCTTTGGTGTTTGAAATCATTTTCCTATCAAAACTAATAGTCATCTTACAGGGATTTAGACAGGAAAAAGTATAAAAGCCATAACCTTGAAGTGGGATTGGCCAAAGGCCATGCTGTTGAACATTCAGAATAAAATGGAAATGTTATGAGTAAGACTAGAGAAATGTTAAGCATAACTTCTGACAAAAATAAAAAATGGCTTTCTATCAGAAGCGACTCTTAAGATGTCTCTTTTTACTCATGCCCAAATTCTTAACTGTGGGCTAGCCATGAAATGCATAGCTATAAATGCTTGTTTTTATCAATAAGTGAATTTACAGCTAGATTTTGACTTCTGTAAAATGACTTGGAACTTTTCTTTCCCCCCTCTACTGCAGCGCTTGGTTTTTGATCTACCAGTCTTTCATCCACTAGTAGATCCCCTCTCGGGTGAACTGGATGTGAAAAGAGCATTTGCAAAATGGAGGTCAGTATTGAAGTAGACATATAGTCTTTTGAGTTATTGAAGATGACGCCACACTAATGCTGTATTCTTCATTTAGGCGGAACCATAATCACATATGGCAAGTACTAATGTATGCTCGTAGGGTCTTCTACAAGATTGATACAACAAGTCCTTTGAATCCAGAGGCTGCAGTGCTGTAAGTGTCCTCAACTTATCTGGACTATGAATAATTTACAGACTAACAGTCTATTTACATAGACAAAATAAGATTTTTAAAAGAACCAAACATTTGTGACAAGGTGTGAAGTACTTACTGTATTTATTTCTTTGTACAACTTGTTAGCTGGTTGTGAGCATCTAAGCCTAAGCCATAGTTCTTCTGGTTGACTCATCTGAAGACTAGAAATAGCTTGCAACCTTGCTAATGTTATATGAAGTGTTAAAACTGGTTTCTTTTCTAGATACGAGAAAGACATTCAACTGTTCAAAAGTAAGGTTGTAGACAGTGTCAAACTATGCAGCAGTCACTTATTTGACCAGCCTAAAATAGAAGATCCCTATGCAATTATGTGAGTAGCAAATCAATTATAACAAAGTCCATATGTTTGACTGTTAGATTCAAAAACAGCCCTGCTATAACTCTTGAATGGGTACTAATTTGGCAGTTACTTCTGGTTTAATGACTCAGACTTGTTTCTGTAAGTTTATTATGATTATTGTGTTCTCACCTTGTGTATTCAGTAATGCATTGGTTCTCAACCTCTGGGCATGACCCAAATCAGAGTCACGAAGGGCCCACACATACATACACTCACGCACATGGCCGCCTGGTAGTGGTGGGTGGGTTGCAGCTGCACTCCACTGCCAGCAGCCCCCACAGTGCCAGGTCGGGAGGTCCTGTTGGTGGCTAATTTAGGGTCACAGCAACAAAAGGTTGGTGTAACTGCAGTAACTGAAGTGTTCCTTCACCTTTTAAATAAGGTACCTTTTTAAAATGAACCTTGCTTTCAGTTATGTCAAGTTGAATAGGCATACATGTGGCTTGAACTGCTGCAGTGGCCATATTTTTATGATGGCTTCAGTTTCTACAGATGTGTTGAGCATTTGGGTTGGGAAGTTAGTACTGTTAGGAATTAGCTGGGTGCTAAATGAACAAGTTATTGGTGTCAATATTGGCAGAAAAATGCATCCATGTGCTTGTTGCCAAGGAGATTAAACCTATAAGATGCCATTCTATAGTGTAGAATGCACCCTTGATGTGCTCAGCAGAGTTTGGATGATTTGTGTCACTGACTCCTATCTAGTTTAGAAATTATTTTACACTAATTTCACCTGCATAAGCTTTTATAATGCTTCTCCTTTCTCCTGTAGCTTCTCTCCATGGAATCCAGCTATACATGATGAAGCTAGAGAGAAGATGTTGACTCAAAAAGTACGTAGACACCGTCTAACCTATTTTTGCTACAGTACAATTGGATGTATAAGGCAGTGCAGAGGAACCCATCTAAATTAAATATCCTAATTCTCAGGTGGTGAGCCACCAGTAACTCCAACACTTAGGATTTACTTCTGCAGCCTCTGAGCACGCTAGCTTTTATATTCATTCTGTAAAGTCAAGTGATTGGAGCCAGTCAGTATCAGTCTACCTCATTATTACTCTGTTATCTAGTGTCAACTTCCTCACTACTTTTCATTAAGAGAAACTTGATTTCTAGTGACCTTTGCTGGGAGGAGTGATGTGCTTTGCTAAAACAGGAGAGGGGTACCCAGTTGGTTGTAGGGAACCACTGAATATTGGAAATTCCCTAGGTATCACCCTAGCTGTCTTATTCTACGTCATGCTTCATGACCCATGGCTCTTCTGCTCAAGCAGATACTGACACCTATGGATCTTGATAGTTAGACTTCTAGTATTTGAATGTGCTTGTCTTCTTCTCAACTAACATTTTATCAGACAATTCAGATGGGTAGCTAATTTCATATTTTCTGGGCATAAAAAACACTTACAAAAAGCCAGGGAATACAGGCAGGTGTTTTGCACCCTCCAGGAAGGTTAAAACAAATGCCTGATCCAGGGAAGGGGGACTTTAATGGGACCTTTCTCCCAAATTTTCCATCCTTCTGATCAGAAGTTTTTAACCTGACCCCTGAATGGGAACCAACTATGAGACTGGCTTGAGGTGCTGAAGTAACCTGCTCGCAGAGTACCATGAGTTCCTGTGCTGGCAGCTGGACAATGAAGCAGGTTCACAGTACCTTGTACCAGCCATTGACTGTTATACTGCTTTCCTTGTGGCTCTGGCAGGCTCTGTTGTCTCAAGCATGGTGTGCTTGCATAGTCTCTGGCCTAAACAGACTCTTTTTAAAAAGGCCAAGTAAGTGGTGCTGGCTCCACACAGAACATGTCAATTTCTAGCTGCCTATAAGATGGAACAGATGTTGGAAGGAGATGGCCCTTGTCTAGTCTTAATGTCCATAGGAGGATGACTTGATAAATCTCTCCGTCTGGATTCTGACTTTCACGTTGAAGACTTAAAAAGATCAAGCTGTCTCTCTTTGTGTTGCTGCAGTGATCTGTAGGCCAAGAGATTGCCCAGGGATGTTTAGATTGTTATCATGTTCTCTTCCACTACGATGCATCTAACTACTGTGGTAGCTTGCCATCTTATCCTTCACTTCGCCAGGAAGGGTTTAAAAGTCTGTTTTACCCTTAAATGGATTCCTGTATTCTACTTGCCAAGATAGTGCTTCATTGGTAGAAGACAGGAAGTCTTGTATTTGAGAGCAGAGATCTACCTTGTGTGAACATCTTAGAGCAGAGTATGATTTTAAAGAAGTTTATTAAGTCTGTATACAATATTTAAAGTATATTTTTGCCCTAGACCAAAGAGCTACTGATATGATAGTTTGGTTAAGATGTAATGGATTTCAGAGGATAATAAAACAAAACCAAACCCCAGACTTTAAAATGGGAAACACTTGGCTACATCAGAAATCTGGACATGAGGACAGGTATGTCCCAGTATAAAGTGTGCGAGAATGCAAACCTCATGCAGGATAAGTATCACCTGGTCCACTTTCTGAAAAACCTAGGCAGTCTTCTGGAAAAAAAAAAAAAGTCCAGACATGTCACTAAGTTACAGTTAACTCCCACTTGGATCACCTAACAATCCCCACTGATTAGCATTTTTGGTTGTGATGGACTTTGGCCAGTCCCTGGCCCAGTAGTGTCAATACGTGCACCAGAACTGGTGTATTGAGTTCGGATATGATGCAGTTGGCATAAAGATTGGCCTTTTATTGTGTAGTACTCATTCCGAACTGCTAGTATAAAGTGGGGTGGCCAGAGATACAGCCTTGTATGCAGAAATCTGCACCCTGATTCCTTCCCCTTTTTTTCTGTTTGAGGCATCTGAAATTTAATTTAGCATTTTGCCCATAGCTGCTGCTGCTGCTGCTTTGTTAATACTCCTAAAGTTCTGTTATTTTCAACTTGGTCCTTTCCAATTCCCAGTAATATATATTTGGACTACTAATTTGTTAAATGGCCTTGATACTCATTCATGAATGTCAGGTCCATCATAATAATGTTTAGCATTGCTAGGATTAGTTAAGGTTTGGGATTCTGTCTGCACTGGGAGATTCTCTTGCATTTTAAGCAAGATGCTCTGGTGTAGAACTCTTCAGTAAAGCTCAGTTCAAATGAGTAGTGCCACCCGATTGGTGACTCAGTTTCCTGAGCCATAGCTTAATAAAATTAAAGTTATCAACACCACCTGCTCTTGACAATAGTATCAGGCAAATGCCAGGTGGGAGGGCACTGGGAATAGAGCGTTTAAATGCAGGTAGGTGTATTAGCTGTGGAGTAGATGAGGAGAGATTGAACAGAGGCATTGATCTTTTTAATGGTACCTTGCGCCACATGTAGAACTAGCTTGCCATCTGAAAGTTGCCATCATTATTGCATTATGCAGTTATCACTTTTAAACTAGTGCTTCTATCTCAGAAACTTGGGCTGGGCATAATATGAGATCTTTATCTTCCTGGTATTTGGATTTTTGGTTTAGGGGTTTATGCAAGTCTTGTACAGTTTGTTATAAAAACCACCTTTTGATCATTCAAATAGGTCTGATGCTTAATTTTTTTCCTCCTTAGAAGAAGTCAGAAGATCAGCACTGCAAAAGCATGCATGTGTCTGGCCTGTCATGGGTAAAGCCTGGTTCAGTTCAGCCTTTCAGCAAAGAAGAGAAGATGATGCCTACCTAGTGTTTATGGACATTGATGCACAAACACTTCATGCGGGTGGAGGGAATGTAATGGAGAGAGACGCAGCAAAGCAGTGACTTTTTTTTTCTTTTTTTTTTTTGTGTGTTCTTTCCTGATCATGGATTCATAATCTGAATGACAGCAGTGACTCCAGTAAATCTACTCAGTGGAGTGCTTTGACTCTTAATGTTTTACATATACATTAGTTTTAAAGGCAGCCTGGAGTTCGGAAGTATCGCTGAATACTACAGTGCTTCTCTTAGAAAACTCTCTGGGGTGGGTAACTCTTCAGGGTGCTAAAATGCCTGGAGGCTTTGGGTTGGTTTTCTTTTTAAGCTTTTCTTTTTTGCCTCTCCAGGAATAGCATTTTTGAATTTCTAAAATGCTGGCAGAAAAATTAGCAGGAAAAACTGGTGCCAGAGGTAAGCTGTGTTCATGTAAACTAATAGCAGAGTTAAACACTATATATTTAATGGTTTTAAATACATTGGTTTCTATTGTAAATACATTAGCATTTGAAATTTGTAAATAGCTGGTCAAATGACTCCCTCTAGCACTTTCAAGGAACGCAAGGCTGAGTTGGTACTCAGTATATAGTGCATTATTAACTTCAAAAATACGTCACTAAAATGCACATTAGTCTGACAAAATGAGAGCAGTGGTAGCCAGGCTTACTAGGTTTTTATTGCAAAGGCTAAAAAAGCTTTTAATGAGGTGTTTTTTATCTAATAAAATCTTATTCTCGAATTTATGCAGCAGGGATTACTAAATTAGTTTGACTAATGTGTGTTTAATAGTGACATCTTAAAAAAATTAAAAAATCATGGTGACCTCTTCATTGTCCCTTTTTTTTTCTGTTCACTAAACACTAGACTTAAAGACTAAGTATTTATGAAAATATTAGTCTACTTGTTCGTGTCTAAATGATTCTTAGTACATACTTAGTTCAGTGTTTTGAAGGTAGCCCTCAGTCCTCTGCTAACAAAGGCTTCAAATTGAAGGAGCTTTCTTGTGCGTTGTAGCCAAAAGATCTGACTATGTATAGTAGGTTGTTCCATCTGCCAGCCACACCCATGCTGAGGAAAGTGTAGAAGTGGTGTTAGTTTGTTCATTCCTCTCAAATACACCGTTGTTTTTAAACTTCCATGGTAATGCTGTTACTCAGACTGCCCTAAGGGCAGCAACTACCTTTGTACCAGCGCATACCCAGAGTTCCTTGCACATGAAAGCTTCCTGTTGGCTTGTTTCCATGCCTGATTCAGTGTGGAAAGTCAGCTGGAATTGGGGTTTCTAAGGTCCTCCATCTGCTGTTCTAGTCCCTGACGTATGGCTCAAAAGGACTGAAACACAGCTGACTACTGTGCTTGCCACTTCAGAAGGTTACTTTTTAAATGCAGAAATGTGACGCTTTGGAAAAACAAATTGCCCACCCCAATCTAGTAAAACGAATCCTCATCATTTCCCCCATACGGTAAGCAAAGTCCAGCCTGTGTAAGCAGTGCGCTTCATTTCCCAGCAGCTCCTGCCCACATGGCTGGGGCTGGTTTCCATGGAGACCCAAGCTGCACCTCTGCTGTGATAGTGCAAGGCTGTGGTTGCCATGGAGACTGGCCCAGCTGCGCTGGCAGGGCATGTGGCAGGGCAGGACAGGGAGCTGCTCTGGAGCCACTGGTATCTTGCAACAGGGGCAGCTTGCTCTGGGGTCAGGGCAGAGCTGCAATTTGCAGCCTGCACACACTGCTGCAGTGGTGCGCAGTCAGCGGCTCCTCTCAGCTCTGGCCCGACTCCTTGCAGCGGTGACAGCCTGGTTCCAAGCTGGGGCAGAACTGCGCTCCACTGCCTGTCTGCCCCTGCCCAGGTCATGCAGGCTGCAGATCCCGGTAGCTCTGAAGCAGCCCCCTGCCCTGCCCTTCCCTGCTGTGTACCTTGCTGTGGCTGGTCTCCTTGGCAACCACAGCCTTGCTATCACAGTACAGGTGTGGCTGGGGTCGCCATGGAAACCAGCCCCAGCCATGTGGGCAGGGGCTGCTGGGAAATGGAGTCCAGCTGCTGGCCAGATCTGCCATCTTGCCCAGCCCTGCACTAGATTAGATTAGTGTTGATTTGTTTGAGGCTTGTCCTTTCCTCGAGAACAAATTTTTGGTTATAGTTTAAGGAGATGTGTTAAAAATAGTCCATTAGCTAGTGGAAGAAAATCCCTAGCATCGTAGGGGGAGTAGGCAGTGTCCCAGAAACAGATACCTAAAGTTACATGGCTGGAGAGTAGGCTGCTGTTTCCCTTCCCCACTCCTTCCCCTCCTTCCCTTTTTTTAATCCCTTCTGTCCCCCCCATTCCAAATCTGTTGCATCACCTGCAATTTACTTCAACAACAAATAAGGAAAATATATCTTCTAGTTTCTTTCCCCCACCCCTGAAGGACATTGTCAGCTAGAGCTTAAGTGAGGAAGGGCAAAGGCCAAGGGCTCCTTATGTTGGTTTTGGTCAGTTACCTACTGGTGCTGCCTTCTTTCTATCTCATCTGGCAAAACAGCCACAAAACAAATGTTACTCGTCAAATAAGTGATCTTGTTTGTTCAGGACTCTTTGCAAGGTTGAGCTCTCTAAGGGAGCGATGTAGTATGGCTAGGCCTTTGCTCCTTAGATGTTGCCTTACTCTGCCTGTAGCAACGTAGTTTTATAAACTGAAATATTTTTGTTGCTAATCTCTTGTTGTTAATAACAAAGGCATTTATTAATAGACTTGTGCAATTATTAGTCTCTTTTTTGAGGTTTTCAGTTGTAGTTGTGTTGGTCTAAGGACATAGGTAGGCAAGGTTCTTTGGGTAGATGTGATATCTCTTATTAGACCAACTAAGTAGTTGGAAAAAAGTTCTTAGCAAGCTTTTGGGTACAACTGCCCTTCTTCAGGCATAGGGAGTTTCTGCTGTTCTGAGATCTCCAGGGAATGAGAAAAGCTAAAAGTGTGATGGGATGCGAGTGAGAATATAAATAGGTGGAAATTAGGAAACAGAAAGGGAGGGAGGGGGAGAAATAAGGGGCAAGATGCCAAAGGTCGGTAAGGTACTGTACCTGAGGGTAGAAAAGAGGCTGTCTGTGAAAAAGTAAATGCTGGAAATTAGGAAGACAAAGGGTAGAAAAGCAGGGGAGGGGAAGAAGGGGTAGGAGGGGAAAAGTCAGGTCTGGCAGGTACCTGGTGAATTGGATATTATAAATCCAACGTCTATATTGTGTCCATGATATTTTGTATCCAGTAAACTTATGAAGTGAAGTTTTGTAGGCTTGTCTATGAATGTTGTTTTATAAGTTCCTTTTTTGAGGATTAGAATCTAGAGCTTGAAGAGTGATAGTCTTGTGAGGAGAGGTGTGCCCCCTCAGGTAGTTGGATATCTTGTGTTTGATAGATTTTTCAGTGTGTGTTCATTCTAGTGTGTAGTTGTTTGGTTTCTCCTACGTATTTTCCATCAGGCATTTGATGCACTAGATGAGATGTATAACATTTCTGGAGGTGGTTATGCGAAGATCGCTTGAAGAATTGGGTCTTCTAATATGTGTTACACTTGTTTGAGGATTTTTCCATTTTCACTGACATCTTTTCACACCTCTTAACTTCTTTCATTCCTTGAGAGATCTCAGAACACCAGAGACTCCCACTGTCTGAAGAAGGGCGATTTTTGTGCCCGGAAGCTTGCTAAGAACTTTTTTCTAACTACTCAGTTGGTTAATAAAAGATATCACATCTACCCAAAGAATCTTGCCTGTCTTTTTGACATGCCTTAAGTCAAGCAAAAAAACTCATTTTGATTTAGTAATAATGATAATTTTTAAATGAATTTTGGATTTCCCCTTCCCTTCTTGCCACTTTGAGCTGGTGGGGGAAGGAAATTATTCTTTTGAGTTGGAGTTTTTTCATGATTAGTTTGGCAAACCTAATTAATTTATGAACTGTTTCAGTGTTCCTTAGATCTGCATTACTATTGCTCAATTTGCCCTCTAACTTCTGCAGCAGCTGAAACGCCTTGAGAAATGGGTAGAGAGCAGGAAGTAGAAAAGCATAAGCTCATGGGGGAAACTTTTTTGAATGTGCCAGGTAGAGTAGCCATCGAGGTACCTCAAGAACAGACCAAGTCTCCCAAGGGCTCAGAAATTGAGGACAGCCAAGCACTGAAAAGTAGAGGACATAAAGGTAGAGGACAGAGGACCAGAAAACCGGACTGTCCTCTATAAAGCCGGATGAAAGGCCACCCTAGTGCTGGGTGACTTGGATGCTAAAAGCACTTTTTTGAAATAAGTTAAGACTTCAAATCTTCTAGCACTCAAGAAATCCTACCACATCTGTCTGCAGAAGGAAGCTTGTAGCAAAACTTCCATTCATCTCTCCCTATGGCTTCTGGATTGTCTTGGTTTTTTTGTTTCCTTTTCTATGCTGAAAAGACGCATTAGAGATGGTTGCCACCTCCTTTAGCAATGTGTAAGGAGACGCTTTGTGCCATGCTGACATTCGGCAGGACCTCACTTGAATTGTTGTCTAGAAACCTTCTGTAGTTTTAGGACCACTGGCTAAGATGCACCTTATGTTTAAGTGGTTGGTTTGTTTCTCTCTCAGGATGTACTTAGGAGCGAGTAATCTAGTAAGGAAGCATAGCAGTAGTTTCCAATTCTCAGTTTTAGGTGTGCTGACATTTGTCAGACTTGGTTTTGGTGTGGATGAATGATGTCACCTTCTGGCTTGTCTTAAATTCAGTTTCTTTATGATCCTTAATGTAAGCAGGAGTTGAGCATGCAGATGCCTGGTCTGGATTGCTTTTGAGCCTGTACACTAGCCCATATTTAGGCATCTAAACAGTTTTTGATTATGCTTTATGAATCATGTGCCCCAGCTCTATCTTTCAAGCTGGATTTGGTTTTGGGCACTAATGGCAATAACTTGCTGGCATGCATATTTGTGCTGAAGCTGCTGTCAGGTGACCTGAATCAAGCTTTTCCTTACATGACTCTTCTCTAAATTGGAAATCTGCCCCAGCTGGGCTTCCTCCCACATGGGAGGGAACTGCAGAAAGGGACTCAATGCTAGGCTTTGCCCCCTTTGGAGAGGTTACCTGCTGTCCTTGCAACTGGCATCAGCTCAAGTAGCTCCTTCTCTGTATAAGACTGAAAACCATTTCCACTTCGAGGCAAAAGCAGTAAGTACTTTTTCAATTTAGAGGGAAAGATGGTGTGGGGGTGGGGAGAAAGGGATAGATATAACAACATAACAAACGAAGTCTCATTTTTGTATGATCTTGCTCCCTACTGACTGAAGTGGAGGGGAGACCAGTTTCTTAGTTCTCACAAGACTTGGTGTGTATGTACCCAGTACCTGTTGCTGAAACTTATTGGTTGAAGGAACAGCTTAAGGAGAACTGCATGGGTAGGGTGGCAGAGTTCATTTGAAGCCTAGGTAATGAAGCAGTGTTGGATTGAATTGTAGCTTCTGCTTTATTGTGTTACAATAACTTTAGCTGGTGTTTGCTGTAGAGCTGCATTTTGAACTTGTGATGACATTGGGGATATCTCTGCAGTGCAGAGCAAGCTCATGTCCCACTGACACTACCTGTGGAACTGGCAGCAGTGCAACTATTAACACAGAATTGTGCTGCACAGAAAGCAGTTTTGCTCCAGATAGACTGGTCCAGCTAGTACCATTTATACAGTTAGTTAGGGATTTGTGTGGCACAAAAGACCCTGAATGTGTAGGTTAAGAGTACAAAGATGTGAAAATGTATAAAAAAATTTTGTGGTGGGGGGTAGGGTTCACTATGGAGAAAAAGATTTATAATGTTCAAAATTACCTTGATCATTTGGAGAAATGGTTTAGAGCTAACTTGGCTGAAATTCAGTAATGACCAATGCAAGACTTTGGATTGTGTCCCAATTTTTAAGTGCACACATCTAAATTGTGGATTGACAGATCAGTTTGGCTGCAATGCTACAGAAAAGCACTTGTGGGTTAGTGGGCTGCATGCTGAATGGAGCAATGTTCAAGTTTTGGAAAAACAGCAAACTGCTGGCATTGACTTATGTTAGTGCATCGCAGTATGCAGGTCCAGAAACAGATGCTTCCCCTCTGTTCAATACAAGTGAGGCCTCCTGTCAAGTACTGGGTCTGGTTTGAGCACCATGCTTCTTCTGGAAATGCTTGAGAGAAATTGGAAAGGATCCAAAGGAGAGCAGCAAAAATGACTTAGTCTAGGAAACCTGGCACTCAAGGAAAGAACTAGAGTTGTTGAGCCTGGAGAAGAGGATTGAGAGTGGTGGCTGCATGAAGGGACTCGTAAAGACCTGAACTCACTATCCCATTAGAGCAGACAAAAAGTAACTTGAAATGACAAGAGAAATCTTTAAATTTAGCTATTAGAAAGAACTTTTTTAGTGATGTGAGCAATTTAAACACTAGAACGGACTAACTGGAGAGGTTGTAAAATCTCTGCCAGCTGTCTTGATGAACAAGTTACAAAAGTATTTAAGCTGGGTTGGTTTAGAGAGGGGTGATCTTCAACCCTCCCCTCTCTAAATTCCTATATACGTTCAGAGAGACTGTGGAAGATGTCTGGATTCAAATATGTTATTATCTGTGCTCAGGCCCCTTTTACACTTTACAGGTATTGTGCAATTAGGTTAATTGCACAATTACTTTTAATACCAGCTACATGTGCAAAAAGTAGTTGTCACAATAAAGTTCCAACCAGCTATAATAAAGTTAGACCATGAAAATGTGTACTAACTTTGTAGCTGGTTGCTATCAAGCTTCAATTTGCGTATGTAGCAGGGTCTCCCCTGCAGCTGACAGGGCACCCAGCCACAAGGGTGCACATTGCCCAGTGTGAAACCCCCAACCCACATGGCTCTTGGTCCAGGCTGCATCTCACCCATGTAGCTGGGAGCCCCATCAGCAAAGGGGCCTCCCAGTTGTGGGAAGCCTGCTTCTTGCCAGCACAGGATTGGGCTCCCCCTACACCAGCAGTAAGGCACAACTGTGTGTCAATCATGTGTTGGATCCACATCACACCTTTACCTGCATGTGTACAGGGAGCCTCAGTCTATTAAAGCACAGTATTGTTGTGATTTATTTATCCTTATAATGCATCTCTAACAAGAAATTCTCAAATACATTTAAGGAAACTTAAGATGCATTCTAAAAATGCATTTTATGTTTTCTTTCAGATACCCCAACAGAAGGTATAATAGAAGAATTTCTTTGATTTCTCATCTGTAAAGGACATGCAGACTTCAATTTGCTTAGGAGTGATAAGGGTGTTTTTATGAAGCTCACCTTTCTACTTAACTTTTAAAAGGGTGTTTTTTGTTATGCTTACTGAAAAACTGGTTAACTTTAATTCACTGCTTCTGCTATTAGCAGTTACAGCATCAAATGGTAACAAAGCACTGTTTTTTCATGTAAAAAAAGTCTTAAAAGAAGGGCTTGCATGTAAATACACACCTACTTCAGGAGGACATTTCTTCCCCTGCATTCGTAACATGCAAATCTCTGATCCTATAGTATTCCCATTCAGTATTGGTAACCTTTCACTACTGCTGCTCAACACTTGTAATCAGATGTGAACGCTAGGTGCAGACATTGAGAGCCTGAGGTGGAATCAGTCCAAGTTGCATGGTTTTCTGTAAATGGCATAGTTTAGATCAATAACAAACACAACACATTAGCTCTTGGGGCAAGGGAGGGGGCAAATCTTTCACCATTTTTGAATGAATCTGTGTGCTAAACTTCTGTTATGGATATAGACTGGCTTCCTACTGCTTATAGACATTGTACTTTTACTGGTATAACTGGCTGAAGTCTGTTAGTTTCATTTTAGTCTTGTCAAGTAGCAAGTGGCACAGGAATTCTTGTAGTAAGAAAGATGGCATATCAAGTGGGGCTTGCTTTGGCTTTTAATTTATTTAAAAAAAAAATCTTTTCTTGGTCACAGGTGCTGAGTCTTGCATCTTATACCTGCATCAACAGCTGTTCGTCTAAGTAGTATGTCAACAACTTCTGAAGGACATCTTAGTTATTTTAGAACATCACTGCACCGCCTATCAGAATTGTAAGAATCCAACACATCTTGGTAAAACAGAGACCAGTCATTAGGTCAAACAAGGATGTCCATTCAGATCCATTTAAAATGGTCTTTATTGAAAAATACACTTGTGATAGCTTAACAAAGTAGGGTTACGGTATAGTGAAAAAAACTGACCAATTTCATAAATATCTTTTTACAGGAACACTTTTCTGCATTTTTGTGTATGTAAGACCAATGAAAGTTAACCAGTAACTTACTCATTATTTTAACTAATTAGACCCTAAAATTTCCCATTTGTCTAATGTTATAAACATAAATGACTGCAAGATTGAGCTTGCTTTTTGGCTCTTTCAACATTATGAAGAATCCTGGAAGTGCTACACGTTGTGGGCAACGTGATACACAATTTTGCGTTGCTATTTATTGTAGGACACATTTAGTATTAATGAAGATTAAACATACCAGCCATGCTGATATGTAAAGAGCCTTTCCAACCAAAACTATGTACAAAATTCCTTGTTAGTGGTAAAAGATTTTTTTTCTGGACATCTTGATTTTTTTTTTTTTTTTCCTTTCTTTCTACTGGACTAGCTTGAAAGCTTCAGAACAACCAATTAAATGATCACTGACTGCATTTTCAAGTTTAAGGTGCTACCTCTTTTTGGGTATAAAGAGGTAAGATGGCTGCCTCTTTACTCAAAGGAGTAAGGGGGGAGAATACTAAAATAGTCTTAGCTATTTTAATCTGAAGAATCACCTTGTATAAAATTATTGAAAATACCCAAACCTTCCTACTACTGCTTACACGCTTGCTGAAGGAGAGCTGTGGATTGGCTATTTTGAAATAAATACGAAAGTTTGATTACTTAATACAGAAAACATCTTTGTCTTGACCATCTGAAAAATATGTACATTTTTTAAAAAGTGCAATTGCAAATATACAGCAAAACTAATCTGTATTTTTAAAACAAAGCTTCACAGCCCTATAAAAAGTGCCACCCATTGAACATAAGTTCACATTGCACAGCTAAAACAAAATGCATTAACAATGATCTAGGTCTAAAGTGAAGAGCCCAAACATTAGAGCAAAACCACTTAATTGTTCTTGGAGGCACATGAAACATCCTGAACCTGATTCTCTTCACTGCTTAAAAATACTTCCCCTCAAAATGCTTTCCCAACAAAAGTCCAATCAAGGCACCTTGTCTGTTAACACTGTTGGTGTCTGATGATGCAAGTCAGAGGACACTTTATGACAAAATAATAAAGCACCAAGAAAAACAGCATATGCAAACTCTGTCTGCAGCTCTACATCTATGTCCTATTCATAACACAGGAGGTTTTGGTGGGTGTGGCCCTAGAGTTTGGACAGGATGTGATTTCATATGGTTGGCCTCCAGAAGAAAAACTGCTTTAACCCACTGGGAGACTGTGCAGTAGCAGTTGTCATTCCCATGTAGGCAGTTCAAACAGTCAATACAATGGAAGGGGAAAAAGCCTGGGAATGGTAGCATCTTACCTTTTTACAAAAAAATTAGCTGAAAAGATGGTAACCTAAAATGGAGATGCACTGAGGCTTCCTGAATCAGAGTATTTTGAGGGTATGAAGACCTCTTGGCTAGACAGATTAGCCAGAGACCAGTGAAGAGAAAACAGCTCTTTCTGGAACATAGACTAAACTCAGTGGGAACCTCTATCATTTGCTACATCTTGAAGTCTTCTCAGCAGAGCAGTATGATTTTCCTGACAAATCCGCTTGGCTGGCGATTCAGTACCATCTTCTAAGACGATACCTCTCTTCTTTGTTGGGGTCTCCCCAGTTTTAATCATGCTGTTAATCTCTCTCAGCCTCTGCAATTTAAAGGGAAACAGCAACATTTGGCATTCATACAACTGTAGAACAATTCTAAAAACAAAGATCTGTCTCTCTACCAAAAACTTTTACTAGTTTGCTATTCACTTGTTCTCTACAGCACTGCATGATTTTGTGGAAGCAAGTTTTCCATTCCTGTGTGTACTGAATTAGAATCTGTGCTTGTTTATTTGCAAACACAATCTCTATGAACCTTTTAAACTTCTATAGCACCACTGATGTTTCCATTTCCACTTTCATTACTTGTACTGTTTACCCACCTTTCCTAAATTAGCCTGTCTTACACTTACGATGGCCTGGTAATGTGGCTACCTTCCTTTTTAAGGGGCCTGTGAAACTGAACTGTCTATAATACTATATACTCTGTGGCTCACTAATATTTTCAGTACTGTATGAATACGGTGAACAGAATATAGTGTTTTATTTCATAAGCATCAGGATACAGCTTTATTCTTTCTATTCTCAGGTGCTGTCTTTGCTTGCAGAACATTGGTTTCCTAAGATCCCAGGAACATGGGGCTGGAAGGGACCTCACCAGGCCATGTAGTCCAGGCCACTGCTCTTGAAGACTTCTCTTGGTTGCCTGTTCCAATGCCCAAATACCCTCATAATCAGAAAATTCCTGCTAATCTCCAGCCTAAATTTTCCCCTGCTGCAGCTCGAGGACATTGCTCCTAGTCAATGTCCCTTTCAGGCACAGAAAAAAGCCCATCTCCATCCTCTCTGTAATCACTTCAGGTATTGAATCACCCCTGTCTTTTCATCCAGAATAAATAACCCCAGCTCTTTCAGTCATTCCTTGATAAATTATACCTTCCAGAACCTTAATCATTTTTGTTCCTTTGCACTGGACTCTCCAGTCTTTCCATATCCTTCTTGAAGTATGGGGCCCAAAACTGAACACCTTACTCCGGATGCAGCCTCACCAGTGGTGAACAAAGCAGAGGAATTGCTTCCCTTGATTTCCAAGTGACACTTCTGTTTAATACAATCCAGGATACTGTTGACATTTTTGGCAACAAGAGCAAACTATCTTAAATGTATGTGAGAGCTATTATTTTCAAAGTCACCTGAGGCACAGGCCCAAGTGCCTAAAGTCCCTATTGAAACTGGAATTTAGGAACATAGGATGTTTTGGATAATTTTACTGCAGGATTGTCTCAAAAATGTTACATCTAAACTGTTCTTGCAAGCCCGAAGGCAAAAGTGGGAACACTTTACATAGCTATCTAAGAGCATGCCCAGATCAACAATATTTCCCAAGTTACAATGACAATAGTAAGAACATATTGAAAAAAATGCTCTTGGAATATAAAGTACTTATCCTTGCCTTGGATGGGCTACTGCTGAAGTAGTAGAATATCTTCTCTCGCGGAGTAAGTGTGGACTCATTTTTGTGTGGTGAGATATAGATCGAGTGATTCTGAGACAGCTGTATTCTTCGGGGGGAGCCAATTCTTACAAACGGGTAAGGAGAGAGTGGAGGAGCATCATTCTGTTAAGGCAGAAAAAAGACACATCAATCACAGAAGATGGCTTCATTCTGCATATGCACTGAAATCAAAAGGCAAGGGCTAACTATCAAAAACAGATAACTCTCTGTAGTACTCAATTACCTATGATAAGTAAAAACCATACCAGGGCAACTTAAGCCCTGCTCAAAGCTAAGGTATCATCACACTGGTCTATACCTTAAATTAGCATCTGTATGTGTTGTTAGTGTGTAAAGCTGCATTATAGAGTGGCTCTCGTTTCCATTCAGAAAGTAAAGTATTACAAAAATGGAACATTACAGTGTGAATTCCATGGACAGAAATTACTTCAAGGAAGATGAGCACCTTCTCCTTGGATGCTATTGCAATTAAAATTCACCTCTCCTTAAAGTGACAGTATTAACACAAGTGCTTTTTCTGTGCAAGAAAGGGAAGTTGGGATGTCACTGATTAGCATAAAGTAGGGGTAGGCAATTATTTTGGATGGAGGGCTGCTTACTAAGTTTTGGCAAGCCAGCGAGGGTCTCATGATAGGCAGCCAGGGGCAGATAATTAATTGTCTAATTTTTCTAGGAGCCCCATAGGCCAGATACAATGGCCTGGCAGGCCACATCTAGCCTGCAGGCTGCATTTTGCCCTCCCCTGGCATATAGGAACCCTGAGAGAACTGGAGAGTTGACACTCGCGCAACAAAAACTTTTATTTCTTAACAAAAGGAATTAAAATAACTTACTGCAGTTGAAGAGTACTTCAGGACAAAGTCTTTAATTTGGTCAATATAGACATTGTTATAGAACTGAATAAGGTCGCCTCTCTCTTCCTCCTCAATGTCGCTATTTGCACCTGTGAGCCGGGTGGGAGTAGGGGGCGCGCTGCTTGGCTGTGGGACTGGCAGTGTGCTGCTGGACCTCATGACAGGGCTAGAGTCTCTGCTGGCTGGAGAGGGAAGAGCAGCATAACCCTCTTATTTGACCATGGCTACTTAATGGTTCAATTTTGCTTCAGCTTCAGTTACTTTTTAAATTTTAAATTGCATTAAAAATACTTAGTAGTTATTTCAGCTACACAAATGGTAAATCCACAGTTCCATACGCAAGACAGATTCTGCCACCAGCATCCCACCCACAGCCTTTGTGGCAATTGCTCTTCTTTGAGTGAGATTCTGCCTGTATTATTACATGGAAATGATAACTTCACGTATCTGAGGACAAGTGAAGGCTCTGAAGTAATGTCTTCATTAAGGACACATACTAAAAAGCTGTTCAAAAGAAATTTAGGTTTGGAGTGTCTTGTTTTATTTCTGAGGCAAGCCAGACTCTTTCCAAGGAGCTTTTCCAGCTAAACCTTAGTTCTCTTCTAGAGACCAATAACGAAGCAAAAATAAGAGGCTGTTGTATATTTGCTCCCACTGCTTAAGGTATTCTGCACACAAGCGGGTTTGGTATCAAGCGTGTCCAGAAATGGTTTACTTTATAGAGAAGGCTTCTTTCTGAGGAACAGTATCTCTAATACTGGCTAGAGTGCAAGTTAGAAAATAAAAGATCACATGCCAGCTAGGCTGGAAACAGCAAGTCTTTCAAAATGTTTCGGTTCTCATGACAGGTGGTCACGGCTTATATCCGTTGTAGCTAACTTTTAGAGTGAGTTAGCAGGGGTGGTGCCAGCCTCTTCTTGGTGGGGGGCTGAGGCAGGCTGCAGGGTGGGTTCAGCTGTGCGAGGCAAGCACCAGCCTGGGGTGGGAGGGCAGCACAGGGAGAGGTAGCTAGGGGGGGCTAAGGCAAATTTTGGGGTGGCTACAGCCCCCTCCCCAAAACCCTTACCCTAGCACCATCCCTGCCTGACAGTCAAAGTTTAAGGCAAATCTAACATTAATTTACTTGACGTTAAAATTTGTGGTACCTGCACAGTTTCCTGCAAGTAAACGCTACTATATATGGTCTATTTTAAAAAGTAAAATACTTAGTTGCCCCAGAATAAAACCCTTTTGCCTACACGACTATCAGCTATACCTAATGTGATTACGCAAGTGACAAAGTATAAATACTCCTCTTTGAAACTGAGCACCATTTCCTTTCCCCAGTTCTCACATAAAAGTCATCATTTGGAATTCCTTACTTTTGTCTTTACTTTTCTCTGGTGGGGAATTCTGCTGACTACTGCTATCGCTGCTTCCAGAATGGCGGCGTCTTCTACCTTTTATCAGCACGCTTCGATATACCTGTCAATGACACAATGGAAAATAAATTGAAAGGATTGTTAGGAGGAGAGCAGCTATATATATATATATATATATATATATATATTCAAGAGACAAAATATGTTATGCAACAGTGGGCATATCTACTGCTCAGCTAATTAGCCAATGTCTCAGCATCTACATGCGCACCCATTAAGCTGAAGTAAACTAATTTGCAGCAGCATAGTAAATACAAGTACTATCCTGCTGTGGAGTAAAAAACTGCAGCAGAGCCCATGTAGACACTGCTCCAGCTGACTGGGACATGAGGGTGCTTCAGTGTGGGGGATGCCTGCTAGTTAGCCCTGCACTGGGAGCTGGCCTTTCCACAGCATGTTGAGCTGGGAGGATCAGCCCCAAGCTGGCAGCCTACCCTCACAACCCCAGGCTCCACAGTTTATTCTTGCACTGTAATTGCAGTGTAGACATGCAAGCTAGTTCCACTTTGCAAGTGGCTTAGGGCTTGGACAGATGTTCAATTTCTCCAGGAAGGTTCCTCACATCTACAAGTTCAAAATTTTTCTCTCAGAGTAAAAGTGACCATACCTGGGAGCAGGGAAGCATACAAGCATAACAATGTGCCCAGCCTTAGCTATGCTCCAACACACCACAAGGTAGGCGAAAGCCTGGACTATTTTTTTGTGACAGACCCTGCCCCAACTTTCCCTTTTTCCCACTTTGCTTTTTTTCTCTTTTCACCTTTCTGGCTGAACTTACGTACAGATCAGTTTTTCTCTTAAGAAAGCAAACCTGGGAGAGTTGTCCTGAATGAGTGAACACAGCTTTTGTTGTTGGGTTTAAAAAACAAACTAACAAGTGGAACAGCACTGAACTACCCTCAGTTTGCATTCATATAGGAGAAAATTTCAACTATTTCTTTCTTGCTTAAAGAGGAAAGGAGTATAGTCTCAGCATAAGGGTATTGCACCTTTGGTGTGTTGTTTTTTTGTTTTTTTTTTTAAAGTGAGTGCACACACCAGACTGGAGAAATTTTATTAATCATATAATGCAGCTAATCAAGAACTCCTTTAAGACTTATGAGTAGGTACAAGTCAGCAACCTGTGTTATAACAAGTTGGTTTCACAGTTTAATTTCGGAACAATAATATGACACGAGCTATTTTGAATGTTAAATCCTTGTCCAGTGGAGTCTAGATTTGCCATGTCATAAATGGCAGCTTTTAGATCTCTCAGGTTGTGGCAACTGACAGACTTCATAAGAGGGGAGAGACTGCACTAGTTTGCTCTGAAACTTACATGACTTCTAGCTTGTGGCTGAGTCCTGTAGCAGCGCATGATGTTCTGAAATGATTTATCTTCCTTTGTGACCTAAAGAGATAACAAAGGTTTTTTGGGGATAATGCATCTCTTGCATCCTTCTTATTGTTCAAGTAACGTAAGGGAGTATTTGCTGTTTAATCGTGTTACCTTAGCCATGACATAAATGGCACACATCAACAACTGGTCTAAATGCCTGTCTTTCATGAACTCAGGACAATGCACCAAGGAAAACTCAAAACAGGTCCAGATTTTTCTCCTCAGCTCCTCAGAAATGTCTAGTTTGACACACAGGTCCCGCAGACGAACACTTGCTAAGTGGTATACCTATTGGAAGCCAGAACAAGGTTACCTATAGCATTGTTTAGGGCAAAGACAATATTGCTGCTTTGATGCAAGAACATGCTGACTGTAGCTCTCCATAAAACTTACTGAATGTTACAGTCTTCCTACTCGCTGCACAGTTTATAAGCTGCACTCATTTTAGCCAGGATGAAAAGAAGTGTTGTGTGGCTTGCCTTACTTATTTATTTTTTTAAAGCCACACCAATAGTATGTGGATAACAAAACACCATTCTGAAAGACTTTTTTCCCCCCCCCTTGGCATTGTGGGGGCACAACTTTTTCCTTTCCCCACTCATAATAACTAACACATTTAAGCAAATGCAAAAAATGCTGTGGGTTAAGTATCCACAATGTCATCAGCTCTCATAGGAAACAAGTACTCTGAACTACAGACATGACAGGTAAGTAAATGGTTTAAAAATTTTAAATTTTAATGTTAAATATAAAATATAGCCTGCTACTAAACTAAACACTTAAGAACAGTTCTGAGAGCACTGTATGTCTAACAAAACTCTAATGGCACTTAGATGACAACTTTACATATTGGAGGGTACCTTTCTAAAGAAGAGAGACAATGATCCAGTCTTCCTGGGTCTAATTCCACTGCTGGTTGTAAACTGTTGGTTCTGTCTTTGCTCACCAGGAGAAGCAATCTGTTGAACTGAAACCTGGCCTGGTAACTGCAAGGCTGTCCCAGACATCTGGGTATTAAGGGTACCAGCAAGGGTCTGAGCACTGAGAGGCTGGATGGAACCAGACACAGCCTGAGCCTGGCTACCTACATTCACCTGAACTGGGAAGAAAGTTATTCCTCCATTTTCATTGGCAATGCCTGTAATGGGGGGGAAAATACAGTAAAATGTCTTGAAGAATATCAATCAGATTTTCTGAGCAATACTGAAATACACTTTTAGAATATTAGTACAAGTACCAGAAAACTATTAATGTTCAAGCAAAAACCCTTTGGGAGCTGGCTACTTCTTGCAACTTTCCCTCCTCATTTTAGGAGCTATAAAGGAGAGGAGGCTAATTAAACCAGTTGTTTTCATAAATAAGCACTGGAAGGTAGTGTCATTCTTGTTTCTCTATTTGATATGTAAGGGTAGATAAACAACACCTACATCAATATCAAACTATATGGATAGCGGTTTTATGATGTAACTGTCAAATCCGTCTGATGCTGCACAGTACAATCTCCCAAAGTCTCCCACTTACCTTGTACAGGTATTGTAACAGTTTGCCCGTTATTGGCTGTTACAGTAGCAGTTGCCACTGTAACCAATGTCTGTCCAGGCACCGGAGTCACTGACATGGTTTCAGGTGTCACGTTCTGCACAGGCACAGTATTCACCACAGGCTGCTGAGAAACTCTTACAGGGGTTCCACTGTCAGAGGTATTATCACCATCAACAAACAGTCTTCTCCTGGTAGGATTGGCAGTAGGGGAACTGTATCTGTCATACAATGTGGTTGGAGAAGAGGAAAGACCTGAGGAGAGGCAGGGAGGAAAAGCCCAACATTTAGCACACAACTTACTGCTTACTAATGCTGAAGCCCTGTTATGGTTATGTGTTACAAAAAACCATCTATCTACATGAAAAGAAAACGTTGGAAACAGCTTTACCAATATTTATATGAATTCTCTGGAGTCAAATTTCTGGTTTAGATGTATTTATGTATATCACCTACTTGTACTTCCTTCTCAAATGCTATGTTTTTATTGCAGGACCATGACAGCAACCTTGTCCAAGTAAAGCTAATCTGGCTATGTTAAAACACACTTCACTGGAGAAACTTGGAACTCCTTACTTTGTTAAAGATATCTGTCGCATGCAGCTGTGTGCCTACAAAAAATGATATGTGGCTGCCATTTCATTGTGGTGATAAAGCAAACTGCTTAGGTTATGTGGGGATTATTAACAAGTGTCTTAAGTAAGCAATATTAAAAAAAAAGCTTACTTCCTTCTTGCAATTATATCTTACTAATATTTCCCTTTGCTCATATCCCAAGACTGCTCAGTTGTTGAGCTACTTAAGGCTATTACTGCTCACTACCATATAGCTCACTTGACATTAATAGCAGAATGGGGCACCTGAATTATTAACCAACATAATAACTGTTTTGCTGTAATCTATGGATTCCCATGATAATTTACAAGTAAACTCCTTTGTATTAGGTAATATAATGAAATACATTATTCAAATAAAAATTGTAAATACTCCTAGTGCAATTTGCTTGTTTGCATCTACATTTCGACTCCACACACACAGGTATTGAGTCACATTTTCCTGCAACTAGTCAATAGCTTGTCTGTTACTTGCATGTAACTCAGTGCAAACTTTATTTTTACAGCAGATGTGTTTATGTTTAAGATCTCACCTTTGCCAAGTCCTGCAGTTTCAGCACGAACTTCATTTATCCTTCTTGGTGTCAAAGGAGAGCATACCACGCTGTTCCCATTAGACCTTTCAAAATATTGAGGTGGCATTACCTGAAATGGTAACTTTAATTAGTAGGTTCTATAATGTGTCTTACCATAGATTAAACAAATATGCTTTAATTCACTTTATTACTTATCTAATGATCCTTCTCATTTCTATTTCTGTTCACAAGCTCATGCACCCTAAAATTAGGCGCTTGAGTCTAATTTATCATTAATTCCAATTCCAAGGAATAAGATTTTGGAGAAGGGAAATAACCAAGAAAAGCACGCGGGAGAGAGAAAAACTAACTTAATCAAATTAAATGGTAAAAACACCCAGCAGGGTTAACAAGGCCAGGATTTTCTCAGCACAGAATTTTGGGAGACAGATGGTACCTTCTAAATAGGTGTTCCACAAAAAATAACACTCCACAACAGCCTCTCTTACAATGAGAACAGGTCTTACAATCCTTGGAACGGAACGTAGGAATATTATCTTGTATTTGAAGTATTATCAAATGTTCCAAAATGCGCATCTCTGGTATCCATTCTAATCATGACATAGCAATCCAGGAGCACTTCAGTCATTGAGACTTTACCTGTCCAAATCGCCTAAAGTGAAGTTGAGCAATTATTTCTTGAAGTGTTAAAAATAATGGTAATGAGGCTATCTGAACTGGAGGAGGCGCCAGGTAAGTTAAAAATGAACATAACTATAAACATAACACCTTAGCATACTAAGTTCTCACCTCCTCACAGGTAGGAACGCTATTTTCGTTATCTTGGATTCTGTCCCACAATGGGGATTCAGATTTCCATGCCATGCTTTCCAAGATTTGCTCTTCAATGTGATTAAGATGTTTTACCACCTCTCGGCAAAGACCATCTTCTGCTCTGATAAACACCTCTATTACCTGTGAAACGGATAAACATGAAGCTGACAAATTATCAGGTGCATGAACAACATATTGAGATGAGCATACAATTAGTTTTTTCCCCTTCAACTGGATTTATATTTGAATAAACTTTACTGTCACACATTCATCCTGACACAAAACAGTTTTAGTCTAAACCAGAAAGATTTAAGATCAATGCTACCACATAAGTAAGCACTGGCCCAGTTCCCCATCTCTATATGGAAGATTTCACCCTATGTTAATCAACTGTGTATTACAACTTTGTCAGAGGACCAGTGTTTACATTAAGTGTTTATTGACAGAGTTGGCAAGTCAAGCTATGAAGCTGAAAGTGATCATTATCCCACGATGATACTGTAGTCTACTACCAGTATTTCTTAACTAAGTAATTTGGAGACTGCTATGCACTATACTGTTAGAAGTACATCATTTGAAAATAATGCTGGCATTTGCACACCCAAATGCTTGGGAGAGGAGACAAAATAATTTGATTTTTCAAGCTTAAACTTCAGAAAACAAAGGTCATCTCTTAGAATTTTTTTTAAGTCTAAAATTTATAAATCATCAAATATTCAACTGAGAAAAAAGTCACGTTGCATATAGAAAAAAGAAGACAATTTAGTAAGTGGAGGCAGATTTTGCACGATCATTTCCAGCAATTTCACATTTACCTTATAAAAGTGATAAACAGGCACATCAAACATTTCAGTGATGAATGGGAAATTTCCAGGTGGTTTGTATGAAAAAGTTATTATCTCAAGGCAACAAGCTAAGAGAGATCTGTGAAATACATCCTGCTCCAGTATTGCCTACAATACAAATATTTAAAAAGCCGTTCAGAATACTTTCGAAAATGTACATATATCAGCCTTTCTTTAAAGCTGAAACATTTCGTGCATCAGACTTTTTAAAAAAGCTAAATCAACTGCAAGTGTCTGACTACCTATTCTCACATGGATTTACAGGCTTTAGGTACAGTAGATCTCAACTTTTTAGACTCCAGACACTGCTCAGAAAATATTAGCCATTAAGTTTTCACTTGTTTTTCAGCTATGGAAAAATAGAGTGGTTTTTCTGTTGCAAAGAACTCAGAAAGACCACAACAGGGCAGAATATTATTAACACCACAGATTCCTATTTGAAGATCAAATATCTGTATGTATCTTGTGCACGGCATCTCAGGGCACCCTTGAAAGGATTTTTAGACACCCCAGAGTGATGTGACATTCTGGTTGAGAATCACTGAGCTACAGAATATGTTATATTCTGAGTTTGTATCATTAACAAAATCATCATTCACATTCTGCTTACGGAACCTTTCTTAGAAGTAATGAGGCAAAACAGAATCCAGATTGATTTTCAGATTCCAGGACAACCAAGTATGTAATGCCAGTTACAAATATTAGAAAGCCATACACAACAGATTTCATTGTGGAATTATCCTCCAAAGTTGTCATTTTTATGGAGTCAGTTTTCACACTGTGACAGAGTCCTGCCCTCATTTTCAGTGGTTCAGAGGCATTTGTTACATAGGGTGTTGGCAGAAGTGCAGCTCCCTGCTGTAATTCAGAACTATTTCTGCAAGGCGTTCTGAGTTACAGTGTTACTCCAGACCAAACAGAAGTTCACTGTTGGCTCCAGGGGAGAGGGGAGTCTAGGTGCAGGCTGGGAGTCTGTAGCCAGGATCCCAGAGCAACAGCCTTGCCTCTGCCAGTGCCTGCTGTTCTCAGAATGGGAATGGGAAAAGGCAGTGGAGGGATCTTGGTCTTGGGATCTTGGCTGGTGCTGAAGAGCAGGGTGGGTGAATTGGAGCCCCTCCACTCAGTAGGGCTCCAATACCCCCACCCCACCCTCAGGGTGGGGCTGAAAAAACCCCAGACTCAACTTTCTCTGCTCCCTTTCACCCCCTCCTATTCTAAAAACAGCGACAGGCTGGGAGCTCTGCAGACACAAATTACAAAAGACTCTACATTTTGTAACATCTTTATCTGATCCCTCATGCAATGAGGGATCCGATTTTCACCCAGTCATTTTTGAAGCTGTCTGAAGCCATGTACTTGTGTTTGGTCACAACTATAAACTGCTTTTTATGGCCAGAGCAGGCAAAAATTGTCACTTCTGTCTGTACCTATAGTGCAACTCACTGATGCTTTTTGAAAGAAAGTTTAAAAGGAAACGGTTGGACCAATAAACAGTTTTCCTTACAGATAAGTCGGTGTCTCCTAATCTTCTCCTCTCTTGCTCTAGAACAGATTCCAATACCTTGTAGTAAAGAACCTCAGCAAGACAGAAGTACTTGTTAGCAACATCTGTGAAAATTTTAAAGAGAAAGGCAAAAAAAAAAGTTTAAAAAAAACAACTATACTTTTTATCTGTTTTACAGTTTCAATCTGCTGCTGTCCTTACTTGTACTGACATTCTAACTAATGTAAGATCAGTTATCCTGAGCTGAACTCAGTGCTGCTGTGGTCAAACTGCCCTAAGTCCCTAAGTTATAGTGTGAAACCAGCCTGGATATCTCAACACTAGTCACTTCTGACTTTTGTCTAGTTACAACTTTAACAAGGAATCAGGAACTCCTGGACGGATTTCCCTAGTGAAGCCAGAGGGGAACAAAAATGGACTATACCATTGGAACTGGATTAGAGACAGGACACTAGTGCTGACAATTACTCTTAATATTGCAAGAACTGATAGAACAGACACCTTCAGGTAAATTTTACTACCAGAAGGTATGAGAAGTCTACATTACAATGACTTCTGCATTTCTACTGGGTACAATCGATAAAACAGAGAAACAGCAACTCTACTGAGATGCATAAGATTTGAGACAGGTTAGAAGCAGAAATCCTTTTGGAGCAGGGGTGGGCAGTTATTTTGGCTGGAGAGTCGCTTAACTATTTCTGGTGAGTTGTTGAGGGCCACAAGGGTAGCCCTGCCCTTTGACAGGTGCCCCGCCCCCCGGTTGCCAGCTTGGGACTGGAAGTCCTGCCTCTAACCCCCGACCTTTGCCACCAAATGTCCCTCCCCTTGCCCCTGGAAGTACTCCTTTTGCCATCTAGGAACCAGATAAAAAAAACAAACCACATATTAAAAAAAATTAAACATCTATTATAACGTATTTTGTAGAGGTGCACTGATACATCCATCTGGTATCGGATTGGTACCAATATAAAGAAAACTGGCTGTATGATATCAGCCCGATGGGGCCGATAATTTGGCCAATAAATGCCCGCAGCCACAATGCACCACTCAGGCAGTGAGGAGCACAGCCAGCAGCTGTTAAGTCCAGTGTGGTAGAAAGGGAGGGGTGAGGGAAGGAACATGGGGGGGCAAATCAGTGCCCCCCATGGTGAGGGAGGGGGCAGGCATTGCCCAGATGTGTGTGGGAGAGGAGCAGCAGAGCCGCAGGTCATGGGGGGTGGGGGCGGGAAGCAGCTCCTGCCGCTGTTTGCACCCCAGGAGGGTACAGGGGGGCACGTGCCCCCTTGATCTGTATGGGGCAGGGTGCAGCCGGGGCCGCACAGGACTCTTCTTGGTGGGGGCTGGGCTTGGAGCAGGCGCTGGCAGTGCTGGGAGGATGCTGCATCTACCCAATTTTGCTGCCGCCACCACCAGTCACCTGGTGCGTGGGTGGAGGCAGGGTGCTGAGCCGGGGCTGCGCCAAGGAGCTGGTAGCAGCGGTGCTGGGAGTGGAGTGGTGGCAAAATTTGGGGTGGATGCAGCATCCTCCTACTATGGCTGGTGCATGCTCTGAGCCCAGTCCCAGCCAAGAAGAGCCCCGTGCAGCCCACCCTGATCCAGGAGGGCACATGCCTCCCTGTGCCCTTCTAGGATGCAAAAAGAGAGAGCTTCACCCCGCCACCCCCTGCCTGGGCAGTGCCTGCACCTGCCCCATCCCTCACTGCAGGGGGCACTGAACTGCCCTGCACCCCCATACCCCTTCCCTCCCCTTCCATTACACCAGACTTACCAGCTGGAAGCAGCTGTATCAAAAATCTGATCATATCAGCTGATATGCTTCCTTAAATATCAGCTAGCGGTATCAACCCCAAAAATCTCTAATCAGTGTGCCCCTAATATTTTAATTTTATTAAAAAAATATTTATGTCCTGATTTATGCTTTGTTTGCAAAGTATATATAAAGGTGATTGCATAACAGCTGAAAATAAAGTCTTACTCTTGTACATGGTGCGTGGGGGAGTGTATGGGGTGTGATGGAGGGGTGGATGCGAGGTGTGTATGTGTGAGTGGAGGTGCATGTGAGGGTTGGTTTGGAGTTTGTGAGGGAGGGAGGGTATGGTGGAGTGTGTGTGCACCTCCACCACACTGCCCTACCTCCACAAGCACACAGCCCCTGCTGCCAGTGGCAGCAGCAGGCCCTTAGCATGTTCATGACATGCAGGAGACAGAGCCCCTCAGCAGTGTGCAACTCTGGCTGAGTCCTGAGAGCTGCACGTGGCAGCACAGAACCAGCCTGGCCCAATGGCCCATGGTTCCCTGCTGGAGTGCCAGGAGCCACAGGGAATCATGCACCATTGGGCTGGGCTGGCTCCATGCCCCCATGTGGGGCTTGCAACACTCCAGTGGGGAGCCACACAAGGAGGTACAGAGCCAGCCTGGCCCAATGGTATGTGGCTCCTGGTCTGGTGGTTCGCAGCTCCCACATACAGTGCCATGAGCCCCAAGTACTGGCAGAGAGCCAACCCAACCCAGCCTGATAGAGTGTGAGCTGGATAAAATGGTGTGGCAGGCTGTATTTGGCCCGTCCCAGTATTAGTGTGCCAGGATACATTTGCTACATGGATGTCTAACAGATGTCCCATATATGTCCATCCCCCAGCCCATAGTCTCTCCACCATAAGTGAACAGACATCATCTGCAAAAAGGCAGCACAGATTGTTACTACCTTCATTGGTGCTACAAAATTTACGTACCTGTATTTCAACAAAGGGTTATGATGTCTGTTCACCTGGCTTTTGTGCCACCATAACAATTTTTATCGTGGTACAAAGTCAACATCTGTTTGCAGCCATAATGTCCCACAAAAGGAAGGGGAGCTCCTAGCTTCCCTTTCCACATGGTTCTCTGTCCTTCCTATGTGAAGATTTCTCAAGGGGATCCAATTTACAGTTTTGCTAATAACCACCTATGTGCCAATGTGCTTGCAAGCTTCAAATACTATTTCCAACAGCACTGTATTTACTCTGTACACTGTATTTACTAAGACTAGGTAGCTCTCCCTCACAATCAACGTGGATTATCGTAGGTTTAGGTAAATTTGATCATATTTCCATTTTGCGGATAGTTATCATACTTGTTTTAACACTTCAAAATGAGAATGTTTAAGAAAACAGGTCAGATGATTGGTTTCATTAAAGAGTATTAAAGAGTGCTCCTTCCTCCAGAACCACAGTGTACTGGGAAGACAGGTCAGGTATTCCATCAGGTAGGAGTGTGGAATCACCTACATCATTTTTCTGTAGCACCTTTTCTTTCCCTTCTGTAGCGCCTTTTCTTTCCCCTCCACCGTGGTACAGGTCTCCCCGCAGACTAATGACCTGACACTGCTTGGTTAATAAAGGCCTAAGAGGAGGTAAAAGTTTCAAGTTTCTGAAGAACTTCAAGGGCCAATGGGGAAGACAACAAAAGGGAGAGAAGTCACAGAAAAGATATCTTGTGCAGAAATCTCAATTTTTTTTAACCAAAAATGAAAATTTGTTTTTGAAATATTATAAATGACATTCAAGACAACAAAGTGACCTGGTTAAATGACTTCTCACCTTTGGAGAAGTTACTCAATTCTCCCTCGGACTGTATGTACTGACAATATATGTCATACATTTCTTTCACTCTGTCTGCAATAGATTGAGTAGGATCCCTGGAACACGCCCTAGCAAAATAAAATAAAATATATGTTTTCAAAACGCCTTCCAAAGCAGCTAAGACAGATAGAGAAGATACAGCTTCATAAGTCTCTTTATAAATCCACAGTTCAGTGCAAAAATAAAAAAACAAAACAACCCCCCCGATGATGATTCAGGACTTCAGTCCTATAAAATACTAACACATGTAAGTAACTAACTTGATGCACTATAATTAGCTCCGACAGGACTCCTGGCCTATTGACTGTATTCCTATTGATTCCTCCAGGACAAATGTAGATAAACTTACAGGACTGGATCTCTACAATTTTAAATCTTTAAATAGGATTTTTAATCCACCCTACAGCTACCCGTCAGCCACTTTTAACAACCTAACAGGTTTTACCCGTGTAGTGGGAATAAAACACATTTCTCTATTTAAAAAAAATACATATTATTTGGCCATTAAGGACATGATCCTACTTACCTGAGAATTTGTTCAAGGTTTTCACTTGGGGCATTTTTCAGTCCTGTCAGCATTGTATGAAGACGGCTCAAACTATATGTTGCCATGGAAACAGGGGTCACATAGGGGTTGCTCTCTCTAATATATCTGCGGCCAGTTAGTGGGGTTGTAATTCTAAGTGATTTAGACTAGAAACAAAAAGTAATTCAAAATTACATATCACGCAAGTTGAAATATTCAGTTTAACTAAAGAATCATGAAACCATAGTTCTTTTCTTATCCAATGCTTCATCATTCGCTAGTAACCTCCCGCTAGTAACCTCCAAGAAGTAATAACTCTAGAGAGAATTTCTTACAGTTATGGAAATAAAGATCAACATTTTGTTTTCTAAAGTGTCTGAAGTGAATGCGAAACAGATTCTACTGCTGACCTCATTAAGCAGGAATATAACTAGATTTTAGCCATAAAATCTATTTTTTGAGTGTAGCATGATGTCCTGCTGCAGAGGGCTAATGTCAAAGGGCAGAGACCCTAAAGTACCTCTACTCCCCAACTGAACCATTTCAGAATTCAACATGGGTGAGATGTTTTTCTTTCTTAGCTCTTGCTTTCAACATGATCCATATTTAATAAATCTAAAATATGTATATTTGTTTATACTCCATTCTTCCCACAACATTTTAGCTTAGGCTGGCTGGTCAGTTACCAAAAAAAGAAAACATATGCAGGAAGAAAACAGACCACGCTGACGATCACACTGAGACTGTAAAGCCCCCTCCAAGAGCTCACTACCAAAGAAAAGAGCAGTCAGACTCAGCCGTTTTTAGACAGGGGCTTATCAAATCCAGTTTAAAAAACAAGGATAAAGAGAAACATGAAACACAGACAATTACTCATTCACCCTGTCAAAATGCTCCTGCAGATTATACTTCACTTGTACTCTCTCCGCAGTTTCCATTCCTGAAGGTGTGTTTAGGAACCTCCTGAGGGTTCCAATTTCCTCATCCGCATCTTCTCCAAGAAATATTCGTTCGTCCAAATTTCCTACTGACAAAACATACTCCTCATAGGCCTTATTGATGGCTTTGCTATGAAAAAAGGGAACGAAAGGATCAGATACTATAACTAAAAGCTTTATAAAGCTCTGTAACAAAAGACAGCTTTGTTGTTTTATTCTCTTACTGTATAAAGAAATGTTAAAATCCGATTTCATAGACATTAGGGCTGGAAGGGACCTTGGAAGATCATCAAGTCCAGCCCCCTGCTGAAAGGGCAGGAAGTCAGCTGGGGTCATAGGATCCCAGCAAGATAAGCATCCAATTTACTCCTGAAGGTGTTCAATGCAGGTGCTTGAACCACCTTCAATGGCAGGCTGTTCCAGACCTTGGGGGCTTGGACAGTAAAGAAACTCTTCCTTATGTCCAGCCTGAAATGGTGTTGCAGGAGTTTATGACCGTTCGACCTTGTCATCCCTTGGTGCGCTCTGGTGAACAAACGTTCCCCCAGATCCAGGTGGTCACCCCTGATAAACTTATAGGTGGCCATCAAAACACCCCTAAGCCTGCGCTTTTTCAGGTTAAAGAGCCCCATGGCTCTCAGCCTGTCATTGTAAGGTCTGCTTTCCTGACCTCTGATCATGCACGTGGCTTTTCTCTGGACTCTCTCAAGCTTCTCCACATCCTTTTTGAATTGTGGAGCCCAAAACTAGATGCAATACTCCAGCTGCGGCTTCACCGAGGCCAAGTACAGGGGGAGAAGGACATCCTGGGATTTGCTTGAGAAGCATCTATGAATGCAAGTCAGCATTTTGGTGGTTTTACTAGCCACGGCATCACAGTGCAGGCGCATGTTCATCTCGTGGTCAATCACAACCCCTAAGTCTCTTTCTTCCGTAGTGCTAGCCAGTGTAGCACTGCCGAGCCTATAAGGATGCTGCAGGTTTTTTTCCCACAAGGTGGAGAACCTTGCATTTTTTGGTGTTAAGCACCATCAGGTTCTTGTCCGCCCATTTGCTGAGCCTGTCCAGGTCAGCCTGAATCACCCACCTGTCTTTTGGTGTGGACGCTTTGCCCCAAAGTTTGTTGTCATTGGCGAACTTGGCTAGTCTGCTCCTGACTCCAATGTCCGCATCATTAATGAAGATGTTGAACAATATGGGTCCAAGGACAGAGCCACTGGTCACAGGACAGCATAGTGAGTGACTTCCATCAATTACTACCTTCTGGGTCTGATCACGGAGCCAATTTCCCAGCCAACGGATCACGGTGGACCCAAGGCCACAATTGGCCAGTTTCGCCAAGAGACGATCATGGGATACTAGATTGAAGGTTTTTTTGAAGTCAAGATATATGACATCAATCTCTTCTCCCTTGTCCAGGTGATAGGTCACCAGGTCGTAGAGGGAAATGAGATTGGTCAAGCAAGACCTACCCACAACAAACCCATGCCGGCTATCCCTTAGGATGTTGGCGTCAGCCAGTCCATTAAGGATGGCCTCTTTAATAAACTTTTCTAAGATCTTCCCCAGGATAGAAGTCAGGCTAATGGGCCTGTAGTTAGCCGGATCCACTCTCCTCCCTTTCTTGAAGATCGGCACCACATTGGCCTTCTTTCAGTCTTCGGGCACTACACCAGAGCGCCAGGAGTTTTCAAAGATCCGTGCCAGGGGCTGGGCTATGATGCTCGCCAGCTCCATGAGTACCCTGGGGTGTAGATTGTCAGGACTGGCTGACTTGAAAGTATCCAGCTTCTCAAGATGTTCTTTCATGAGGTCAGCATTAATGGAGGGCAGGAGATCTCCCTCACCTGGACCTCCCTGTCCCGTAACGGGCATGGGTGTCCCATGGAACTGATGAAAGACTGATGCAAAGTACCCATTTAATAGGTTGGCTTTTTCCTTTAAAATTTAAATATCTCATGTAATTTCTAGATTTATAATATCCTAAATATAATCACAGCAAAGTTAGATAATGTTCTTTTCCTTTTAATATGACTGGTGATTATGCCACTTGAGAAAAGCCAGAAAGTCAATTGAAGAACATACTAGATTAAAAGATTTGCTTTATCTCCACCCATTTTTCACATTAGTGAGAAATCCTCCAGCCCCTAAAAAGATCCCTCTAACACTAAACCAAGAAGTGATTTTTGCTTCTGGGCACATGCGCCACCACTAAGCTATCAAAACCCACTAGTACGTTTAAGCACTTTGTTCCCCAATTAGAAGACCTCCCTCCCTCCACAACAGCTGTTCACTAAAACATTGGGTACCGATGCTGAAGTAAGTAAGAATTTATTAAATTTTAATGTGGAATGACAAAAGTTTACAGTAACAAGGTCAGAGTCATAAAACACACTATCTTTTTGTTGCTTGAGAAACAAAATGAGGAGAACTTTTCACTGCTTTTACATGGAGTTGGTTGGGAAGGCAAAATATGTCTGCTCTACTCACAAATAGGGCACATTAGGCTACCCGAGGATCTCTCTTTGTAAGGGAAATCTCTGGGTACCAACAACTTGGGAGCCATGTGTCATCATCTCACTGTGAACCTCTGATGGTTCAAGCTCTGCTTTACATCAACAACTCCAAATTGTTTCAATGACACAAAAGGCAACAAAAACAGCTGAACAGAGTAGAACAGCTCAGAATCTGTGTGTTTATCTTCAGAATATTTAGTGAGTCACTTCTAAAAAAAATTAAAGAATGCTAGGACATTAACTCACACAAACATATGGTCATAAAGCTTCATCTTTTGTTGAGTGGTCCACTGAAGGGTATGGGTATACCCTCCACAGGTACCAAATACACTCCTTAGGAGTTAAAGAAACCTTTCCAATTGGTTTGTAAAACTAAAAAACCCATAAATTCAGGATTCCAAAGCAGCTACATAAAGTGATCTGACTACTCAGTGGTGCACAAAAGCAAAAAAAAAAAGGGGTAATCTAATTCATTTTAAAATTTGAAAGCAATTTTTATGCAGAACAAACTCACAAGCTGTCGCCAAAGTTCCCAGGATCCAGAAATCCAGTCAGATTTTCCTCTTTTCCCTTTAGAAGCTGCAAGAAAATTTCAAACAGCTGATGAGCGTTCTAGTACTCCAGCATGGTAGAGTGTTGTTGTAGCCATGACTGTTCTGGAGATATGCAGGAAACCAAGTTTTTGGGAGATAACTTTTATTGGACTAAGTATATGGTTGAGAGAGATATTAGACAAGCTTTCAGGCACAAACTGACCTGAAGAAGGGCACCCAAAAGCCTGGCTAACATCTCTCCCAACTATACACCTGGTCCAATAAAATCTATCACCAAAAAACCCTGACTTGCCCAGTGCTTTGCAAACCAGGAAATTTGCAGAGTTCCCCTTACCAAAAAAATTTTAAGACAAACCTTTTTGTCAAAAAGTTTCCTAATATATGGCTTCCAAAAATGTTCCTTTATGCCTTTGGCTTCCAAAACTAAGCCATCATGTAGAGAGCAGAGTTTTTCAATGACACAAGGAGGATCCGAAGACTGTTTATAATCCTTACTATGAAAGTCTTCAGGCAGGCCTGTAGTTAAAAAAAAAAAAAGTGTGTGATATTTGGTTCTATAAATCCCTGTTAAATATACACATAAAAAGATTAAACACACCATGATACTAACAGGATATTTTAAACCAATTGTAAACCTTGAAAAGAATCACTAAATCTTAGCATCTCAATTTAATATAACTTCATCAAAAACTATTTTTCTTCAGTGTCACAGATTAAAAATGCTTTACTATAAAATTATAGATACAGAAACCAAAATTATTAAAAATGGAAAACTGACCAAATAATTCCAAGCTCTAAAATTAGTGAAATAAAGCTGAAAAAAATGGTGCGCATCTACACATCAGGAGTTCACGCTAATCACAAATATTAAGCTAAACTACTGCAGGAAAACATTAAACAGTAACCAACAAAACAGATTTCAAGATAAGATGCAGGATTTAATCTCCGTAATCATACACAACAATTAAAGGTTTTCATTGTCTTGGATCATGAAAAGCTATTTTTCTTAACCTACCTTTGAAATTAGGATTCAGAAGTTCTCTGCGGTTTGGACACTGGACAGCATTTCCATACACTAGATCCAAAGCACATAGCAAGAGATGGTAGGAATTGACTAAATCATCACTGATCATTGGAAAATTACCTGTTATTAGAAAAACAGGGGTTAGTCTACAATAATAGGTTAGCTTCAGACTTCTGAATAAAAACATTAAGCCTGAATTTATTCTAGAATCATAATACAGACTGATCCATCAAACCTATGTAATTTTGGTGACTAAACTCATTAATAGCTGACAGAAATAGAGCGAATAAAGCACAGAAGTGCTTGATAAGAATTAGATTATGGACACTGCAACAAAGCCCCCTTCGGTTCTTATTAGGGGTATACGAAATGGGCTGTATTCAATTCGGGCCGAATCCAAATCTGAAATCGGGGACAACAATTTGATTAGTTGATTTGGATCACTGTCCTAATTTGATTCAGCTGAATCCAATGAAGATTCGATGCTGCTTTGGAGAATCAGTGATTTGGCCATAAACACAGTGTTAAATGTTTTTTCTACATATCTCAAGGCACCAGGTGTGGCTTGTGAATGTTGCGATGGTGGGGTGGATGGAGTGTCCCACATACAGCGTTGTGGGGGGGGAACAGGAAGGCCTGTGTGCTTGGTAGCAAACCCAGAAGCGGACAGGAAGTGCTTCTGGTTCACTTCCTGGTTCACTGCTGAGGGCGTGGGGGGATCCCCCCCCACTGGTGATTGGCCACAGGGGGACCCCAGGTACCCCCCCAGACCCAGGAAGCACCAGTCACCCAGCCAGGGGTGAGGTCCCCTGCATGCTTCCCGGCAGACCCAGAAGTGGACTGGAAGTGCTTCTGGTTTATCTTCCATGTCTGCTGCCGAGCATGCTGGGGATGTCCCTGCACTCCCATGGGACACTCCATCTGTCCCAGCATCTCAGCATTCACAAGCTGCCTGGTACCTTGAGGTATGTAGAAAAACATTTAAAGCTGTGTCTATGTCTGAATCATCAAATCTTTCTGAATCACTCCGAATGAATTCGGAGGGTTCCAATTTGATTTGGCGAGATTAAAGGGTCTCCTAATTCAATTCAGATTCAGAGATTTGGCTGCTGAATCAGGCTCAATCTCCACCAAATTGAATCAGCGACTGAAGCTTTGCACAGCCCTAGTTCTTATCATGAGGACTAAGGGGAAGGGCCCTTTAAGAATCAGGCCTGAAGCCCTGCCCCTTAGAAGGATATAAGGGAAGTGCCTTGGCAATAAAAGAGGACACATTTCTCGGCAGAGAAGGCTAGAGAAGTGAACACAGGCAAATGATCAGATTGGGTAACATATGCTAAAGCATTACAGGAAGAAGGACCAGCTAGCTAGCTATAAGGTAACTTGCATCAGAAGAACCTTGTGGGGGAGGTGAAGTATATCTTAGTTGTGAGGGGGGTAGCTCTCAGTGAAAAGGGGCTGCTCTGCCAAGGGATTTGCCCAATGACAGAACATCAAGATGTGGCAGGTGAGCGAGGTAGGGAAACTAGAATTTGGAGGAAGATCTGTTGGGCATGGGGACCAACATGGGGATCATCTATGGTTTATACATGATAATTCTGAGCATTGACATCTTTTTTGAATCGGGAGGCATAGCCAAATTGTCTGAGACAGCCCATTAAAAAACAGACAGTTACTCGAACTGAAGGACTGATCTGTATTAAGTGATAAGGCAATATTCTTCCATCTGTCCAGGTTGATGTACATATTCCAGTGCATGTCAGGTTATTACCAAAAGATACACGTAAAATAAAGTTTGGATGATGTTTGTAAGTCAGTTATTTAATCATAATTTCCATTTAGATTGCTAACTCTGGGCATAATTATTAAATGCATACATTTTTGATATACTGAGAAGATGAAGGGATACTTATAAACAGGAATCCTGGTTTTCTCTGTTAAAAAAATCCCCAATTTTCAGATTAAAAAAAGTAACCCCAAATCCACATTTTTCCGTGATTAAAATGAAACAGCACTATATATAGAGAGAGATATTAGTGCCGTTTCATTTTAATCACAGAAAAATGTGGATTTGGGGTTACTTTTTATAATCTGAAAATTTAAGACTTTTTTTAAATCAGAGAAAACCAGGATCCCTGCTTATAAAATTAGCTTGCCTTATATTTTTTAAATTATCCTTAACTAAAATTTCAGCAAAGATCCTATATAACCAGGGTCATCTTTACTTTAAAAGTTTTAAATAATTTGGCTGTCTATTAATTCAAGTCTGGAATTTCCCCAAGATTCAAACTATTAAAATAAGAGCTGGCTGAAAATTATGGCACTTTTTAATTGAATAAGTTTTTATTAACTTTCAAAAGTTAGAAAATTTTAGCTATTAAAAAAGCTCTTTCAATCTGTTCTCAAGGTACTTGTTATTTTTGGCTACATTATTTATTCTTTTAGACTTTCTACGTTTGTCTCACTGGATGCTTGCAGATGTTAAACCCCCACCCCCCACAAAACAAGAAAAACACACTTCACTGGAAGTAGCAGTGCGTTATTTGGATGTGGCTCAGCAGCATCTGTATAGATTGGATGTTTTAGACAGGCTTTTTGGCGCTTTCAGTGAAAGCTGATTCAAACATCTATCAGATAAAAACACCAAAACCCCCCCACTAAAATGCCTGATCTATACAGACATAGGGTGAGCCGGGTCCAACTAACAAAATGCCTCTTCTGGGCTTCTGGTAGGCTCAGTGTGGGAGCATGCCAAGTTTAAAGTGCTGCTTTTTAAAAAAATTTTTATTTAATATGTCTGCAAACAGCCACTATGTCCAATTAAAGAACAAATGTAGTAATGTTTAAAAAGTTAGTATTTCTTTATTTACCCCTTCACCTTTGGTTTGTTAAACTTTTTTTGGTTTGCTAACTTTTTTATTTTTCATTCCAAAAGAATAAATCAGCAACGTATGCACTTAATTCACCATCTTATTACAATATTCTTTTAACTAGTTTTATTTGCTACATTGTCTTTTTAACTTGGGAAACTCAGTATAATACTATCAGTTTTGATTTCTATCATGCTAATGAAAAACATCCAGGTTTTACATGTTCTTTTTCCCTTTTAAGTTCATAGCCATACCAGGCAATTCTTGTTGAACTACTACTTGGTTTTTTTCCCCAGGGTAACAATTTGAATTGTCCATCTATTTCAGCTGCAGATACGTTAATTAATTAAACCTGGGGATTTCTTAAAATATGTATTAATTTGTGGTGATCCCTAGTTTTCATAAGACACCTTTAAAAGATCAGTATTTTCTATCTTCTTCTGTACTTGACAGAATACATCATACGGATGTATCAATTTTTTTGAGTTCAGGTCTTTCAAGGTAACCTCCCCAGCTTCCAATTTGGCCTGATAAGCACATCTAACAGGCTTCCCTTATTGTAATTCTTCTGTCTTCAATAAGCCTTTGTAGGTTGTGATACTGTCCCAAGCCTCCTCCCATTGTGCTGGTGGAATTACCATGGAGGCTGACGTCTGTAAGCAGAGAGCTAGCTTCATGATGGTCATTTACAGAATGAAATTTCAAGACTCTGGAATAATCCTGCAGCACTACTTGAAACAAACTTTTATAAGTAGCAAGTGAATAATATAAAAGAAGAATAATATACATTTAAAATGGGTGAAGAGGTTTTGGTTCAGCTGTACCCTAATATCTCTCAATCTCCTGGAAGCAATAAATAATGAGGTGTTTGACTGAAAGGTTCCTTAAGTACTCTGTTTGTATACTGACAACTATTCTGCGTCTAGAATACAAAACAACTTTGTTCTGGAAATACCTTACTGAAATCTTGCATAGATATATTTACAATAAATTTTACATATTCACAAAATAAAAATTGGTAAACAGACTACTTGGTATCTTGAAGAGAACTTCAACCATACTAAACCTCAACAGAGTGGTCTGACTCACTATATGCTTTATTTTCTATGGATAAAAGAACTTGCAAGGGAAAAATACCATTTTTTCAAAGCTTACTTCAGTACATTCTCATTTAATATAGCTGTGGGCAGAAAGTTACTGAATTCTGTTTTTATTAAGTTAGAAGTTTTAAAAGCTAATAATTCTAAATTAAGAAATGAGTAAGGGTAAAAAAATCCCCGTAATGTAAGAAATATTGTTAACAAGTAATACTTCAAATGCAGAAAACATAAAACTTCACATAACACCAAAAATAAAGTTAGCCAATAGCCACTAGAAAATGGAAAATAACCGAGTGGGGAGTGGGGGAAGAAACTGTATAACAGTGTCACTGTAATGTTTAGATTAAGAATTTATCTTTGTTCACTGATTATTGTTTAAACTCATGCAGTTAATTAAAGCAACTATTTTAAATAAAAATAGAGTATTGGAGATGTAATGGAACATGATCTAATTTTACACTACTTACAGAGATGTGCTCATGCCACTGAACGTCAGAACATGACATGTAAGCAAAGATGATCAAAAATGTTGATAATATCACAATATTTAGCCCCCCCCAACAATTTTCCTCCCATGGGTTTTAAGTCTGAATATGTGGTCCAGCTCTAATTCTATTAATCAGACAGCACCACAATAATCAAAAGCACACATGGTATTTCCAAACTGTATTCCCTCTCAAATACAAGAGTTAAAAGCAATGAAAAACAAAGCTCTATAATGTAAAGAAATAGCAAAACAAATGGCTTCAAGAGATGCTTTTTGTCAAACAGAATTGAAACAACAATAGCAGGTTATAACAACTTGGTGGTAATGTTATAAAGCAAATAAAAATACTTGCTAACTTACTCTGTACCAGACAAAAAAACATTTAGCCAAGCAACTCTGCTGTATTTTCTGTTGTGGAAAAGAAAGTTGAAAACAATGGTCTGAGGGCTTGGGAAACATGTCACCCAGACAAGCCCAAACTTGTCATCAGTGTGTAGTTGCTATGATAAGCATAACTGTCTACCCTCAAAACAGAGTGAATTACCTTTTAATTAAAAAAAATAAAATAAAGCAAGAGAATTTAGTGCCCATAATACTCAATGTCTGTGCTGCTACAATTTTTGCATTGCTTACTACGTGCTAAACTAGTCAGCATTTATTTAAAAGTATTAGCCCTAATACAGCAGTAGCAAATGAAATGCAGGCATTTCTCTTTATCCAGCTTCAAAGGTGGGAAGTTTTGGCTAGTTCAGCAGGGGAAACTAGACATTTGGGACTTTTAAGAATTACCCATTCATGGTGCTTGAGGAGAAAAGGGCATAAGGAAGAGAAATCCAGATCTAGTTGACGAGACAGAAAAATGCCACTTAACTATATTGCTTCCTCTGCATCCAAGAGGAAGGTATTTAAACCTACAGGAAAGCAGTGGTGTCATTCTGTGTTGAGAAAAGATCTTCCCCTTCAGACTTGAAGAGGACTGAGAAGGAACTCTTTCTTTAATGCCAGACTGGCCTGGGCTGGTGGTTCCCCTTCCCTGTCCCACCCCCTCCGCCAAATCCACTCAGGGAGCCAATATGCAAGCTTGATAGTACAGTTTCTTGCAATCTGACACGTGCCTAGTGCACGTAGTTTGTTCAGTAGGGGTTCCAGTTCACTAATAAAGTAGAACTGGAAATGCACTGGGAGAAGACATCTATAAATGGTGTAGAATGACACTTAAACAACTTTCAGGGCGCGAAGACACAGATACTCCACAGATGACTAGCAGCACCACAAATGCAGATGTAGAAGGCAGTTTCAGGGGTTCATCCAGGACCTATGATTAGAAGGCTACCTCATAGTTACTTTGGGCCAATTTTTCAAATGTCTGTTTCAGGAAAGTTCTGTTAAAGAGTCATTGGAATCCAGCCCCAAAATTTGGACGTGTCCTGGAAAATCCAGGTTGGTTGGTAGCGTTAAAGGGGGTTGAGACTCCAGATGTTAGGTACCCGAGGCATTAACTTTTCTTCTTGGCACGCAATGGTACACCATCTCCATTTCCTGATGCTTAGAATACTTCAAACATCAGAAATGGCAAGGAGGCAACCCTTCCTAGCCACCTTAGTGCTAATCATTATTTAAAAGAAGAGTGCTGGGGTTCTAACAATAACATTGGGAGCAGCACTCAAACAGATGGTATGGTACAAAAGAAAAAGATTATCTACAATAGCTAAGTTATTGCAACTTATTCTCAGGTGGGTGACTTAATAAAGTTATGGCTGTGACCTGTTAATTAAACCACATACCTCATGTTTTTATTTCCTGCAGTTCCTAGGACAAAGGAAAAACTTCCTTTGATAGTTCTCAAGTAATGAGTGAGAAAAAGTCAACTAGCACCTATGCTTGAGCAAACCATGGGGATAATTTTGCCATCGAATAAATGAGGCTGTACATGGGAGGTTTTCCCCACAACCTCAATTCCAAGCTTATGCTCTAATGAGCTTAAAAATGGATCCCCTCAGTGTTGCATGATCTATTATGGGGCTTTTAAAACATTTTCCTCCTCAGTAAATATAAATGAGTACAGAAAGAAAACTTTTAGAGTTTGTGTGTGTGGTTATTTTATTTATTTTAACTGGCAGTTGCCTCAAACAATCTAGTCAATAATGCCACAGAACTGTTATCTTGTCAAAGTAAATGGAATGAAACTGCAAATTTTAATAGAGGTAGAGGATATCAGAGTATAAAATTTAGCTGACTACTAAACCAGATTGAAACCTAAAGTGACACTCATTTCTCTAAGATCACAAAGAAGCAGAAACATATCCATGCATGAACTCTAGGGCAAAAACTTAAGTAAAACATACGAGTTTGTACTATGGATTACAGTTAATGGAATTTACCTAATTGTAACAATAGAAGAACCACCTTTCAGAGAAGAAGTGTGTAAGCATCACCCTTGCTTCACTGAAACAAGCAGCACTGCCTTTACATTACCTGTATGGAGTATGAGTGAACTCACTTTTTCATCTAGGCTTTTATTTAATATGGCATTAAATAAGCAGAGGTACCAGAGAGTGAGAGAGCAAGCGAGCGTGACACAGGCATCACATATATACTGAGGGTAAATATATTTTATTACTAATTCCTTCAGGTCTTTTACTCCTAAAATTGATCATCAAAATCTACTGTTCCCCAAAAGATTCTATATAGTTAACTGTTAAAAGTTATATGCAGGTTGTGATATTATATGCTGTCCTCAACAGAAGATTTAGTAACTGCATATTATTACTTCCCTTAGGAATCTTAATAAGGAGAACACAAGGCTTCAGTCTTTTATTTATTTAGAAGCACAATGGCAGGATTTTGAATGAAAGATGAGAAAAAATTGTTTGCATTACAAATCAGTTTTAATTAAATACTCAAAAGAAGAGTAACTTGCTCAAACATGCTACAGCTGGTCAGAAAAAAATGCAGGTATTTTTACATACCATGCAAGCAACGGATTACAAATGCACATTACCAAAGACCTACCTGTACAGCCATTAACCAATATTTCTCATTTTAATTAAAAATATGTGCAAATTAATTCAGAATAACTAGTAAATATGCACAGTACAAAGCTAACATACAGAAATATTACAAATGAGAAGTCAGAATGTAGAACACTGGGTTGACTGACATGAAGAGAACAAGTAAGTACAACTGGTTATATGATATAGTAAAACTGCACACACATTTTAAAAACGAGAAGAAAAAGGCTAAAATGTTTCAAATTTCAAAATTGAATTTTGAAGTACCATATTCAGTCAAATCCAAGATGAGCTCTATTTCCCCATTTAACATGGCAGGGGGAAATCAGACTTACAGCCATAGCCACTGCCTACCTAGGCCACAGCCTCTGCCACTGCTTACCCTCTGCCTCTCACCCTGCTCCAGCTTGGGGCACAGAGTAGAGTTGGAGCCAGAGTGTAAGTTGTGATGGGCAGGAGATGGTTGGGACAGGCTGTACACATTGGGGTATATAGGAGGTGGGGGGGAGGGAGAGGCAGCAAAGGACAAGGGTCAGATCACTTGAGTCCCCTCAAGTGGTGGGGGGGGTGACTAAACCAAGACGATGCCCTAATAATTCAATTTTATACATAGGGAAAAACTGTAACAAATGTATAACTTTTGCATGTATAGAATCTAATTATTGGGGAGTCGTCTTAGATTCCAGTAAATATGGTATTTATGGACAAATATGAGATCATACTGTGAGTTGTAAAAGCAGCAATTTGTATTCCCAAGTGTGGGGATGTATATATGAAGAAGATAGTTCTTCTGCAAGAGATGCCCAATATTTACAGAGCCTTTTTTTTTTTTTTTAGTAATATGTGCAATTGGTGTTCCTAGGTTTAAAGGAAGGAAATCTAACATTTGTAGTTTTATTCTTTCTGTTGCTTCTAAAGCGGACAAAATATTGTCTGTGTGGCTAGAAACAGAAAAGGAGTTTGATCTGATCTTAATCCCCAGTAGTATTTGTTTATATTTCAAATCCACATGCACACGAAAACATGTATCTACTAACATTTCTGGGGATGTCCCCTTTTCTAGATGCAGTATGAAAGCTTCAGAATGCCAGGGATTTGGAAGTGCAGCCATCATAAAGTTCACCAGACTAAGCCAATCTTTGATCTCAATAAGTGGTAAAAGTTATAGCTGGGGAAGTAAAGACAAGGGAAGCATGACAGCAGGCCTATTTTGTAACAGTTAGGTAAATTCGCTATGTTAAACAACTTTCTGATGCTTATTCAAAATCCAAAGGCCACTCATTTTTCATCATATGTAATGTGTATTAAAGACTAACAAAGTTCACAGTAAATGTCATACCTTCCCAAATCTCTTACCTTTGGCATAAACAAAGAGCACCCAACAAAACTGGAAAACTTCAGAGACTGTACAAGGCTGTCGTCTTTTGGAAACAAAAATATCATGAGAATAAGACACAACAAACTAACTGCATCAGTGCTGACAGAATGGAATACCTCACAACAGGGGCCAGCAACATTCTGGGGAAAAGTGCCAAAAATCACTCACAACCTCAATTTGTAAGATGGCGTGCTGGGGAGCTGGGAGAGGCCCGATCCCTGCTGTGGCAGCACAGCGCTGGCCCCTTCCCGGGTGTCTTCCCTAACACACACGTGCCAAGTAAAAAGCCTTTGCATGTCATTGCCAGGCACCCATGCCCAAGGTTGCCTACCCCTGCTGTACAACATTCTAACAAGTACAATGGGTAGCAAAAAAGTGGTGTATCAGATGAAGTGGCACTGTACATAAGTGAAAATAAATTGAATCCCAATCTTCATTTGCACATATGGATCAAAAAGCCATCACTATCTTGGCACAGTTAATTCAATTTGAAAACGGCTAATAAAATGACACTCCTATTTTTAATAAAGCATATGCAGTTTTGTTCTATTTTGGCATTTAATATGAAAAAAGACAAGATAATATTTTAATAATAGACAACTAAAGGTTGAACAGCATTAATAATAGATTATTGCAGGATTAAACATTTATATCTCTTACATGGCAAAGTTACTCAAATGTATATAGTATAAAAATTTCCAACATGAATTCCAAAACATCTCATTTTCTAATACTGTCACATCTATACATGCAATATTATACATTTTTATTTAGCTTCTTTGGTGATACTTGCAGATTGAAAAAAATCAGTTTAAGTTTTCCCATATCAGACAATTTCATCTGTAGTAGTTGGAGATGGATCCATAATTTTATCAAGAAATTCTCTCAACATATTTAAAAAGTATCCACATATCTTCAAAGTACATCTCATCACGATTCATAACACCACATTTAAGAGTTGCTGTACCCAAAATCTTTTTTTTAGCATAAAAAAGAAGGGTAAAGGTATCATCACAGAGGCAACTCATTGCCAGAAAAGTCAGCAGTGTTTCAGGTACACATGGTCCGCCTGTGTCAGAATAGTTATGTTAATATCTGCAGGAATCCTGTTTTTCTCTGTTTAAAAACTGCAAATTCTCTGATAAAAATGTCCAAACTCTCTGCTTAAAACCCCCCAAATCTGTGTTTTTCTGCTATTAAATTGAAACACCACTAAATCAATTGAACACGTTTTATTGATATATTTACAATTTTAAAGCAATTTGGAAGCCTACCAGTGCCTCAATCGGTATAATAAAATATATTCTAAATACCTATACAATTTGGCATTTGTTTTTAGATTTTTTATGATGGAAAATGAGAGCTTCCCCTGTCCCCTTTTCTCATCAGGATGCAGGTCCAGCTGCAGCTGTCTCCTCCCTCTGTCCCCAACTGCTCTGTGGCACTGAGCAGCCTTGATGTGCCAGTGCCCTGCCCATACCAATGCTCCTCACTCCCTACCCACAGCCCTCAGCCCTGCTGGCACCCCTGACTCCCAACCTACAGCTTTCTGGCCCAGCTGGTGCCCCTTACTTCCCACCCATAGCTCCCATCCCCCTGCCCTAGTGGTGGTTACTCACTTCCAACTATACCCCCCTGGCCCTGCTGGTGCCCCTTGCTCCCCAACCCACAGCCCCCTGCCCTCCCAGCCCTGCTGGAGGTGGCACCCAGCTGCCAGGGAGCCAGGTCCACAGCCCCCTGCCCCTCTAGCAGCATCTGAGCCCCAGCTGCCACTGGAGTGGAGCATGGAGCCCAGCTCCCCCTCCCGCACAGGTGGCATGGCTGGAGTGCAGCCAGCTGGGGGTGGGGAGCAGAGGCAGATGTGGGCTACTAGCTGTGGGCCTGGGCTCCCTGCCCCGCTGCCCTCCCTCCAAGGGTGGGACCTGGCATGGCAGGTCAGATCAGAGTGGGGAGGTTCAGTGCTGCTGTCAAGAGCCCGCACCACCATGGCGAGGCGCCCCATACCCATCTAGTAGCAATGGGGGGCACACCTTAATGCCACCACCCCTGCTGCCGCCAGGTGGGTGGGGGGTGTGTCGTCATGGCAGTACAGGGGTCTCAGGGGTGGCATCGAAGCCTCTCTGCCCTGCCCCACTCTGCTCGGCCCTGCTGCATCAGGTGCTGCCTGCTGGGCCACAAAGGCCCCAGGGTGAGGAAGGTAGCAGGGTGGGGGAGCCCCAAGCCCATAGCAGGCAGTCCGCATCTGCCCCCACCCTGCATACAAAGCTGAGGGGCACATGCCCCACTATGTGTCCCCAGGGAATGTGTGCAGCGGTGAGTAGCTAGTCCCCCTGCACCTCACAAATGAGCTGCCAGTGGCTCCATCCCATTCACCAGTCAGGCCTTGCAGTCACGAATTCCCACCCCAGACCCCATGTACCACCCTGGCTAGGCAGTGCTCCCAGCCCTGCCTAATTCTCTCCCTTTCTCCCTCAATATGGGGTGCCTTAATCTTCAAACCCCCCCACTCACTCAGACTTACCTGCAGAGAGCTATGGGACTTGATCTCCAAGCTCCCTGGTTGCCACATGCATGAGTGTACATATGCACGTGATGCCTCCTGCCTGATTGCCTTCTTCCTGCTCCCCACAGTCCCTCGCAGGCTGGAACTCTGCCAGCCTGCAAGGCAAAACCCACCATTTCCCATGTTTTTCCCCTTAAAAAGAGAAAATCCAAGCTTTTCCACGGGAAACAGAAAACCCTGATCCCTGTTAATCTGACAAGTAGTGTGTGTAGCTGCCACATTGGAATTCAAGATGGCTGCCACGACCTCACATTTTTGTCAATATTTTAGCCCCGACTAGGGTTAGGAAATTAATTCCAATGACAAAACCAACATTGTATGAAGTTTCGAGATGAACTTTAATATTTCCATTATGGTAGCCATCTTGGATCCCAGTTCCCACACTCTTTTAAAATCACAGACAATTTGTAACTCTGCTTGAGGAGTCTGAATCTGAGCTGACAGATGTTCTGTAGCATACCAATGTAAGATGGCTTAGTTTTTAAAAGAGTGTGGGAACTGAGAGCAGAGTTTACTTTATTTTTTAACATGAAGGAAAAGATTTGGATTTCTCACAGCTGAATGATGCAGATTGGCTCTCTGATTTTGCATTTACCATTGATATCATGGACTACATGAATGATCTGAATTCGCAACTGCAAGGGAAAAGGCTTATTGCTCATGAGTTGCATTCCAGCATCAAGTCATTTATGACAAGTCCCTTTCTCCTGCCAGATAGGAAGCAAAGATTTTGGCCATTTTCCTACACTGCAGCAGACTGTTGTTTCTGATCAAAACCTAAAAAAAAATGACACACGTCGTTACTAGTGGACTTCCATACTGAATTTTCTTGCTGACTCACAGATTTTTGAATGATAGAAAAAGACTTGTCTTTGGCACCTTTCACATTTAATGTTGCCAGTGTTCCATGTGACTTCCAACTTGAGATTACTGAATCATACTGTGATGCGCTGCTTGTGGAACAACCCAAATCAGTACCATATCCTAGCTTTTATGCTTCTCTCAATGAACAGAAGTTTCCAAAGACTGAGGGTCATGCCCAGATGCTTGTGCCATGTTTGGATCAATATACATATGCGAGCAGACATTTTCTGTAATGAAAGTTAACAAATCAGATCTTAGAAATTTGATGAGTAACGACCATCTTGTAGCAGTGCTCTGCGCTGTAACAAAAGAGATGACACCCGACCTTGATTTTCTGATTATCGCATATCAGAGGTGTCATTCTTCACACTGAGTTCCTCTGGTGTTGCACGGGTGGGTTTTATGATACAGACCATGAGACACGATGTAGCTTCCAGTTCTAAGGCCACATCCCCTCCCAGAAGAAGTACTTCTGAGGGTAAAGGGTGGGAATTATGATGGCAAAGGTTAAGGGGAGAGACTTGGGCTTCCAAGATAGTGACCAGGGCAGGGCAACTGCCAAGGGGTGGGGCTACCCATGCGGCCCTCAACAGCTCACCAAAACTCGTTAAGTGGCCCCTCAGCCAAAGTAATTGCCTATCCCTAGTCTGGCTCCATCCTCCTTCAAACTCCCGTTACATAGTTGAAGGCTGTTATTAAATCCCCTCGGTCTTTTCTTCTCTAGACTAAACAAGTCCAGTTCCCTCAGCCTCTCTTCGTAAGTCATGTGCCCAGCCCCCTCACCATTTTCACTGCCCTCTGCTGGACTCTCTCCAATTTGTCCACATCCTTTCTGTAGTGGGGGGGGGGACCTGAATACAGTATTCCAAATGTGACCTCAACCAGTGCTGAATAGAGGGGAATTATCTCTTCCCTTGACCTGCTGGCACAACTCCTACCAAGGCAACCCAGTATGCTGTGAGCCTTCTTGGCAACAAAGGCACACTGTTAACTCATATTCAGCTTACTGTCCACGGCAACCCCCAGGTCATTTTCTGCAGAGCTGCTGCCCAGCCCATCAGCCCCCAGCCTGTATCAGTGCATGGGACTGTTCTGCTCCAAGTGCAGGACTTGGCACTTGTCCTTGTTGAACCTCATGAGATTTCTTTTGGTTCAATCCTCCAATTTGTCTAAAATTTTTTTGCAATTATCTAGTTGATCTAATAAGAGATAATGCCTCTACCACAAGAGTTCTGACTCCAGTTTGTCTAGGTAACTGAATCCTAGCCTTACCCTCCAGCATATCTACTACTCTCCCCAGCTTGGTGTCATGTGCAAACTTGCTGAGGGTGCACCCTATGCCATCTTCCAGGTCGTTGATGAAGACACTGAACAAAACCAGCCCCAAGAATGACCCTTGGCACTCTGCTTGATAATGGATGCTAACTACACATCAAGCCATTTCTGAGCCTGACAATCCAGCCAGTTTTCTATCTACCTTACAGTCCATTCATCCAGCCAATACCTCCTTAAGTTGCCTGCAAAACTGTTGTGGGAGACCAAATCAAAAGCCTTGCTAAAATCAAGGTATATCATGTCCACAGAGCCAGTGATCTCATCATGAAGGGCAATCAGGTTGGTCAGGCATGACCGCTCAGTGAATCCATGCTGACTGTTCCTAATCACCTTTTCTTCTAAGTACTTAGAAATGGATTCCTTGAGTATCTACTCCATGATTTTTCCAGGGACTGAGATGAGGCTGACCAGTCTGTAGTTCCCTGGATCATCCTTAAATAGTGGCACTATGTTTGTCTTTGTCCAATCATCTGGGACCTCTCCTGATTGCCATGACTTTTCAAAGATGGTGGCCAGCAGCTCTGCAATCACACAGCTAACTCCTTCAGCACCTTTGGATGCACCCCATCCAGCGCCACAGACTTGTATATGTCTACCTTTTCTAAATATTCCCAACCTGTTCTTTAGCAACTGTTGGCTGCTCAGCTCCTCCCCAAACTGTGCTGCCAGGTACAAGTAGTCTGAGATCTGACCTTGCCTGTGAAGAGTGAGGTGAAAAAGGTACTGAGTACTTCAACCTTTTCTGCATACTCTGTCACTAGGTTGCCTCCCCCACACTAGGTTGCTTCCCTCAGTAAGAAACCCACACTTTCCCTAATCTTTCTCTTGTTACTGACATACTTTTACAAACCCTTCTTGTTAGCTTTCACATCTCTTGCTAGCTGCAACTCCAATTGTGCTTTGGCCTTCCTGAGTTCATCCCTGCATGCCCAAGCAATACTCTTATACTCCTCCCTAGTTGTTTGTCCAAGTTTCCATCTTTCATAAGCTTCCTTTTTTGATTTAGTTTACTGAAGTTCCCTGCTAAGCCAAACTGGTCTTCTGCCATACTTGCTAGTTCTCCTGCATATTGTGATGGTTCTTGCACTCTTAATAAGTCTTCTTTAAAGTGCAGACACTCTCCTGGAATTCCCTTTTCCTCAGACTGGCTTCCCAGGGCATCCTGCCCACGAGTTTCCTGGGCAAGTCAAAGTCTGCTTTTCTGAAGCCCAGGTCCTTAGTCTGCTGCTCTCCATCCTTTCTTTCTGCAGGATCCTAAAATCAATCAGCTTGTGGTCACTGTGGCCCAAGTTGCCATCCACTATAGTACATTCCCCAGCAATTCTTTCCCGTTTGTGAGCAGTAGGTCAAGAAAAGGCCCCTAGTTGGCTGCTCTAGCACTTGTATCAGGAAGTCAAAACATGTTGGGTTTCAACAAGATCTTAGAAGCTCGTACAAAGTTGCATTGAGAGCACCATCGCTGAGAAAAACTTAAAGGAATTTTGGGAAAATTGAGCTGTTATCCCAAGGAATCTCATTCCCGTTCATTTTGTTCAGTTTTCATTGGACATTAACATTTTTGAGGAGACACTGGATGGAAAATAAACATTTCGTGCAATGCAAACTGTAGCCTTTCGGAGAGGACCACTGAAACTAGTTGAGATTGGAGAAAGAACTGAAGTCACACGAAGGAAAAGAACCTTGAAAGATATACTACCTGAATTTACGAAACTAATTCTGGCAAAGATGACCTGTAACAAATCATTGAAACCACTTGTCCATAGTACAGGTAAGTAACGCAAATGAAAAGCTTGATAACACAGCTGTTCAACAGATGTCAGCGGTGCTTTCACAGACAGTGGGTAGAATATCAGTTGACAACCAGGAGAATGTTGTTGTACCAGGATAGACAGTGTTTTAACCAGTTTCTTTTTTATGATAATACAACAATCAATGGTGGAAGGTATGTCCCATGCTACCTGCACCAGCATCCAAGTATGACACCATTTGGACTGTCATCATGTGATATAAAACAACTGCAGGATGACTACGAAAACAGTACAGAGTCAAAACGTTTGATTAAGCATTATATTGCAAAGTGAACAAACTTGTGTCAGCTCAGGCAGAAGAGACTGAAGAAGTAATCATTCCAGTGGGAGGCTTCCTTATCATGGTTCACCTAACAACAATTGGTCAGTGTCAAAGAAAAATCTTTGGTTTCAGATGCCGATGGCAAAAAGGTCAAAGGCTAACATAACATATTTCGTCATTATAGTTCCGTATCCAACCCCCCCAGCTTAAATGTAAAACACATGCGCAGTCAATCTCCCATGAAACCTAAGAAAACACAGAGTCTGTTCACAGTTATGACTGGCAGTCCTGTAATTATTCAGGCCTGGCGTGTTGTAATAGGCTACCCTGTAAACTATAATTTTAGAAAGATTTCTGCCTTCGGTGGATACCTCCACGCACGCCCAGGAGACATAGTCAGTGATTTGGCCAGTCGCTGACCTCTCCCCACCGACAGCAAAAGTTTTCAGGTGTATCTGTTTTTGCTGGCTTCTCCGTTCTCGACAAGAGCTCACGAAAGTCTTTTAGACTGAAGTTACCTGTATGCTTTGCTTAAAATCTGCACCACGCAGTTTGTAATCTGCGCAACAAAAATATCTGCATGCTGAGCTGAATAAATCAACTTCTCTTTCTACACGGTGCGACCACAACTTCCTTTCTACACTGCAATCTCCTGTGGTGTAAGTAAAATAAACTTTCTGTATAACCAAGACGCGTTAAACTTCCTGACTCCTCTCGCTTACCCACCTGTCCGACTACCTACCCCACCCGCGTCCAGCCGGTTGTGCCGACCCAGGCTCGCAGGTCAAGGGTACACCAGTCCTCGGACGCAATAGTCAGCATTTCACTGCTTCAGGACTTGAAGATTGTTGAAGAGAAAGTATTATTTTCAGAAAACATTGCCACCAACATAATAAAAGGAAAATTGTAAAACAGTGTTATCAGAGTGCACAATATAACATTTGAAGCAATATGGCATATTTTGATAAATGAATTCATTATGTAGTTGTCCAGTTCAAGCAAAGGATTACATTATGATGCTGTTGACCAACTTCCCAGCAGCATAGCTGTTACATTCAGAAACAAAGACTGCGAAGTGGGAAGGAATGTGGTAAAAGAACTATTACATCTTTCAACAATTGTCACTTCACTTCAAGAATTTGTGGAAGAACACTCCCATTGAGGTATGTTCAGGTACTAGATGAACTATTTGGAAACTGTCAATGTTCTTTTGTGCTTTATCTTGGCTGAAAGTGAAGGAAACTGGCATGAGCATTTACGCGCTTTTCAAGAAATGCTACCACAGACAGCTGTGCATGATCATACCAAATACATGAGGTGGGGTCCAGTATATATCTTGAATGCACGAAGGATTTAGCGAATTCTCCTACAGTGTACACTGAGTTTGTGGAAAGAGGCAACAAAGTAGCTAGACAAAGATAAGAGCTGAACAACAGTGAAAGGTCACCTAACCAAGATGGTAAATCAAATATTTGGGATCAATACAACCACATCTTTTGATCATAATGAAAGACAAAGGACATTACCAAAAAGAGATGACAATGATGTCAAGTTGCTAAAAGAGCAATTTGAGAGGTTCCACTTGTTTCAAGGTTTCCAGTGATGAGCTGTTATGTATTTTGATAGGAGACATTGTGCCATAAGGCATTCTGAATGCACGTGACAAAGGAAGAAATCGTGAACACCATTATCCAGAAACACCTTACTGCAAGCATCCAAGCATTTCTTGAATAAGTCCAGAGTAGGTGTCTGCACCACATCTAGAGGGAGTCTATTCCAGGTCTTGGGGGCTCGGACAGTAAAGAAATTTTTCTTATGTCCAGCCTAAAACGGTCTTGTAGAAGTCTATGACCGTTGGTCCTTGTTTTTCCTCGGGGCGCTCTGGTGAACAGACATTCTCCCAGATCCTGATGAACACCCCTTGTGTACTTATAGGTAACCATAAGGTCCCCCCTGAGCCTGTGCTGTTCCAGACTGAAGAGTCCTATGGTTCTCAGCCTCTCTTCATAGGGCCTATTCTTTTGCCCTCTGATCATGCGTGTGGCTCTTCTCTGGACTCTCTCAAGCTTCTTGACATCCTTCTTACAGAGCCCAGAATGGGATGCAGTACTCCAGCTGTGGCCTCACAAAGGCCGAGTACAGAGGGAGGATGACACCCTGAGATTTACTTGAGAAGCATCGGTGGAGGCAAGCCAGGGCTTTGTTTGTTTAACCAGCTGTGGCGACATCGCATTGGTGGCTCATGTTCATCTTGTGGTCAATCATGACCCCCAAGTCTCTTTCAGAAGTGGTGCTAGCAAGCTGAGCCTATAAATATGCCATGGGTTCCCCCCCTCTCCCCCCGAGGTGGGAGTACCTTATATTTATCGGTATTGAACGTCATCAGGTTTGTATCCGCCCACTTACTAAGCTTATCCAAGTCAGCCTGGATCACTAGCCTGTCCTCAGGTGTAGACACTATGCCCCAAAGTTGCGTGTCATCAGCAAACTTAGCCAGTGAGCTTCTGGCACCAATGTCCACATGGTTGATAAAGATGTTGAAGAGAACTGGTCCAAGGACAGAGTCTTAGGGGATGCCACTGGCTACGGAGCGCCATGACTCACTGTCATCAACCGCTACTATAATTCAATATAACTGAAACAAGTAGGTTAGCATAAGTGAACATTTTCAGTACTGTAGGCCTATGTCGCAAGGCACTAACTAAGGTGCCTGCTCTTTTAAGGGAAGAAACTGCCTAGAGACAGGGCCCTAGCAGTTAGGCAGGAACCCCACAGGTGCAGGTTACTGTGGCAGCAGGCTAATGAGGGAATTAGCCTGCATTTGCAGCTGGTCAGCTGACCAGAAGAGGCACTCTGAGCACATATAAACCCAGGGCTGGGACTACAGGGTTAGTTCTCTGTCAGCAGCCAAAGGAGAAGGAGCTCTCATACAGGAAGCTAACTGGAGATGCTTGACTGCCTGTTCTGGTAGGACTAAGGGGCTCCAGGAGCTCACCAGGTACCCTGGCCTACAAGGCACTTAGTGCTAGGGGGAGGTTTGACTCTTTTAAAGGCACAGAGCATACCCTGAACTGCTTGTATTATGTTATTGTCCAGGGGCTCATATTTTTGGTTGCTGTTTATAAACTGGGAGACTGGGCTGAGTCTACTGGGGAAGGAGGAGGCCTTACTGGGGGCCCACTAGTGTGGAGAGCCCAGTGCCAGTGTGGGTGTGGAGACAAAGGGGCTGCAGAGAGTCTGGTGGTGACAGGAGGCTGAGCTATAGCAAGGACCCAGAGAGGCAATGTTTAAATACCATCTACAAGGCTTTGGGGATGGTAAAGGGGTGGCTTTGGAGCCATGCATCTAGCCCATAAGGTTAAGGGTGTCTTGTGAGGCATTCATTTTGAGCAGGACCCAAAAAGGGGCCCAAGAACCCACAGGTTTCAGCGGGGTCTATCAGGACCGTGTCCAAACACAAACTTGAGGGCAGCCTCCCTATATTATAATAAGCAGCAAGATGTGGTGGGCAAGGAAAAGGGTGCCTGTTGGGCAAGATTGGCACGGTCACAGAGCCCTATGGGCGTCACAGCCATTCCTGGAGACCACATCCCATGACAGCCTGCTATTAAATATTTAGTGATTAGAATTTATGAGGTTTCAGTATTAGAGTACTGTTTACTAGGTTTTTTAATCACATTAAGTTGATACATACATGCTAATATGTCGGCGATTTTTGGGCTCCAATACAGTTACCACAATGGAAATGTTACAATTGATCTTGCTTCTTACAAAGTTGGTTTCAACACTAGAATTAATTTTCTAACCCTAGCAGGGGCTGAAATATTGACCAAAATGTGAATACATGGCAGCCAACTTAGATTCCAATATGGCAGCTACACACATTACACACCAGATTGGCAGAGTTTTCTGACAGAGGTAGACCACCTTTACCTGAAACACACTGCTGCTGCTTATGGCAATGAGTTGCCTATGACAACAAAATCTAGAGACTTTATTGGTCAATTTATACCCTATTTTTGGAAAGGTGAATTTAGAAAAAAAAAACATGTGACCGAACATACTATATCCTTCTTTTCTAAAGAGAGATGGCAGCTTGGCTGTAAGGTTATGAACACATCCATACCTTTTCATTTATATAAGAATTTACCCAACTTGTCTAAAATGAAAAATGTTTGTGTCCAAAACAAAATCACTGGAAAACCACTCACTGGAATAAAAAGTTTCTCTTATTCTAGTAGTCTGATTCCCTCATGTAGGTTTTACATTGAACAACTTTCATGGACACATTCTGACCGTACATTATTAATCTTAATCAAGTTAGTAAATTGAATCTTTTAGTTCCCAATCTCAGGGTAGTTTCAGAAGTGATCAACAGTTTAGAATGTAAGGTCCCCAGTATTTCCAGAGTTCAGGCTAAAACTAGCTTGTCTTTTATAAATATAATTTTAAGATTATACAGGATGGCTTATCTATCCCAAAACAAAATACCCCAGCTAACTTTGCATTTTTCACAACATCCTCAGGATAGGGATGTGAAAGGTTAAACAAGGCTTTAACCAATAAGCCCAGTGATAATCGGTTAGTTTACTGGTTATCATTCCTTGTGGGATGAGGTGGAGTCCAGCAGGGAAGGGAAGCTATGTGGTGCCCCAGCAGGAACCACAAAGGCAGAGCAGGCAGGAGGGAGAGAAAAAAGCCAAGAGGAACTAGCACCCACAGCTTATGAGGTTGAAGAAGAAAACAGTAGGCAGTCTAACGACTCATCATTTAAGCAATTAGCTAGTCATTCACAGGTGTTTCCTCCCTCTCAGCCAGGGGCTTCATTTAACCTGTGTTGCTTGCCAGGGCTTCCTCCCACCTCTGTCAAAGGACCTGAGGAAGAGCTCCCAGCAGCCACTGTATGAGCTACTGTTATCAGTTAACCAATAAAATTAGAGCCAAATGGATAATTTTTTAAATGATATTTACATCCCTACCTCAGGACAGAATTTTCAAAGGTGTTTCTTTAAAATGTTATAAAGATATATTATTTCAGAAAGCTTTTGTTTTTGAAAGCTACTGTTGTTTACTTTGGTTTCTCAATAGACTTAGCAGCCTCAGGAACTTGACTACTTTTGTACAACTTTATCAGACCTCATTTGTGTTTCCTTATTTTTGCCAGCGCTCTTGCTTTGAAAAAATAAGCTACTCTCTTAAACAGCTGTATTTATTACTTCACAAATAAATCAACATGCAATCCAGCTGACATTAAATCTCCTTGTCTAATTACTTTGAGGTCAACATTTATTTCTCTCTCTTGTTTTTGTTAGCTTTACTACTGTGATAAAAAAAAAATTCCCTAAGACTTAACTGTCTTTTACTTTATAACACCATAAGCCTCCACAGAAATCACAAAAATGTCCCAATGAGTTGTAGACATCTTCCAGTTTTTGGTGTTATCCTTGATAACACTTTCTTCTAAGAGAAACATATATGGGATTTAGTATAACTTTCTACTTCCGTGTGCTATTCAATGTATTTTAATACTTAGATATGTTTAAAGTATGTTAACTGTTTGTTACTGTTCTGTTCCTTTCCCCCCTTTTTTCTCTTTAAATAAAGTTTTATATAAATTCAGTTACAATAAAATGGTAACCTGTTCAAAGAAACATGAAGAAAATCTAAGAAATGAGAGGTAATAATATTAAAATAAAAAGCATTACAAAACAAAAATTAAGCTGAGAAACTAAGGCAGAGCACAGTAAACAGCTGGAAGCAATAATGAACAAGCATTTATCCATCTTCGTTAACCAAACCGGTGGGGGAAGGAGTCACAGAAAGCCAAGCTAAACATTAAACTCAGGCAGCTGAAATTGACAAATACAGACTTATAGTCAATCAAATCATTCTGATTGTGTACAGCACACTATATTCTACCATTTCAAAATGCAAAAGAATCTACTATAAAGAGAAGCCCAGAGAGAAGACGAAGAGAATGAAACTCTGGGAATTATTAAATAAATATAACAAAAGCAACAACAGACCAACAAACCATGATGAAATTATAGCTGTGAAATACTCTAAAATCAGTTAGGAAAAGTAAACAAAACAAAAAAACCCTTACCTCTGTTTTCTTCCTCTCTGTTGACGAGGTTGATCTTCTTGGGGATGCCTGAAGAGATCCTGAAAAATGGGTTCATACTTCTTAAAAATTACAGCAGAAACTGTAAAGTTTCTCTCTAATCTCTCAGTACGTTCTCTGAATTGTGTGGGTAGATTTGCCATGTCTTCCCATTTCTTCATCTTATTAAAAAACTCAATCAAGCTGAGAACATGAAAAAATAAAAATTAGAATGTGTTTTTAATGGGGGGACCACACAAACTTAGAAGAAAAGTTAATAGTTTAAATGTCATCAACTATTGACAGTAGGTTTAGTTTCGCAACACCACCTAACAACAAGCAGGCACGATACGGCAGTAGTTTGTGGCTAATGAATCAGCACAAACTGTTATCTAAGAAGAGCACTCTGCCATCGTTTGCTGATGTTAATGTAAATTTGTAGCCCGTCACTGGCTATTTTCCATATATGTATCACCAGCTTCAATGGTTCAGATGAGTTTTCATATCAAGCAATCCTGGTTTCTAAGCAAACTCTCTAGTTTAGCAGGAAAGAAAACCAGTACACTTTGACAGTACCCAGCAAAATATAAAACCAGTAACAAAATAAGACAAGTGCATGGTATATCATTCTTACCACGTTTTTAAAAGAAAAGCAATATTATATTTTGCACATTACTTATGGGGTTTTTAGTGCCCCCCCATTCCTTTTAAGCATAATTTGTCTCTTTACAGTTGCATTTACCTGATTTCATTTCCTGCATCTCTCTTTCCAACTTTAAAAATCCAGCTTCCCTTCATTATTTTAAATACCTCTTGTGGTATAAAAGACTAATAGACAGAAAGTGCAAATGTGTACATACCTTCCTGATTTAGATTTTTGTATGTCTGGCTGCTTGTTCATTACAAAGCAAAACTGCAGATGTTGACATAAATCAAGCCAATATCAAGAGAATTGGCTCTTCTTAGTCATATGGACAAGGGGTTTAACAAGGCCTTGTTGGAAAAGGCAATACATATATTTAATAAATAAAATATTGAGATAATGTCCATCCTCCAAAGGATGTAATACTTTTAACACTGTGGCAGAGAAAATCTTCCTCCAATATACTGGTTTTGAAAATAATGGTTGTATGGTACATGGTTGCATGTTAAGTTCAAGAAAATAGTTTTATGTGACTAGGACTACTTAAAATCAAACTCTTGTTTTAATTTGGTTATTGATATCTAATATTTAACTCAAGGTATAAGTATTAGCTTTTGAACAGACAGCTCATATTTCACTCCATCTCAAGAAAAACATATAACTAACAACCTTTTATAGGTCTGTCTGTATTCCTTTGGGTTTAGAAAGGCAAGTTCACGTTTTACTCATCATGAAAAACATGCATCTATAACTATTCTTTATAAGTCCACTTATTCTACTTCTGACTTTGGAAAGGCCAGTCTTGGAGTCTGAGAAGCTTGTATTACATTACACTACTGTTAAAAGCGATTCAAAAATCAAAATTAAATATCCCAATTCAAAATACTAGGAATGCTTCATTATGATAGACTAATTCGTAATAGTGTTAAGCGATGTTACAATGGCACTGACATTTAAATACTTTGTGTCCAAAAGCAGGTATTAAGAGTTAAAATTATTATTATTTTCCTTCATTTTCAATGTCTAGATGCCTTCATTCTCAATGGCTGCAGCTGAAATAAAGGTTTTTTTTATAGTTTACAAGTACAAACACATGGGGGTGGAGGAGGAGGTTACCTCTGTTCTGAGCAGCGCAAGATTCTAGTTAAAGATACATAGTTTCCTTCGACAGTCCCTTTGCTCACTGTTGGGACTGCTTTTCTGCAAGCCACATATAAAGCACATGCCAGCCAATGTAGTTCATTTCCCTGCAAAATTAAACATTAAGTCTCTAAAACATACATTTAGAAGACTTTCATTTACTTTAGCTACAACAAACGTCCAGTACATTTAAAGGGAATGGGTGTTAAGTATTTAAAAGGTCTACTAAATGAACTATATTTCAGCTATACAAAATACAAATATGCAAATTGGGTAACATCAAAATGACTTGAGAACCACTTAACTTTTTTTTTTACACTTTAGATTTAAGCCAAATTTCCAGCATATTCCTATTACAGGCAACCCCTGCTCAATGCGTTTTCAGTCTGCGCTATTTTGCTATATCGCTCATTTAGAATTCATACCCGATTCCACTGAGTGCTCAGACAGTTTTGCTATAGCGCTCAGTGGAATCAGAGTTTCAAAGGCAGGAGGGCAGGGAGAAGTGGTGGCGGTGACAGTCAGTGGGAGGTAAGTGAGTAGCAGTGAGTGGGTGGGCAGGCAGGCATGAGGGCTCAGGGTAGGGTGGCAGAAGCATGGGCCTAGGCTGGCACATGGTACAGGCATGGGTGGGGGGTTGGAGACAAGTGGCTGCAAAAGAGGGGAGGAGCACGGGACCCAAGCTGGTGCCTGGGCTGACAGGGGCCTGCACCCAAGGTTGGGGGCAGGAGTATGGGACGTTTGCTGGTATGTGGAAGCCCGCACCCAGAGTAGGGCAGCAGGAGCACCAGTGCCTGGGATGGAGCAGGCAAGGGGGTGGGGAGAAGTGGTGGCAATAGAGGTGAGTAGCCTTGGGCCCGTACCAGTGCCCAGGGCCAGGGCCGGTGGGGACCTGTGCCCAGAGTGGGGCAGCAGGAGTGCAGGGCCTGCATCCATGCCCAGCGGCAGTCTGGTGCCCAGAGCAGGGCAGCAGTAGTACCAGTGCCCAGGCTGGCATGTACAGCCAGAGGGCAAGCAAGGGGGTGGGAAGAGAGTGAGGGTCAGGTAGGCATGAGCATGGGACCTATGCCAGTGTCCAGGGCCAGAACCAGCAAGGAGGCACGAACATGGGTCTGAGCTGGTATGTGGGGCTGGAGTGCCGGCAGGTGGGCAGGGGAGAGGCGGCAGCGAGGCAGGCAGTAACCAATACATTTCTACTTACATTCATTTATATAGAGAAATAGGTTTCGCTTAGCACAGTTCTGCTTAACGCTGAGTTTTTCTGGAACCAATTAAGAGCGCTAAGCGGGGGTTATCTGTATATTTTTTTTCTAGCACATGCTCATTATAAAGTAGCTGTTTCTAGCCAGCATATAATTCCCTGATCTTCTCTTCTACCCATATTATACAACGGAATGATTGTCTATTTAGATAAACAATACATGTGTGCACAAGCATGCACATGCACACTCACGCACTGAATTCCTTTAACTATACTAAATATTACCACCACAGGCACATTTTTTTCCACCAGAACTGTGCATTTATACTTTAAAGCTGGACTGTCTAGGTTGATTGCAATAAAATCAACAGTTAGAAACTAAGGAATTAAGAAATTCCCACTTGGTCAAGTTTCAAACTTCTACAGTACTTTCTAACTCAGTCACAAAGGTGACAGATCCAAGCCACTACCTAGCTCTGAGAAGAAATCCTAGTGTCTTCTGAAGGAATATAGTTCTGGTGAGTTTGTTATCACCCATAGAAGATGACTACTCCGCTTTAGGGCCATGCCAGGAAATTATGCAGTGTAGAACATCCTGTCAGCTGTGAGGTGTTACCACACAAAATGGATAGGTAACTGGTTCTCTGTTCACATGCAGGTGAAACCAATGAGATCCGCACAATTTCACCTGCCATGCCACACATGCATGGCAAGGTGTAATTACAGGATCATAGTTAGATCCAATCATGCTGGTGTAAGCAGAGCCTGATTCTGGGTTCCCGCTGCACCAGCAAGCAGCCACGTTGGGAGCCCTGGGGGATCCCAGAGGCTGGGACCAGGTACAGCCAGGACAGAGACCCCACAGCAGATGGCGCTCGGGGTCTGGGCTGTGCATCCTGGCTGGAATTTAGGCTGCCTGAAAGAAGCTGAGGGCCCAGGTCTGGCTTTGTCACCCCTGCAAGGGCTGCTCTTCTCATCCCCCAGCTGCCCTTGGGGAGGGGGGCGATCCTGGTCCCACACGTAGTTATACCCGCCACGAAACCCTTCCGCCGGCACGAGGCGCGCCCGAGGGGGACACGCGGCCCTCTCCGCGCTCCTGTGACGGGACCAAGGGCAGGGCCACGGGGCGCCACCGCCCCTCAGGCCCGAGGGGAGGGGAGGGGACGGGCCCCCGAACCCTCCCCTCCCCCTCAGAC
>NW_017728915.1:12863764-12880444 GCF_001723895.1 Crocodylus porosus
GACGCGCATTCGAATCCAAACCCCCCGGCGCTGAGCCCCACCCCCACCTCACCCTCCCATTGGCCAGGGCAGGGCGCTTCTACCAATCAGCAGGCCCTCCCCACGCTTCACGCAGGCTCACTACGTTTTCCATAACTGCTCAGACATCTCCCCCTCCGCCCAAACCCGACATAGGGTTGTCACTCCCGGCATGCTCTCGCAGTTGGTCCCCACCCCAGCCAATAGGGCGGAATTCCAGTGCGTGACCCCGCGTCTTCCACGGCCTTGTGACGTCACCCCCGGCCTGCGCGCGCCGCCACCGCCGGGGCGGGAGGGGCTGTATGCAAATGAGCGCGGGAGGGACAGAAGCGGGCGTCACGTAGGCCTTCCTTGAGCCCAGCACTGAGTGGCTAGATCCCTTCCCCTTTCCACGGTCGCAGCAGAGCCCCTTCCTTCACCTTTCCTTGTCCTTTGTATTAATATCACTTCATTTATTCCCTCTTATTCAGCACGCCTACGCCCTGCACTGCCCTTCCCAGCACCCTGCGGAAGGGTCCGTGTCTCTGAGCATGGCAGCCTACCTAGTAAGTCAGACGGTTTATGGAGAATAATTTAAAGGTACCAGTACTTGCCGTGCGCCGTGAAATGAACAGGGGGATCTGTTTGCAGAGTCGCGACTGTGACAAAAATCAGTAGCGCCTTCCAGCACAGATGACAGAGATAAGAGAAAAAATTAGCTCCTCTCAGTCTTCTGTACTGAAGAAATGTTCACACAGCAGGAGGTGTGCTCAACCTTACGGGAAGTCAAGAACAGTTAAGACTTCTGCTGTGGCTCTTGAGAGGGAAAATATAAACTATCCACACATCCTTTTTCAGTTTTCTGCTACTAAAGTTTCACAGCTAAAACCCTATTATGAAAGCCATGGCTGATTTTATCAATAAAAAATGAAGGAAAAGGAAGGAATTTAGGTACCTGAAACAACCCAAAAATCTGCACTGGTGACATTTTTAGTTTGCTCCACAAACACTAGGTGGCACTGTAGAAGTAAGAGCATGAAAGGTAAATAATACAGCCATTTTTGCTAAAATTTACAGAGATTCAAATCTGTAATTCCAAACCTACTAGCATCATGTTCATTCAAGTCCATGGCAGTTTTGGCCAAAATCAGTAGGAGATGAATCTAAAGGGAAAGCTGGCTCAAGAAAGGTAACCAGCAAGGCAGAAGTGCTAGACTTCAGAAAAGCCAACTTCAATATGCTCAGAAAATTAGTGAGGCACTGATGATCAGGGGCATTGACAAGATGGGAATCCAGGAAGCGTGGTCATTCCTAAAAGGAGCGATCCTTTGGGTGCAGGAGACAATCCCATTGCACATGAAAGGGGGCAAAGGGGCCAAGAAACTCTCTTGGCTGAACTGGGAAATCCAGAAAAAACTAGGGCCAAAGAAAGAGGCATATGGGCTATGGAAGCAGGCGGTAGCTACCAAGGAGAAGTATATCTCCTTGGCTCACACTTGCAGGGAGGCAGCTAGAAAGGCCAAAGCAGCAATGGAACTCAGGCTGGTGACAAACATTCATTAAAAGAACAAAAAGTCCTTCTATAGGTATATAGGGAGCAAAAGAAGGCACAGGATAACATAGGACCTTTACAAGGCAGACTAGAGCAATTAGTGACAGATAGGAGGGACAAGGCTGAGCTCTTCAATGAGTTTTTTGCATCTGTATTCCTGAACATGAATCAGGACATATCTTCCAATTGGATTATAGATGAGCACAGGAGGGAAACCAGCCCACCAACTGTTAGTGCTGACTTAGTGAAAGGACACTTGGAGGGGCAAGATGTGTTTAAGTCAGCAGGCCCGGATGATCTTATCCCAGGGAGCTGAAGGAATTGGCCAGTGTCATAGCAGAACTACTGGCACAGTTGTTTGATCACTCATGATGCTCAAGTCAGGTCCCAAAGGATTAGAAAAGGGCAAATGTGGCCTCTATTTTCAAGAAAGGGAGGAAGGAGAATCCGGGTAACTATAGGCCAGTTAGCCTCATCTCTATTATTGGAAAAACCTTTGATAAAATTATTAAGGATCACATTTGTGGGAGTCCAGCAGGAATAATGCCCTGTGTCTGTCCATGGCCTGGATCCTGCCAGTGATCCAGCACTGGGACTGGTGCAGTGGGAACCATCCAGCCATGTGGAGGGGGTATGGGGCAGCCCAGTTATAATCCTGCAACACAGGAGCATGTTGCTTGGCCCCATAGAAAAAAGGGGAGCTTCCCGGGCATGAGGAAGGGGGAGGGCATGGCTAGGCCCCATCCCAGCCCCATGAGTAAAAGGGGCAGGGCTTGGCCCAGCAGTGGGGAGAGGACATGGAAAGGGTGTGGTTTAGCCACAAACCAGCTGGGTGGGGGGCAGGGAGAAGAGTATGGTCTTGATCCAATCCACCAATCCAGATGTGGAAGGGTTGTGGATCGGCTGCGAGCTGCAGTGCAGTTCAGAGTTTGGGGATTGGGAATTTGGCAAGGTGAGGGTGTCTATTAATGGCCACTGCTCCCGTCATGAAATTTCCCACCCCATGGACAGCTCCATGGGCCAGACATGATGGTTCCGTGGGCTATGTCCGACTCACAGGCCAGAGATTGAGCACCCCTGCTCCAAATGATTAAACTTCCATTTACAGCCCTAATCCTATTGGTTTTAGGTATTTAAAAATATTTAGTACTGCATGTTCAGAGGAGGCTTTCAACAAAGAAAACTTTTATACATAATTCATTTAATTTTTTTTTCCATCATGAAGAATTTAACTCCATTGACAAAATAACTTGCTTTTATGTTATCAGAAGTTCAGTTATTCAGTTTGAAATCAGCTTAAAATGAATATCTTTTAACATATTAACTCTACGCAACTTCTTTCTGCCACCTCTCCTTGACTTTTCAGCTCTATCACAGATCTTGTGTACAACAAACTTCTGATACCAGTGTTACTGCCTACGGAAAAATACCCAATGTAGACACCACTTAAATCAACGAAGCCCTGGTTTGTGACAGGATCTTCTAAGTGGTACTGGAATACAAATACTTCCTCCTTCCTTGAAATGGTCAGAAGCATTACTGCTGAACATTTGTTGAAAAGGGCTTTTGTGAGTACATGGAATGACGTTAAAGAGTATTCAAAAGGAGTTAAGTAGCTAAGCACCGAGTAGTAGGATTTGTGTGTCATACTGTTTCTGGGTTCCACTTCCTCAGTTTAAACAAACATTTTGAACACAGCAGTAACAAAGTGAAATTTCACTGACAAGGTTGCATTCCAGACCTCTTGCTAGATTTATCTACATCCCATTGGACTTAAGCTAACTGGAAATGGGCCTATCTACATGTGCATTAAGGTAGCATAGTTACTGTGCATTAAGTTCAGTACCTGTAATAACAGGTAATAACTCAATGTGCAGCAACCAGTGGAACTGTACAGTAGCACTGCCACACATCTTTTTAGTGATGTTAATGCTTAGTAGACTAATTTTACTGTGCATTAGCACGGCTTTTGCCATGATGCACTAATGTGCAGTAGAATTAGTCGACTGCACATTTAGTGTCTTGTGTAGATGCACCAAATGTTATCAAAAGTTGTTCTGAAGAGAAATAAGACAACTAATTCACAACTGCCTGGTTATCCACTTCTAGATATAGCCACATTGGCTGAAATAATGGAGAAATTGCAGTGTCTGTCTGTAAGCTGAATGGGTGGCAGGCTTGATGCCCAAGGGCATCTCAAAATTTTTGCCCAGGGAGATGGGTCAAGTCCTAGTACACCACGATAAGGAGAGTGTCCAAATGAAGGGTAGAATCTGAAGTTATGGCCACTACCTTGTAAATCAACTGGATGTATAATAAATACCTTTTCAGAGTAGACTTCTGTTAGGGGGAAGAGTTGTGGTATGCAAAAGGATGTGGTACAGAGGACCCTCCAAAATAGCTTTTTTTCTTCTGCTGGCATTAAACGCAACTAAACTAAAAGCTGCTTGCGGAAGGACAGAACTGATCTCTAACCTATTTTGCTAGAACAGGCATAGCAGAGATGAAACAGCAGGAAACAAACTGCATAGCAGTAAATCAAAATTGTCCTGCATTCAGCTTTCATCAGGAACAAAGCCTGAGGTGAGGCAGCCAGTTAGCAGGTACTGGTGGAAACAAGTGCCCTACCCCAAAAGACTCCTAAACCTTGACAGAAAAGATCCAATGAATGATTTAAAACAGTCTCCCTCACTTATTTATATATAAAAAAATAAAGGTAGTAGGAAGAGGGAGGCCCAAAGCAGACCATATCTGGTTCACTTACATGAAGGTTTTGCACCTTTGATGCCTGATCAAAAGGTGAATGGGCAAGAGACAGGGAACCAAGTCATGTCAGAGAATTAACTGTTGCACCTGGAACATGTGACCAAGAATATCTGGTCCTTCTTGTATCCCTTTCTTCTCCCACTTCGTGCACTTTCTTTCCATCTGGAAGAACTCAAGAAAATTAAAAGATTGAGGAACTAGGACTAGGACAAAGACAAGTCAACACAAGGACAGAAGAGTGGTGTCTGTCAGTCTTTTTTAAAACTTACTTCTTTGTAAGTGAAGTCATACCACACAGTTTCTGATTCATTCTAAGAAGCATAGCTGGAGGCTCTGGCAGCAGTGATTTTACCCATCAGTGATTAAATCAACTGAAAATAGAGTCCACAGTATTTCAGGAATGTTTATCCAACAGCTTACAGAAGCCAAAACACAGTAAGCTGAGGGAACAAACATTTTTGAATGGAGGTATTAATATACACAAGTTTTATTGCTCAGCCCAACTCATTTTGAGCAGAGGGTTCCTAATTGTTTACATTTAAGTTTAGATGGAAATGCTTTCTTTTCCCCCAAGGGTTAGTATTTTAATTCTTTTCCTACCTTCAAAACACATAATTCAGTATTTTCTACAGGCAGACCCTTCACTAGGATAAGCTATCAGCTCAGTAACTTCAACAAAACTATAAAAAAAATTCTTTGGTTGAGTCTCTGCCTCTGTCACCTTAGCATATTTGCATTCTTACCAACACAGGCATGTTTTGAAGAGCTGAGTAAGATTTTGTTCCAAGCAGGGCCATAACGGGGGGGAGAGGGGGTGCGAATCGGGGCGACTGCCCCTTTGGGGGACCCTGCGGAGCAGAGCAGCAGCTCCATGCCCAGCTGCTTACTACCCCTATCCCCAAATGCCACTGCTGATGGTGGCAGCAACTTCTTCAAATCCAGGCCCGTGGGATCGGAGCGGGGGCAGGGCCCCACACCCTGCTCGGGTCAGCTCTGGTTCCAAGAGGAAAAGAAATCATGGTCTTTATTCATGGAATTCAGTGCATGACTGAATGAAGAACAGAGGTTAATGGAAAGATTCAATGTTCCAGTCTATTCCTTTTAAAACACCCAAGTAAAAGTTTTCAACATGTAATCTGCTAAGGAGACCTTCATATGAAAGTCCTACTGGCAGCCATAATGTTGTCAAAGCTGACTCCCGGATCGCCCAAACAGCAGCCAGGTGAGGGACTATTGGGGTAGGGAAGGAGAAGAATGCTTGGAGTACAGTGCTCTCTGACTCCAACTCTTTCTTCCTACTCTGCCATTGTAACCCACCCAGTGAAAGGCATATACCACATAATATTTCTCCATGTGGCTTTATTTTGTCTTCTTATCCAAGTTATTATCCCTTTTGACTCAAGTATGCTAAATTCCAAGACTGTCTCAAGAAGAATGTCTTTGCAAACTTCTGTGAGGTTTTGTCCTGGTAATTCTTGCATTTCCATTGAAGACTTAACATCAGCATATCATCCTATACTTCAAAGTAGATATAAACTATACTTGTATCCATTTGTGTTTGAGGCTGGAATATACTAGTTTATGGTTCCCAAGATAAACTTTCATTGACACCTGTTTCACTAGAAACATTTAAATACCAGGAATCTCTTACTGGTATCTGAAATTTACCCAGAATAATACTTTATTTACAGTTTAAGCAAAATTAGAGAAGTTATAAAATTCTGATTGGAGAATACATTTTAATCTGATACTACTACTATTTTGAGATATCCAATATCTTTTTTATTGCCCTCTGTCTTGAAGAGTGCTATAAAGGACATCTACTTGCTATAATACTGTCACTAAGTTTGCAACAAATCTGAAGTACAAATCTGATTTTCCCACATAGCAAAATCTCACCCACAATTAGGGATTATTTTTCTGCATAGCTAACACCGTTGAAATCATTAGTGTACAAGGGTGTTTCAGAAAGTTAAGGCAATTTTGATGGAAAACCATTTTGTGTGTGATGATCATTTACTGCATCACATCACTTCTCTAGAGTCATAAATGATGGGTATATGTTTAGCAATGCTGCCATCAGCATTCCCTGCTACTGTTTAGTTTCCTCATTCAACGCACACAAAACAGTTATTTTAAAAAAAATGCCATTACTTTATGAAACACCCTCGCACATACTGAGTAAAAAATGAGATAGTCAGTAAAGAGCGCACTTTATCTATACTGTGGTCTACTATTGGCATAGCCTTACCAGTTCAAATATTCCTAATGTAGACAAACGTTTAATACTCACCATCATCTTTACAGTACAAAAACTTGTATCATGCATTACATTTCACAATTCTAAACAGAGTTAAAAGCTGTATACAGATAGTGTTTCATCTTTTAAGTGCAACCAACAGCAAGGTCTTTTTTTGACAAGTGTACAATGCTGCTGCTACATGATAGTTTAGAGCAAAATATGAAGAGTACTGTAACCAATACTACAGGAGAAACTTAGCTAGGTAGAATAGAACATCTTATGTTGGAAGCAGAATTCAGGGCAGTAGGTTTAGAACCTCATCTTTTATTAAGAAAGTACTATTGAATCTTTAATGCCACTAATATTAATGTCATCTTACTCACATTACTTCTTAGAAATTAACACCATACCTAGATATTGGTTCAGTTCAGGTCTCAAACACTAACACTATTCCCTATAGCACCTCTATTTTTTTAATTATTATTATTTTTTTTAGAAATAATCTCGTTTTCTTTACTTTGTGAGATGTAATAGGATTATATTCCAAGATGCTAAGGCTAAAATCATGTAAGATTTTCCTTTTTTTTTTGGTCTACCTTTTAAATATCTGTTTTCTAACAAGAACCTTTGAAACAAACATAAAACTATTAGAACTGCAGTGAGATCTCCACGATGAAAACATGACAAGGAGAAGTTAAGTAAATTTGGTATGTACAGATGCATTTACAAGAGAAGAAACTGAAAATGCACTATCAAGTTCTGAAGACAGAATTCAAATGTGGAGGGCTAAGAGGAATGCTACTGATCTATACAAGTGATTAACAGACTCAAACAAGGCAGCACCAAGCAACTAGGGATGTTCAGAAGAACAGACTTAAATAAGCATTTAAAAGGTTATGTAGTATTTGAAAAGGAAACAGTTTGGCAAACACATAGATGTATCCCAGTCACGTAAATCTTCTGTCCTAATATCTTACTATGAAACAATATTATAAGTAGTTTTATTAACAATTTAAATGTCAAAGCGAGTCAATTTTCCAGTCACACTAGAAAAATTGTTATCCTGACTTCTTAATAATTTCAGTCTTCCTATGTATTGGTAATTTCGTTATAGCTTTACTTACCCTGATCAAAGGTTTAAATTTAATCTGTGTACAAATAAAATTATTTTCATACATCAAGGCTGACATCGTGGGTAGTCAAAGAATATGTTTAATAAAAAATAATTAAACTTCCATTTGCTCTATAGAACATCATAGAAAGTAATTCAATAAATTACAAATGACTTTTTAAGACGCTTGTTCAACTACAGAAAGCAAATTCAGACTACACAGAAAACAACTGGCAAATATTGCAAATGTCCAAAAGAAAACCTGGACTGAGACTTGGATCATGAAGCGTGAAACAAGGGATAGAAATACAAGGCAATAACAGCTAAAGTTCTTTTAGTAACTACCAACACACACTTTATCATCACCTTGGATATCCTTTCAACTGTAACTTCAGTATTAGTGTAGTTCTACTGAGGTTTCCTTATAACCCTTAACTTTATACAACCATATTCCCATATTGTTTAGTTCACTGTGGGATGTATTTTCCTCTTCCAATTGATATTGATTAAAAATAAACCCGATATATTATGTTCAAGTCTATACCAGCCTTATTTGGAACTGTAATTGCCTTATTACATAGAAAGAGCATCACTAGAATGGTAACCAAACGCACTTGACCATGATTAGGAAAATACTTTATTTCATAAATCTGATATAAATTAGGTTTTAGCCACAAGATTAAGGATTTATTTTGTGGGGTAAGGGTGGGAAATGATGGTGTTGCTGAAATGCTCCATCAACAAACTAAGTTAATAATTGTGTTTGCAAAACTTTGGCTATCTTGTATATGCATTCTAGTTAAACAAAAGTGCTATATTACAAAAGGGCAAAAATATTAAATATGCAATACATCCTTCCATGATGAAGAACTGCTACCCCCTTCTCTTGGCAGGTTTTAATTTTCACTATTGCTAAGACACTGTATGAAGGGCCAAAAAAATCAAAATAGTATTTGTGGGAAAATACAGTAACCAGCACAATTCAAATGGTATTTGTATAATTGTAATACTGCTTCTATTCATGGGGTTATTTATTTTGCACACAGAAACTTATATTTTATTGGTAAAGTTCTTGGTAAAAAAACAACACAGTTTTGTTTACTGTACAAGCAAGCAACAGAACTATATCAAAATATACAGTTTTTTAAAATTCATCCCTTTGAAAAGCTTCTTCCATTATTCTAGTACCTGTATCTATTCTCTCTGAACACTTGTCTGTCCTTGACTACAAATGAAATAACTAGAGTAAACTGAAATCTCAGTCAGTTTAAAACATACATAAGAAAGAATCTAGGCGTCTACCATGTCAGAGTAATAGCAGCTTCAGAAGAAGGAGGAATTGTATCACACATCAAATATTACATAGATTTGATATAGTAAAGTGTTCTAAGGATTTGGATTTAAACAGACATCTTATGCGCCGTTATTATGGTTTCCATGAATAACTTGTCTTTCTTTACTATTCAAAGTGCTTTTTCTTAGTGGGCAACTCAGCATAATATATGAACTGATACCCTACCAATGATTTTGGGTTATATTTTATATTTAGTCAGATTTTAATCTGTAAAGATGTTAAAACTCAAAAAGAGTTAAAAACCATCTATATTTTTCTTTACCATTATCATCTGGTAATTTGAGGAGGTTTTATGACATAAAACACAAATAGAAATCTACAAAAACAAAGCAAACAAACAATTTTTACATGAATTATGCAGTGTTGAAAGGTCTTTTCAGTGGCACTTTACAGTAGTTTGCCTTTTCTGAGTCTTGGGGATACTACTCCTCAACTGGGACATTTTGTTTCTGTGGAGGGAGCCCAAAACTTTGCAAGGTATAAACTAAATAGATCTATATGGTGCCAAGTAGGAAGAGATAGGACCATTTTTGTGTTAACTTCCCTTTACTGTTATCAAGAGAACACTAGTAATGAACAAAAATGGTCATCTCTCTCACCAGATTAACGTGATCTCTTACAGGATGTGTTTAAAAACGAAACAAAACCTGAAAACAAGTATAGAAACCAATGTAAACTTCCTAAACTAACTCAGCTGAGGTAACAGGTAGCCAGTTTAATTGGCTGATTGGGAAAAAATTTCTCTCTTTTTTTTTTTTTTAAAAACACACTTGTACCTGAATTGGAAACAGCAGTGCATCACAACACTAGAGCATTTTCATGTAATTAAAGCAATGGATGGTGATGTAGATTCTACAGCTTTCATGACATTCATTAGCTGCCCAAATTATTGCTGAGTTTTGATCTGTAAATTATAAGTGTCAAGGAGGCTGTAAAACTATATTCAAATTAAATCAATAATATGCATAAAGTATTCTGTGTTCACTGCAAATATATTAAATATACAGCTCTTACTGAGCATTATTTTCATAAAATTAACCCCCCAACAAAATTATAATGCCTTTTGTTGTAATTTTACACCATTGTGTATTTGATAGTACATACAAGTTCAGAAACTTATGAACTTCAAGAAATATTACATGCAAAATGTCTCTGAAAGCAATTTGCACTTCTAAACAAATACTGAAATGTTCGGTCAGCAAATCATTGATGCACTCAACACTGGGTTATTTACAATGAAATAATTAAAGAATAAATTCAAAATCAGTTCATAATTTAAGTGCAGAGTCTGGGGTCAGTCTTCATCACTAGAATCCGAATCCTCAGATGAAGACGATGTACTATCAGATCCAGATGAAGCATCTGCTTTCTCTGAACCCTCATCTGTGCTGTTTTCATTATGAGAGTTTGGCTCTGTTCCCCCTTTGTCTTCCTGATCTCTAATCCTAGAATTTTCCTCCTTTTCCTCTGTAGGCTTGGCTGAGCCTGTGTCATTGTTTTCACTGTTCTGTACATCAAAAATATTAGATTGGGACAAAGCTGGGATATGGAGATTAAGGCCTGGAGTGAGAAGCATCCCTGGATAAAGTATATTGGACAAAAGTAAGGGGTTAAGAGCTAATGGGTTGGCAGCTGCAGCAGCAGAGGATGTTGAAGGAGAGCTTGATACAGAGTTTTCTCCACAATTGTCTTTGTTTTGGCTTTCTGTCCTTTCTTTCTTGCCATCTGCCTCCTTTGAGTCACTTCCCTTTTTATCCTCTGACACAGATTCTGTAGATTTAGTTAGAAGTCCTCCCATACCCAGCAAATTTGGTAATCCAGCCATCCCTGACAGTAGCATGGGGAACATAGCAGCCATGTTCTTAGCTTCTCCTCCAGTAGTTAGGCCAGCAGGCATTCCCATTAATCCTGCAGTTACTTGCAGTGATTGTAAGTTTTGCAGGTTTTGTTGCAAGGCCTGAAGAGTAGGTAGATCCACTCCTGGAAGTAATCCATTGGCTAGGAAAGGGTTGACAGATATATTTGTTGCTGTTGTAGCTGCTGCTGCTGCTGTTGCTGTTGCCTTGGCAATCTCGCTTTTAGGCCGCCTTCCCCTCCTGCTTACTTCTTCTCGCACTACAGGCCCAGTGAGAATACGATCGAACATACCTTCCGGAAGAAACCCCTGAAACAAACATTCTAAATTAATCTGAAAATTTAATGCCATAACACAAAGATAAAGATACAATGGTAAAAAAATAAAATAAATAAAAACTGTTCCAAGAACTTTTCTATTAACTGAATTTAGCACAGTAGTATAATTTATTAGGTAGATTTGCAACTGGTATGTGCTCCCAAAGTTATTCATAGCCCAAATCCTGCAATGAGACCTCACAGCCAGTCCCCTCTGCTCCCATGTAGAGCCTTACTGACTTGATGGGTACTTTCTGAAAGCACAGAGGATCATGTTTCCAGGCCTACAGGAAAATACAGAAGCCATCAAAATTCAAGATTTAATATGTAGTTTCATTCTGGAAATTTTCAATAAATGTTACTGTAATTTCCATATTACAATTATTTACTTACAAGTATACTTGTAATTGATTACAAAGATAACAGCTTGACTGACTAATGGGAAAAAATGTGAGTTGTGCGTAGAACAATAACATGTAACACTTGATTAAAACTTGTTAGTGTCTATTTTGCCTTGTTTTATCAAGCTGAATTTTATCTTGTTATATTCTTACAAGATACCAGAGACAAGCCCAAATAAACTGAAATGTTAGGGGAGGGTTTTGCTATAACTCTCTAAGTTCTGTCTAGTGATAATAAAGAACTCTAACTGCACGTTAATGTTCCCTTTAAAATTCAGTTCTACCTTGAAATTACCATAAAGACAACAAAAAATCACTTCTATTACGTCTCAGGTGATGTAAGTGAAGTGGACTCATAGCACTGTCTTCAGAGCTTTTTGTGCAAAATAACTTCTCTCAAAACATCTAAAATGGCAGAAACGTCAGTAATATAGTAACTTTAATAATGAAAATCCAAACTTCTTGAGTCTTAAGGTAAGAACTGTATTAAGTGAGTGACACTTTCCATATCGATGTAGTGAAGAGAAGCCCTCAAATTTTGTTATTTTAATCTAAATTTTAACAGTCATTTTTTGTAAATTACAGAATTTGTGGTTTTGTTGGTGAAACAAACACATCTTAGATTATTCTTTTCTACCAGTCTGCTTACACAAATGGGCAAAGTTTAAATGGCTGCTTAAATCATTATCACAAATCTGTGTGTTTTACGTAAGAATTTGAAATATAGTCTTGAAGTTAATTAATCCTAGCCTAGAGAAAAACTATCCAATTGAGTCACTGGAAAAGGGGAATCCAGTTCCTTCCGTCACACTTTTGGCTGGTATCTCATACAGCAGAGCACCAAACAGGATTGCAATAATGATACTGAAGCAGGACAAACTTCTCCAAAACAGCACACACAGGAGACAGAAGCCATAAAAAACAGTAAAGTTTTAAAATTGGTTTATGTGATTTAGAAATCTATGATATATTTTGCAAAACATACAAATGTCATTTTTGAAAAGCAGACTTTGGTGTTTTTGAAAACTTTGCTATCCCTACTTTTAAAGTCAGGCAGCTCTATAATAGTATTATATTCATTTAACTGAACAAGGGAAGATACTTGATCACAATTTTTCAATACATTAATGTCATCCCCCTACTGGAATCTCCCTAACAGTATAAAATTTTGGCCTAAAATATTATTAATAATTAATCAAATAATACTATATAACTACAACACCACCACAGCTATTTTAATATTTTGTTTGCAAGTTTGACCAGTAGCCCTTAAATCAAATTTTCCATTGTTCTTGGGCAAGTAACTTTATTTTGAAAGTGCAATTAAAATCATCATTGTGGTATAAGAAGAATAAATCTGATTTTTCACTATTAGCTGATCGAGAGAAGCTTTTCTGAGAGCCTCAAAATCTGCATGAAACAGCTGCCAAACTGTAAACTGAAACTGATATCTGTCTCTCCCACTGTATTTATATTATATTTTAAAAACCACAAGACTTCATATCATAGATCATGATAATTTGAACTCTGTAAATACTCACAGATTGTTTTACAACCTCTCCCCACTCAGGAGCTACTCCATATTCTGGATTTTCTTTTAAGAATCTGCATAAATCCTTCAATGGTGGGGCAAAAGCACCTCCCACCTAAAAGTTAAAAGGTTACATTTGTCAAGAAACGCACCTTGGGTTATGCTGGATTCTCCTGCTTTTATACCATAATTTCATTAGCATTTTTTCAAAAAAATTAAAATATCATCTAACAGCATTAAAAAGCAAAGCAGCAAGTCACATTTATCATTTCTTTCTGTCATAATATACTAAAATACATACTTTTAATTTGTACACATCAGTGGCCATCACACTTTCATATAGCAACTTCAATATCTGACAATCTGAATAATGTAAGATTTAGTATAAATGCCAGGATTCATTTTGCGTGACTGCTGAAATGGAATAGTGTTGTCCTGATAAAGAACATATGAATAATAGCAGTCAGAGCTTTTAAAAGACAGTTCAAATTCTAGTTTTTTTTAAAATGTTTATTTTTTGCTGGGTGAATCAATGCTATTCTGTCATTCCTGCTGCTTGCTAAAGCCTGAATACTCTTTTCAGCACACACTACTTACTGTCTAAAAAGAAGTGCCATTTCTGGCAAAATGACCTTTCTCTTCTTGTATTTTCTCACAAAATAAGACTGAGTTAAGTTTGCTAGACAGCATGTACTTGAAAGATTTCCACCAATGCAAAAAGCAAAGGAATATGCATATAAGTCTCCCCAAATTCCTATCATCATCTCCCCTCCCCTGTTTTAACTCTATGCAATAGAGAGGGGTAGAAGCATCAGAACTTGGCCTTGGCCAGGCCTAAATGGAAGCAGCAGAGAGAAGAGATGTTCCATGTACCTTCCAATACAAGCCCCATTTTAAAATTCTTACTTCCCTAACCTCCACATAACCTTAACCCTCTAACACAGGTCATCATCTCTTACTTGGCTCCCAGTTTTGCTGCTGAATGGAGACCTAAGAGAATCAGAAAGGGGATGAAGAGAAAAGCTGGAATAGTCAGGTCCCTGTCTCACTGTACCCTTGCACTCCACCTCTCTCTGGGCTCAACAATAGCTCAGGCCTTAAGCCTGCTTCTGGCAGGGCTCATGGCTATCGTGTGCCCCATAGGCACTAATGGGATCTCCATAAACTGCTCTTTATAGTCCCAACCCAAACCACAGGCTTAAACGTAGTGTAAACATAATCCCCTGGGCTACAACATAACATAAAGGGATAACAGCCCACTGTCCCTTTCAGACTATAAACCGTCACTCATTAATATGGCATCCTAGGCTGCTGGTGAGTTCCCAGAGCCCCACTATTCCTGCAGGCAGCAAAATGGTCATATTTTTAAGGCTCTGGTCACCCTCCCCAGTGGTGCTCCCCCTCCCCCGCGGTTTTAAGCTTTTAAACTTTTAGCCTTTTAACTGCAAAGAAGACCGGTGAGTGCCAAGCATCAAGAAGACTTCTCTATCCATGTTTTATTAGTTGATGTCATCAGCAGCAGCAGCAGAAGCGGCCAGCCTGGACCTGCCCCCTGCCAGGGCAGCTACTTCTGGACTGTCTCTGGAACCCCACATGGGGTCTGGAGGCCTTCATGCACTGCTGGCTGCTGTCTGATGGCGGCCCACAGCTATCAGCGGGCACCACCATGTACCTGAGGACATCAAATAGTTCCCTGCAGCTGCCAAGGGGAGACTCCCTTGCCAGCCCCAGCCTTGGGCTTGTATGTTCCCAGGGCCCTGCCTACTTCTGGTCAGCTGATTGCCTATAGGTGCCTGCTAATTATGCCATTAAGCTTGTTGCCCTGGAGACCTGCAGCTGCCGCTTAGCCTGTAGCGTTCCCTGGCTGAGCTATTATCTTAAAGAAACAAGGCGCCCCAGGCTCTCTGTTGCAACATGTTTTGACACAAAATCTCTTAAAAGGTCTCCCTACAGAACTGAGGTACACAGCTGAATCTCAGATCCACAGCAATGCTCATCACTGCTCTGACCCCAAGGTCTCATTATAGTCACCTTGCATATTGTCATTTGCTTTCCCAAAAGCCCAGTTTAGTTTCTTCATACCTTTCCCAGGCTCTGATTAATCTTCTTACACAGCTACATTTTTGTTTGGCTCTCCCCAGTACAGTCTCCTGTTACTCTACTACACAGCTTTAAACACTTCACTTTTAGGGAATATAATGGTAAACCAGAAATGAATGTGGCAGTTTGAAAGCAAATCACATCCCGTTTAAGCTACTGCAGCAGTCAACGTTGTATTGGTGCACAACAACCTGTTGATTAATGAAGTTTTTTTCAAAGTGTGCCTGAAATGGAACCAGGAATTATTTACCATATCTAGAGTGTGGGGGGACCATGGGTGCCGACTGAGAACTATTAAAAAAATGTGTGTAAAACCAGGCAAAGTTTCAAGGGGAATATTATTTTAAAGTGTTTCTTTTGCAAAACTGTGCAATCTTTTTGCTAAGACAGACTTAGAGAATGAAACCTTCTGAAAAAATGTGACAAATTAGGAGAGCAAAACAAAAGGATATGTCATGCTGTAAATTTGCATCTCACCACAGTTATAATTATAGAATCAACTGCTGACTAACACACTTCTCTATTTTGCTGAATCTTCCTCTCGGACTTAGCTGTCTTTGATTAAAGTACACACTTTATAAGAGATATTAAAAGAGCTATGATGGGTTATTCTTTTGACAGGTGACACCCAAAGGGCTAGTGAATGGTGCTCCTTGGTCTCTCCCAGGCAGCACTGAAGCAGCAACAACGTAGGGGGTCTCCTAATGCTAAACGATTACAACTTTCAGATGAAGTGATATTTAAAATTAGCATCTTGACCAGTCATGCTCTAGCAATATTTATAGAAGTAGAACTGTAAACTGGTTCTGGCCAAATTCTACTTGGGTAACCACAGTCTACCTCAAATTGATTTCAGTCAGGTAGGGCATTCTTTTTCTATCTTAAGAACAGCTGATCAATGCTTCTAGTAACTTTAGGCAGTTGTTAGACTGCAGTGTTAGGAGAAAAGGTTTCTATACATAGTCTATGATATCCTTGAGTTTCTTCTACAGGAAAAGGGCAATGTAACTGCAGTTGTACATAAATATTTTAATTTTAAAAATAGAAACCACTAATTGAAAGCACCCCAAAACTTAAAAAGCATTGGTTCTTGAGAAGGGGTCATATGATTTTACAATTTTAAAATTGCCTTGTGCCTTCTCTTTTATACCCTTCTAGAGTAAGAAGACCATTCACCAGCTAAAAGAAATCTTTAATTACTAGCAAATTGCCTGTCAAGAATGATGGGTGAGGATGTAGCCCTGTGTCCACTCCATCCTCGTCTGGGCAGGTTCCCTGCTTTCCCCCCTGCCACCTGGGGTTTGGCCCTGCTCCCCGCTTCGTTGGGCCTAGGCCTGCTCCTCCCCTCCCCCCCTGCCTGATGCGTCAGCCCTGGCTGGGCCCACTCCTCCTTGCCCCTGGCTGTTGCCATTGCTTCCAGGCAGCAGGGCCAAGGGGAAGCAAGGCCAGTAGCA
>NW_017728915.1:12880544-12889779 GCF_001723895.1 Crocodylus porosus
CTCTGCCACCACCACCCCCTGTCTGGAATGCTTATGGAGCACTCTGATTGCTTGTTTCAGATAACCAATCAGAGTGCGAATAAAGCCTTACAGACAGACAAAGGCTTTTATAATACTAGAATACTGTAAAATGTCTAGCTGGGCAAGAGGAGAACGTGTTGTGCTGGAATAGGCAGAGCTGCCCTGGGGCAGCTGCAAAAGCACCACTGACTGGAGAATGGATACTTTCACCTCTTGAGTTGGAGTGGGCTTTTTTCGCCAACCCCAGTTCTTGCAGTTGCTTGCTGCCTCATTCAGCCCATTCCAGCCCAGCATACTGCTCAAGTCTAACAGTTTCCCCTATATGCTCCTAGAAGTCTGTAACCATCTCAAATTCTACCTACATTTTTTTGTGCGAGTGACATGGCCTGTTTAATGATAGGCTGTTCAAATCACAAGGATGTTTGCATACAGACAGGAAGGAGTACTTGGATCTAGGGAGCCTACACAAAAACTATTTTCTCTTACTTTTAACCAAAGCAGGAGACAGCAGGACTAGACAAGCTTCTAAAAAATTCATTTTATGGAAATGTGCATGTTTTCCTTAAAAGTATAAGCATTAAATATTTGTGATTTGAAAACTTTTCCAACTTGACTCAATCCATTTTGAAAGCATTACATTTGTCTTTGTTAAGTCATGTGTGGCAGGGATGACATACCACCTTTCCAGAAAGGGTAATTCATTGTTCTAATATTAAAAAACCCTTACTCTGTCTGTCTGTAATACTTTACTTGCATTCTGATTGGTTGTCTGAAACAACTTATCAGAGTGCTCCAAGAGCATTCTGGACAGAAGGCGGTGATGCCGGTGTGGCAGAATGCCACCATGATGGCAGGGATGGAGCGACTACCAGTGGACTCACCCTCCCTGCAGGCAGTGGCACAGGGCGCTGGCCAAGGAAGATGGAGGGGACAGCGGGGCAAGGTCCCCTCCCCTCCCCCCTGGGAGATGGCAGTGGTGCAGGGTGGTGGTGCTCTGTACCCACCCACCCCTCCCCCTCATCATTTTTGACAGGCAATTGGCTAGTTCTTTAATAAAAAGGCTTTCACTGATCTGTAAAAGAACTATTGCATTAAATCATATTATTAAGAACATTCCCCTAACACATGTAAAAATATCCAGAGTATCTCCCACTTGGGACAGAATCAATCATACATACTCATTGTATTTACTCAAATATAAGACAAGGTCCCCCCAGATGGCATGGGGAAAAAAAGCCCCTTGTTTTATAGTCACATACTAGGAAACCTGTGGAGCCGTGTGGCTAGGTGGCAGGCAACCCCAGTACTTTAGCACCCCTGTACCCCAGTCAGCACCCTGTCACTGTCTCCACATACACTGTGTCACACCTAATTACTCTGCTGTAAGACAGTACTGTCCCTGATGGTACTATTTCACAGCAGTTAATTAATTTACTGTGCCCCAGTACCAGCGCACATGTAGACTGTGACGCTTTACTGCAAAGCTAATACACCAACTCCACAGTAAAGCGCATGTTTACATGCACCCACTTTGTATTATATTTAAGTAGGTGCTAAAGTGCCACTTAAAAGTGTTTAGGAATACCTGTGCTGAAACTTACAGCAGTTTAAAAAAAAAAAAGTATAATGTAACAATTCTGCATGAGCTAAGTGTTTGGGTACTGTATGCAAACAGCTACAGTAACATTGAATTTCAAGGATATTATTTTCAAATTTGTTCTCACTTCCATGTGCTCAAGGAGATCATGCTCTGACAGTAAGGGGGTGGGGAAAGGCGCTACCTGACCCCCCCAGATACATTTTTCCCTGTCATAGCAGTGGGAGGGAGACAAATTCAAGGCAAAACTTCCAATAATTATATTCTATACTTGGAAAATTATAACAAATTTATAAATTTTCCATGAATAGAATCTAATTTTTTTTTTGGGGGGTGGGAAATCATCTTGTATCAGAATCATCTTCTAATCAAGTAAATATGGTACTGCTTACAGAATACTTGGATGGTACATCCGGTAAAACAAAAAGATCCTAACAATTTGGGGGCATTAGCAGGACAAATATTTTTGGATGCCATTCATTCTATTGCACAGAACCATAACACAAGCCATGAATCATATGAATCACCTGAACCCTCAAAAAGGGACCACTTAAAGTTATTTCCAAATAATGAAAGTATAAAATGTAATGTAATTATAACACCTGCTATGCAGTAATAACCCACTAATGAAACTCATTTGACCCTTGATTCTGTTCAAGTATGTTTTCCAGTAAGTAAAACATGGCTCCAGTCTTTTTTTCTGCCTTTCCAAAATGCTTTGATCATTTAGAACACACTTGCTCAGGAATTACTACTATCTTCTGAAATCTCAGCTTAAAACTCAACTATTCATGAAATTAATCTCAGTCTAGACTGGTTGTATTTCAGCTGTTTCTCCCCTTTGAACATGGAATTGAAGTAGTTAGTATTGAATAGGTCTTGTATCAGGGAGAATTTCACATAGTAGGGAACATATGATACAGTATATATGCAAGACAATTTCCACAGCATTTCTAGAATAATTCTGCAGCAACTTACTAAAATATTCCTATTATCCTTCATGCCCTATATATAAAAACTTAATATAGTAACATGCAATTGTATATGAAAGCTCTTTTAGAGAGACTAGTTCTTCGTATCACATAACTTATGTAATTGGACAACATAATGGCAGGCACAGAAAAGTGAATACCTTTCTAGCATTTCTTCTATTGATCAGCTGAACACGTTCTTCACCAGTGAGACTGTTAACATCCAATTTATTAGGGTTTCGACAACGATGTCTCTTTTGTTTGGGCCTCCCATCATGAAGCTGCATTCGCTGTCATAGAAGAATTTTTAAAAAATATTATTTTTAGACCTTTATTTAAAACTACTTCCAAAAGTAGTTTTGCAAGCACCTGCTTGTTTCTTCTTCTAAGACACCCTCTCATTTTCAGCTAATGCTTCATATTTTCAATAGTACACATAAGTTTAAGTTGCACAGCTAAACAAGATATATACTTTTTCCAAATAGTGTATAGATAAATCCTGTGGAATTTCTGTGTTCTATTTTTAGAATTTTAGTCATGTTCTTTCTAAATTAGTACAGTTAGAGTGTTATTTGGAGTAGTGATATTTATTGGGACGTAATGAGTACAAAACACTAGGTTTTAAGGGAGTTTAACTTACAGCAGACTCCAACATACCCCTACAGGCTGCACTACAATCCAGAAATTCTTTAGGGCCAAGTACTATAGATACTCGCTTGCTTTACGTGCACTTTCCTGTAGTGATTTGTAGGAGAGGTCTGTGCAGAGATACCCATATTGAGTCTATGGTACTCTTGTGGTAGGGAAATTCTTTCCCATTCCCTTCACATTAGGGGTGTTCAACCCCTGGCCAGTGGACCAGATCTCCAGTGCCTTGTCATCCGGCCTGTGAGGAGTGCCATGGACCACAGTCCTGCACACTGAATCTGGTATACAAGGCAACACAGGGTCCAATTCTGGTGTGCAGGGTCAGGCAGAGGTAGTCTGGGGGGCCTGATATCCATGTGCAGGTTCAGGTGGAGGTGGGTCAGCGTCTGATCCCAATGGAGGCGAGTTAGGGTTCTGGGGCCCCATTCCCCGTGTACAGGACCAGGCAAAGAAGGCACAAGGTCTCAGGCCCTTGATCCCCACATGCAGGGCTGCGCAAGGGTGTTGTGGTTCAGACCCAGGCAAGCAGGCCTGATTCCGGGTTGCAGGGTCCAGCCTTGCACCACTCATTTGGCCCAGAAGACCAAAAGGTTGAGTACCACTGTGTCGCAGGGCACTTCCGCGCCCCGCTCCTAGCAAGGTTATGAATTTAAGGGGGGAGGTGTGTCGCAGGGCACTGAAGTGCCTGCTTCTAAAGAAGGACAGGTGTGGGTTGCCGGGGCAACCACAGGGGTCAGCTGACCGGAAGAGGGCAGGGCATGGCCTATATAAACAGCCTAGGCTGAGGCCAAGCGGTCAGTTCCCCTCTGGCAGCTGAGAAAGAGAGCTCTGCGGGAGTAGAAGCTAGATGGCCTGACCAGCTTCAGTAGAGGACTCGGGGAGCAAGCTCTGGTAGGGTTTTGAAGGATGATTAGCCAGAGGGCTTAGAAATTGTGTTTTAGCCAATCTGGCGTGAAGTTTATGCGGTAGCCCAAGGGTGGGAGTTTTCTGTTTTGGTTGTTGTATAAGACTGGAGGACTGGGTGAGGTTGTAGGGGTAGGAGGAGGCCTCATGGGAGCTCCCCAGTAGCGTGGGGGTTCCTGGCGCCGGAGACGGTGCCGCGTTTTGGGGGTTGCATAGACACTGGCCCAGCGGGGCAGTGAAGTGTGGGGTGAGGAGCCCCAGTGCGAGTGAGCGACCCGGGAAGGCGGGTCTGGGGGCCAGGCATGGCTACGGCCACCTGAGCCTCGGTGGGGGCTGTAGACCCCGAGAAGGGTGTGCAATGACCTGAGCCCTGAGAAGGGGCACAGTGCATTGGGGGCCAGGCATGGCTATGACCACCTGAGCCCCAAGGGTGAGAAGCCCCAGGGAGGGCGCACACAGGCCCCAGTGTGGGCGGGAATCACACGAGCAAGGCCCAGGGAGGGCGTGAGCGCAAGAATAGAAGCCCCAGGGAGGGCGATCGTATCGGGATAAGCCCCAAGGAGGGCATAACGGAAATAAGAAGCCCCGGAGAGGGCGAGAGCTCAGAGGCGAGCCCCAGAGAGGGCGAGCGTGACAAGACTACTCAACAACGTCCGGGACATCTGAGAGGCTTGGGGAGTGGTATTAGGGGTGGTAGGAGCCACACATAGCCCTGTGGCAGGAGTGCACAGCATCACTGGTAGACAGGGTACCGGTGAGAGTACGCTAAGGGGTACCGTGTCCAAGGGGGTAAAAGGCAGCATCCCTTAATACTTTTGTCAACAAAGATGTGGTGGGTGAGAACGAGGGTGCAAGAGCACCCACTTGGCATGGTAGGGGGTGCCAGGAGAGATCATGGCCGCTCCTGGGACCCCGCCCCGTGACACACTGCTTTACACCATCAGAGCAGTTAACGAACACAAGAAGTGGCAGACCAGCTGTTATGGGGGTTTTGCTACCTTGACACTTCTCAATTACTGACCACTTATTAATATTAGCTTGTTATACAAGTATAAAAACTGGAAGGTGTACGTGTACTGACTTCAGTTTTACTACTTCTAGTTGGTTGGCCAAAATGTACATTCAGGGAAATGCTATTGAAGCAGAATGGCTGCTAAGTCACCACCACAAAAGGCCATGCATTCATGTTTACTGTAATGTAGTTAAATATTAGCATAACAGCAATTCCATAGTTAGTTAAACTGACAATTATAAAAGAGAACAACTTTCTCTGATACTACTTTCCCTATTACACAGTGTAAAGTGCAAAGTATACACAGCTTGGTACTGCAGGAAAGTGTGCAGTTAAAGAAGCTTTCTTTTCACTGTTCACCAGCCTACTGGCATGTAGTTTTTTGACAAAACTGAAAACTAAGCTAATTGACACATAGTTCGAGGACAGAACAGCTGTTGAAATAAATAGTAATTATAACATGTATTTAGCCAAGTTGAGAAGTAGAACATCCTAACCCAGAGCCCAGCAACTCTTGTTTCAAACAAACAGCATAATACCTGAAAAGTACAGATGTGGGACAAGAAAAACTATTCACAAATTCTGGTTGAATCAGCATAGCCTTGGCTAAAAAAAAAAAAAAGCCACAAAAAAAACAACCCCACCTCCCAAACCCCTCCCAACAGATATATCTACTAAAATGTTTTGACTTTTTATTTTGAAACAAAATTCAAATAACATATTCAGCTAAATAAGTAAAAAAGATTAAATCAAATGTGTTTAATTCAGAACAGTGTTATTTTTTCCTTGGGTGCTTCGTATTTGTTAAGAAAACTAACTTTTTTGCTATGGATCAATCGAACATTTTTTTCTTTTGGCCACCATTTCCTTTCAGAAAATTAATTATTCTAGCAGATTTGCTGTAAGTTTCTTCAACTTGTACAGGTTTATAAGCATGACAGGGTTAAAAAGGATTGGCCTGAGATAAACCAGTCATGCAAAAGAGGAACAGAACCAAGGGCTGATGGAAGTGGAATAGAGTGAAGATTAATTATTTCAAATTCTTCTGAAAATGAAATATTAGCATTTCATTGAAAGTTTACCAGATCTATAGGTGTCCATGAAGAGATAAAAGGAACAACAAAAGTCTGCTGTGATGCTTCTATTTCCTGCTTTTTTTGGATTAATAAAGCTTCAAAAAAGGGTAATGCATCTTGCCACTGATTACTTTTTCTTTTTTATAATATACTATACCTAGGAATTAGGTAAAGCATACAAATTGTATGTGAAGGGGTTGAGAGAGAAACCAGGAGATCCCACCCTTATTATCTGAGAACAAGTTGAGCAAAAGAAATTATATATAGTGTATATTACAAATTTAAAATATAACATACTAACATAGAATGAGACCTGCCATTGAATTAACCCGGAATTAAAAAGAATACTCACAGGAATAAAAGCTCCTAAATCTTCAACATAGCTAGGATGTTCCTTGAGCCATTTTTCTAAATCCTTCCTTTTTGGTGCATCATCACCTGCAAGCCTTGTCCCATCCTTCAGGTTAATAACAGGAACTGGACTTTCTTCATCAAGTAAACTTTGGGACTGGGCAAATGTAAGTGTTGGGTTTATTCCTGGAGCAATTTGAGAGGTGTTAATTCCTGGACTAACCTGTAGAAAGAAAAAGGGTTCTGAGAAATATTCAAGGTACTGCAATAAATCTCAATGAATTCATGAAGCAAGTGAAAATTAGTACTTGTTTTATATGTATTACTCTGCTAAATATGAAAGTCCAGATCCTGCAAAGACTTATTATTTAGGCATGTTAAGTCAAGCACGTGAATATTTGATACCTACAGGAAATTTTTTTAAACAAAATCCACAAGCCTTAAACTGTGCCACTGTGTAATACACAGTATGATCAGATTCAGTAACTAATGTGTGGAGTAAATAAGTGGAAGGAAATGCTATTTTTAAGAGTTGCTAAGAAGTTTTTAGTTTGTTAAACTATACTACTAATTCAATTTTGAAAAAGAACCACATGCATTTTGTTTCTTTAGGGATATTACAAATATAAATTTTGCATTTATTTTCAAATTTTACCAGTTATATTTAAATTATTATCATCTTAGAGTGACCAATTTCAGCTGAATCACTTATAAAATAAAATATAACAAACGTTTGGCCATACTGAACAACAACTATACTGAACTAAGACATTCACAGTTAAATGGAGCTTATATTTTGGATATAGAATGAGATTTACTTACGTGATTAGGTTGTTTATTTCTGTTTATAAAGAGGATATCAACACCCTCCACATTCTTCCTCCTTCCTCTCCTCTTTTTCACTACAGGCTGGCTGTCAGCTATTACTCCATTAGCACTAGCTGTTAACAGATTGGAAGTACCTAATCAAATATAAGATGCAATAAAATTAACAAGTCAAAAGCTTGTTTTTCTATATATAATCAGAAACACATTCAGTTAAATAAAAGTTCATAAAAACTTTGGAATTCAGGCTAGTTTATAGATTTTTATATGTAGAAATTATCCAATGGACAGAGGAAAAGTCTAACAAGTACTGAAAAATAAGAGAAATCCATTCACTATAGTAGCAACTAAAACAGCAAAACATAATATTTAATATAACTTCCCCCCACACTGTTACAAGGAAAGAAATTTAATTTGAATGGATTTATTTTTGTTTTTAGAACAGAACCAACCAAAGTGGCCCGGATCTGTGAAAATTATCATTCAGCTCTTAGCAGGATCATGATTAGCTAACAGCAGTTTTTAATTTTCATGAAAAAAATACAGTAAAACCTGTGCTAACCAGCATGTTAGTAACTGCCATTTCTATTAACTGGAATTTCTGGCCAGCCAGCTGGATGTGGTGGTGGGGGGACGACGACATGACAGGGGACGGGGAGGAAGCTTGCACGCTGTTGCCACCCACCACTGCTACCAATCCATGTCCGGCTGCCCCCACCTGCACCACATCCAGCTGAAAACCCTTGCCTCAGGTAACCAGGATTTTTATATAACCAGCGTGCCACGTTCCCCACTTATGCTGGTTAACACATCTTTTACTGTATTTTCATTTTTTTGCCCTTTGATATTTTTTTCCTTTTTAATATCCTTAGGGGAACAACCTGCCTCCCCATAGTTTGAGAGAGAGATCAACACATGGTAAAATGTTACCTTTTATGCACACGGAAATGCAGTCTCCTTGTTCTATGATCGGAGACAACACCATTCATCTGACACTGGTGTAGAGGCAGGTTGTTAGCCTCTTGTTCTTTGTCAGGCCCTCACAGATTGACTATGGGGACACTGGGCAATTTTACACGTGTTCCCAGGTGCTTTAATTAGCAAGCTGTGCTAATTAAAAGCACTTGTGCACCACATGCATCAGTGTTGCTGTGCATCCCTGCACTGAAAAGGGTGGCAGGGCACCTTGAACTGAAGTTAATCAGATGTGTTTTATTTCAAAGCACCCCGCCACGATTTTGTCAGCACAGAGACACACGGTGACACTGATACACATGACATGCAAGGTTGCCAATGGGCCATTTTTCCAGCATGGGTATTCCCCTGAAACAAGTAGTAGTGGCACAACTGTGTGCCGCTGCTATTTGTCCTCAGGGAAAGGTATGTGCACACTCATCTGGATGCTCTCTAAGGATGCGTCCAGATGAGCACACACGTGCCTCTAGCAACAGCTCAAAGCCCTGAGACACTGCAAGAGGCACGTGCGGGAACAAAAAAGTGTTCCTCATGCTGCAAAATTAGACGCTTGGATATCCAGGGGTCAAAAAATACCCCGGGCAAAAAAAGTGGGGCAGGGCATGATCCAGGACTGTGCCCTGAGCCAACCAGAGGCTCGGGTCTTCTACAGCCAGCCAGAGCATCTCTGTGGCTGGTCCTCACCCTGGTCCTGAAGCACACTGACTGCCCATGCAGCATGCCAGCTACAGGGAGCTGGACCCAGGCTTCATGGTAAATAGGGGGGTCTGGAGGGGGGGAGGGGACCACAGGGGGACCCCCAAGCCCCCCTGACTGCTGCTCCGCTCAGCCCCAGCTCCAGCTGATTCCTGCAGTG
>NW_017728915.1:12889879-12959234 GCF_001723895.1 Crocodylus porosus
ACTCACCAGCAGTAGCAGCTGCCATAGGGGTCACCGGGGTGTCCTGGCAGAGCCCTCCCCACCCCCCCCCAGCACAGGGCAGCAGGGACTGGCCCTGGCCACCTGGCACCCACACTGCCACATTGCATGAGTGCAGCCCAGGTTGGCAGGGGGCTGTGTGGCTCCATGCACTATCAGGCAGCTGGGGCCACTCAGGATGAGCGGTGCCGGGCCCTGGGTGACAGCCAGTGGCCCCAGCTCCCTGACAGTGTGCAGATCCATGGGACAGCGATTTGGCGGGCTTGGGGAACAAGTGGAGCCACAACTGGGGGGCCCACCCCCCTCCCCCAGTGACTGCTACTGCCAATGAGTGCAGGTTCTTTTGTTTGTTTTAAGTGCCAGGAGGCTGAGACTGGGTGGGGCAGCCATCAGGAGCCTGGGGGTGCAAGCAGGGGGTGGGGCTAGGCAGGGCAGCAATCGAGGGGGCTGGAGGAAGAAGTGGGGGTGGGGTATGTCAGCCCTGCAGGGGGGATAGTCCCTCTGGGGGCCATGTGGCCCCTGTTGGGGGGGCTGTAGCCCGTTGGGGGGGCAGCCCGTTAGCTGTGTGGGGGACAGGGGATCCATCCCTCCTGAGCAGCTCCCCTCACAGTCCCCTTATGATCCACCCATACCCACTCATGCACCCCAAGGCCCCCCATAGCCACCTACATTCCTCCACCCCTCTTCCTACCCCGCTCATGCAAACCCCATATCCCCCCAGCACACACCCTGTATGCCCAGGTGCCAGACAGGATGAGACCTGCTGGCAGGAGCTGTGGCTGCAGGGACAGCTGTCCCCACATCCTGGTTAGTGAAGGGGTTCTGAGAGAGCTCTAACTGCTCTATGGTAAGAAAAGCAAAAGGCAAACAGCAAAATATATACATATTTAGAAGTCATTTTATTATGATGATAGAGACACTAGTAGGTTTCCAAATTGTTTTAACACTGTAGATATATCAATAAAACACTGCCCAACTGATCGCTGTCTCTCTCTATATAGTGTTCTTTTGTTTTAATTGTGGAGGAACATGGATTTCGGGGTATTTTACAGTGTGACTTTGGGATTTTTTTTATTACAGATTTTTCAGTTTTCAAACAGGGAAGACCAGAATTCCTGCCAGGGAGGCAAGTGGCAGGACTCAAGCAGAGGAGCCTGCTCAGAGCTGGCACCTTGGACCCAGCTGGAGGTGGCTGACCTCCTGGCCAACTGGAGCCCGGAGGACATGCTTTGACAGTTCAAAGCAAGCCACCACACTGGGAATATCTTCCAAGCGACAGCTGCCCAGATGGCCAGGCAGGGGAACACATGGCAGTAGTGCCACACAAAGGCCAACTCTGCAACCACAGTCCACTGGCAGCTGACCCAGAGAGGCAGATGTCTCTACTGGCTATGCAGTCCCCATCTGGCAGATGCATATGCCTGCATATATAGATGCACCTTAAGTGTTTATTTCAGTGATTCTCAAACAGGGTGTGGCAATATTGGCACTGTTATGAGCGTAAACACCTAGGCTGGAGCAGACATTACACAAACTGGTTTAAGTAATCAGAAACTGGTTTAAATCTGTAACAGAACAGAACTTCACTGCACATAAACCAGTCTGAAAGTGGCTGAAACCAGTTCAGATAAACCTGGTTGAATGCAGTATCAGACTTAATTGATTTGGCTCAAGCTGGTTTATGCAATGTCTGTCCTAGAACTTTTCCTGGTTTGACTTAAACCAGAGTCCCCCAGCACCCCGGCATGCTTTCTGGGCCGGGCAGCGCCCTCTTCCAGAGAGCTGGGCTGGCCCCTCCCCTGTGCTCCCTGGCTGCAGCTCTGGCAGAGACTGCACGTACAGCGGGGTCTGCCTGGCTTCCTTCTGCTCCCCCTCTTCTCCCTTACCACCGCCTGCTGAAGCAGGGACTCCCTCTCCCCTCTGGCTTACATAGACACCTCACAGCATTGGCTAGCATACCACATGCTGTCTACAGTCTGTGCTGTAGGAAATGGGACAAAGGCAAATAGCAGTGCCTGCTTAGGGCTTTTTGGAGCTTTTAGGGCTGGTAATGTCCCTCTGTTCCTTCCTTGGAAAAGCTGTTTAAGAAGAGCTTGAACTAATGAAGAGAGGCTGCTGTTTTCTAAATGAGCTGACAAACACTGGATTAGGGGTGATAAACACCGTGTTAGCAACTCCCTCCTGGGCTGTTGGGGGAAGGGGAGGAAGGAAACCCTTCCCTAATCAGAGCATTTTGCTGGGGCCTGGCCACACCCCACCTCTGCTCAGCACTGTGAAAGGGTGGGAGGGCTGCTCTAGCACCCCCGGGCTTCTAGCCTGAGCCACTACTGGCATGTGCCTGCACTTTTCCAATCCAGGGGGGATGCTCATGCAGTTACAAACCGGTTTAGCCTAGCCAGGTTAGATTAACCTGCAAAGATTGAAACAATTCAGGCTTAGCCTTTTTGAATGTCTGTCCCTAGCCCTAAACATGATTCAGAAGATAAACTCAGAGATTTCAAGTAGGAATCCAGAGTGTCAAAGCCATTCTGACCTACTGTGCTTCCCAGTTTTTTGCAACTAAGAACTGCTCTATTATTTTTTGTAATCAAGAACTGAGTAAATGCCTAAAGTTGGCATTTTCTGAGTGCCTTAAGTCCAATAAAGGTGAGAACCACTTGTCTATTTTATGCTTACTTTTCATAAGGACTACTGCCTAATAGATTACAAAGTCTCCATAAAACCCATTAATAACTGAAACACAGGAGACTATAAACACAGTTTTAGTAGGTTTTTAAACAAATTATAATGTGGGGGGTAAATCGTATCATTTTAGAAATAACCAAATGAATACATATTCAGAGCAAATATCTCCATTCTTGATGCATCTATTAATAAGTATATTTCAGAACATTCAATTTACAATTAATATTTCAATTTATTAATAAACCTTTTAAAGATTGCACAGATGCACACGGATCTCAAAATGCATTTATGATCATGAGATCATAGTGATGCCAAAACAGTTGTGACAACTGAGCAAGAAGAACAAGATGACAATAGAATATGAATGTATAAAAATGTTTTTACTCTAGCACAGAATTGTAGTATAATAGGGCTGGCAGGGACCATAGGTCATTTAATCCACCACCCTCTTTTCAAATTAGGATCATTAGTGGGTAAAATATCCCAGACAAAAGTTCATCCACTTGCAGTGGAAGAAAAGTTCATCCACTGCCACAAAAGATTTCACAACCTTTGTATGTAATCAGTACCAGTGCTTAATCACCCTCATTGTTAGAAATTTTTTCATAACAGCTCATCAGAATTTATTTATTGTAATTTATTCTTATTAAGTCCCTTTGAAAAATGAATCAGTCTCCCCCATCATCTTTTTAATAACCTTTTTTGTACTTGAAGACTGTTATCAAAGACTCCCTCCCTCAGTCTTGCCTTCTCTTAAATTTTCTAGAACTCTAATAATTTTTGTTGTTCTCCTCTAGACTCTGACTTTTCCATATCTTTCCTGAAGTGCAGAGCCTGCAAATGGACACAATACTTCATGAGGTGTGACTTGTGCTGAATAGCATGGAAGAATCGTTTCTTGTGACTTACATGTAACACTCCTGTTAACACATTCTAGCATGCTGTTAGAGTTTTGGTTTTTATTTTTAATAAACTGTATATTATACTATTAAGTAACAGTCTGATTATGGCCCACTGTGACCCCCATTCCCTACAGTCCTGCCATCTAGTTAGCTGTTCCCCAATTTATATTTGTGCATTTGTTCTCCTTTAAGTATATTACTTCATATTTTCCTTTATTGAATTTCATCCTATTTACGACTTTTTCCAAATGATTGGTCATTTTAATAGAATCCTAATCCTGTCCAAAAAAGTTCTGGCTACCACACGCAGCTTTGTCATCTGCAAATTTAAAGGTACATTTAATTCTATCTTCCATATTATTAATGAAGATATTGAAGTGTAGTGGACTCAGAACAAATCCCCTTGTTTGTCCTCCCCATTTGACAATTAGATGCTGTTGAGGTCTGTTTGAGCACCAGTATACAATCGGCTATGCATCCATCTTAACATGATTATGTCTAGATTGTATTTCTTTATCTTACCAATGAATGTTGTGGGAGACAGCATCAAAAGACTTACTAAAATTGCAGTATATCACATGTATGGTTCTCCACACATCCACAAAACTTATCAACCTAATTTGCTTCTGTGACAAGGTAAGGCATGACTTGGACTTGACAAAACAATGTTTGTCATTACATACCTCCTTGTTATTTTCTAGATGCTACCTAATTGATTGATTATGCATGTACTCCGCAGAATGTACAAATAACCTTTGATATTAAATGGCTTTCAAAACTATCATTAAAAACAGGCCCCTAAACAAATATCTGAATCTAAATTTCAAATATTTGGATTAAAATCTGAAATGTTAATCTAAAATTAATCTCTATAATTATTATATGCATACTCTGTGTGACGCATACGATTTTGTTCATTAAGTTTGTTATTAAAATTAAACTATCAAAGCATAAATCTTTCTAGGCTACCATCCTTTATAATAGATCACAAAGATAGTACATGGTAGACAAAAGTATAATAGTTTTTGGTTTGCGTTGACTTGCAACATACAATGTCTTTTGATCAGTGATCATTAAAGTAAACTATTACTTTTATAAATTACATTTACCTGAATCTGGCAAGGATTTAGGGAAATTGACAAGGCTGGTCTCTGACGCATTCTGGAGTTCACGAAGCCGAGCCAGGTATTGCTGCTGTCCTAACGTGCCTTCTTCGCTCTCAAATGGCCTTTTCTGAGAAAGCCCCTGCTTCTGAAAAGTCAATTTCAAACCACCTTCCTGTTAAATAAATCCCAGGGTTAGAAGATCCGCTTCTGAAACAGATAAGGCCACTTCATAATTCAGGATTCTCTCACTCACAGTTACTCCAGAAGGGTTGAGACAGAATAAGACCACACAAGACCTTAATCAAGCCTTGCTTTTCTTTCAAGATACCAATCTAGCTGAAAATTGTATGGGACCACTTCTATTAATATAGATTTTTCAACAAACGTGACATCTTAACTGAAAAATCTAGGCATTGAACAATATGCCTGTTTCCCTAATCTCATTCTTTGTGAATCCAAGATCCATTTAGTAGAGTTTTCATCCATTTGTATGTGTTACCAATATGTTTTAAATGTCACATATACTTTGAAGTTTCTGTTTTGTATGTGAAACTGGGAAACTAGTTTTTTTTATGCCTCATGATTTTATACAGTGCTAATTAGAGTTGGGAATGTTCTAATGTTCAAAAAAGCCAACCATAATGGAGATAACCATTGCTGTTACCCAGTTAGAAACTGCACACAACAGTGTTGGAGGAAGCATCTGAACAGCAAAATTTCAGCAGGGCAGAGGGAAAAAAAAAAAGTAATGGTGGTCCCTCTAGTAGGATAGGCAAATTTAGAGTAATAAATGCCCAAAAGAAACAGATCCAAATACCCACAAACAAGTGTGTAAAGGAAGTAAGAGTGAGAGCAGGCAGCCACTTGCAGATAAAGCATGCTGCACCCCGCAATCGCAATCAGGTCCTAGGGCAATAAAAATAAACATACGTCATTGATTTTCACTGTAAACTCCTTTTCTCGTACATGCTTCTTCACCTTTGACATCTGTGGTGACTGATCACGTTCTTCTTTAACACCTGCACTTGGGGGTGTTGGTACACTGGGTTCACTGTAGTCTGCAGCTGCACCCGGGCTGTCCAGAAGTTTGGTTGTATAGAAAGATGCCACCGTATTGTTGTCATAACTTCTTCTTGCTGAAGGCCATTTACCTTTCAATACTGTTTGACAAATACTGTCTAGCCGGTTAATCATAACTCGATCCTAAAAAAACAAGGAAAAGATTTTACAAGGGTATTGCTTATGACATGCGAATATGCTGCCATTCAAAATGAAAAGAAATCTTATTTTTCTCAAAATCTGAGAAGGGACAATGTCAATATTATTGGCACTGTACTTGGATTCAAGGAGGTGAGGATTCCATTCTTGGCTGACCACAGACCTATTGTTTTGATTTAAAGAAAGCCACCTAATCTGTATGTCCCACTCAGACATTTAACAAAACACATTTCTCGCACATACAAGCCCTCACACCCTGCAAATACATAAGACACATACTCCCATTGATTTTACTGGGCCTACACAGAATTGTAAACAATGCAGAACTGTTCGTAGGGTTTGGCCGTAATTCTTTAAAACTGTTGCTCGCTATATATTTTCAGAATACCTAGCATAATATGCCTCTGACATGGGCTGAGGTGTTCTAGGTTCTATTTGTAACACATTCAAAAATAAGGATGCTTTTCACAATTTTTTAAGTGACTGAATCTTTAATATTTCTGATTCAGATATTTCAGGAGCCAACCCAGCAAAGCACCAAGCACATCCTTAACTTTACACACCACTGATCCTACTGAAGTCAAGCTAATACATAAACACTGTATACTGAATCACTCTGATAACATGTCTGGGAATCTTTTAAATCTTCATCATTTAAAAAAACAATAACATTTACTAATAAAGTTTAGGAAAAAAAGCAAAACTGCCCAATAGGTAATGTACATTTCATACATTTTACAGTTTTCCTTTATCTTATGCAATTCCATCTTATAAAATGCTTAGAAATGTTGTTTCTGTTGCTATCTTCTGGCTGTCTAATTTGACACTATGAATGAGGCTGATTTTTCAATCTTCCAAGCAACTTCCTATGAAAGTTAGTTTTAAGATGTCTCTAGTTGAGCTCTCAAAAACTAAACACTGTGAAAATAAATTCCTGATTTTAATGTACTGCAAATTAAAAGACCCTGAACTTCAGATACTAAGTTCTTCCTCTCCTGTGCTCTCCCAACCTTGTCTCCTTTCAGAAGTTCCCTGTCAGGCTCTCCTAAGCTGCTTAACTTCTGAAATCTCTGCCTTCATTAGGAGCTTCCAATCTGGTCTCAGCCCAATCCTTGCCTGCTTCCAGTTAATCAGATCCTTACCACTGCAAATTTGGGATGTAAATATTCTTTTAAAAAAAGGTATCCGTTTAACTTCCACTAATTATACTGGTTAAACAGTTAAGTGATAACACATACCTAGTCCCGGCTTGGAGGTGTGGAGCTGTAGGCTGGCATACCCCACCCACCCCACCACAGGGGAGGGGCCACAGCCACCTGCCCAGAGCAATCTGGGGAGCCAGGAGCTGCACACACACCTGTTCGGACATAGCTGCTCCCCAGAGCCGTTGATGGAGGGCAAGGTGGTGGCAGCAAACTCTGTCAGACAATACAGCTTACCTGAAGTGGCAGCTGGGAGGGAAGAAGCAGACTAGCTATGAGTACTAGTCCTCCCCCTCACTCTTCCCTGCTCCCTCCTGCCTGCCCTGCCACCTTCCTGTTCTTGGAGTACTGTGCCATGCCCTGTGCTAAACATTAACTGGTAATACATTACCAGTAATTACACTTATTGTTTAAATGTTTAACCTTTCACATCCCTACTGCAAATTAAGACATTAAGTAGCTATTTTTTCTTTGACACATAGCATGTCTCAGAATCTTTATAAATAAACTAAAAGGGATATTGAGACACCATTTTCTCCACACCCCTAAATGCAAGGTGAGCTATATTTAAATCATTCCTTACAGATATTTGCAGACAGTTCTTAAAAACTTCCATGGAAAATGCTTTTAATAAGTTATTTCAAAGCTAAACTCTTTTTATGGTTAGAAAGTTTTTCTGAATGTCAAAATAAAAAACCCTTGTCACAGTTTAAGCCTGTTACTTCTTATCCCATTTATAATACACAGGGGAGGAAATGTACTGCCTTCTTCTTTACAGCAACCTTTTGTAGAGACTTATCCTGCTGCCACTCTGTCTTTTCCAGCCTAAATGAACCCAATTCTTCAAATCTTTCCATGTTTTCTGAGAACTAATACATTCTCAGCCTTTTTTGATCTCAAAGCCCATTTGCCTACCTCCTCCCAGCCTATATATACCCGAAATCCTCCTGCCATGCATAGATCTGCTTGTACTAACTCTAAAAAGAGGGTAGTATGGCTATATTTGTGAGATACTGAACTCAAGGGTCTGGGACAGACACTGTATGAACTGGTTTGACCTAAATCAATTAAGTCTGATGCTACATTCAACCAGGTTTATCTTAAACAAGTTTCAGCCATTTTGAACTTATGTACTGTTACAGGTTTAAACCAGTTTCTGATCACTTAAACCAATTTGCGTGTAATATAATAAAAGTCAATCTGTTCTTGATTGTTAGTCCCTCGCTCGGGCGCTTTGTATTTCCATCTCAGCTTTGTCATCTTTTTTCTGGATTCCCCATCCAAAACATCTACTAATAAAAGTCAATCTGTTCCTAGCCAAGGAGAACTAATCAGCCTGTCGCTTCAGAATGAGGGTGAGTGGTTCTGCATGAACGTTTTGGGGGAAAAGAAAGAGAAGTTAGATGACCAAGCCTTCACATGTATATCTTCATAGCCTACCAGTTGAGAACTGTAGTTCTCGACTATAGTTCTAGACTAGTGATCATTTTATTGCTCTCCTTTGAAATCTTTCCAATCAATTTGCATCTTTTCTGAAGGCTAGGAAAAGATGTTGCAATTGTCCCTGGGTGTTGTCCCAGAAAGAAAATATCCTAAGATCAGCATATGCACATAACACCTTCTAATTAGGATGTAGTGAGCAGCTGAATGCACTGCTACTTCTCTGCCAATGATTTGATGATACAGTTGTGAGATAATCACTCAGACATTTTGCAATATCCAGGGATAAACTGTTAGTACTTCTTAACCTGCGAACCTGGGCATCTGAATGATTGTATAAACTCTACCACCTAAAGGTGGGTACACATGTATTCCAGCTGAGCCCTTACCCATACCAGAGTGGAAGAATTGCTTTACATCTTACATACATCACTCCCAGTATGCTTTACTTTGCAACACACACACACACACACACACACACACATGCACACACAGTGGCTTCATGTTTAGTTTTGAAATTCACTATAATATTCTATATCCCTGTTGTGAAACAGTGTTGCCTAGCTAGTTGTTATACTTTTTTGTATTGAAGCACACATTTGTTCCACTTATCTGTATTGGACTGTATCCTATTATAGGCCATAACTCAAATATGTCATGATTATTTTGAATTCAAACTCTACCCTCTAAACACTCCTGACTTGGTAGTTTCTGTAAACTTAAATATATTCTCTTTTCTATCACCCAAATGACGACTAGGAAAATACCACATAAGTAATAAACTAAGGACAGACCTCTGCAGAACCCCACTTCATATACTTTTCCATTTTAACAGTGAACCACCAGTAATCACTCTGAGTAGTTTTTCCAACAATAAGGCTCCATCAGTTAGGCACCTTACAGCAGCTTCATCTAGATGAGTGGTACCCAACCTCCCCCCCCCCCCCAGCCAAATTGGCTGTACAGTGGAAGGCTGGGGGGCAGGCTAGCCCCAACAGCCCTGCAGGGGAGAGGAGCTTGATCTGGCTCTGAGGATGGGAGGGTGCGTTGCCCAGCACAACCCACCCTGCAGAGAGGAACGGGGGAGAGTCAGGCTTCACTGGCCATGCAGGGAGGGAAGGAAGGGGACATGGCTACCATCCAGAAGGAGGGAAATGGGTGGTGCATGGCCTGACCCCACGGGGAAAGGCGTGTTAGCTTGGCTCTGGCAGGCCGCACAGGGACTGGAGTTTGGTGATTTGGCAGGAGGGAAGATGACCATTATTAATGACCACCAGTCACTTTTTGCCAAATTTCTGGGCCCATGGGAAACCCTGTGGGCCAGATGCAATGGCTTTGTGGGCTGCATTGGCCTGCAGGTTAGAAGTTGAGCACCCCTGATCTAGATCATACCTCCCTAGCTTGTTTATGACAATGTCATGTAAACCAGTGTCAAAATACTTACTAGATCATAATATATCAAGTCTAACTACAAGGTTGGTTACCTTGCCATAGAAGGAAATTTGGTTGGTTTGACATGTTCTTCTAACAATGAAAATGTATTCTTAGACTATTTCACGTACATATCTATCTAATTTTAAAACCTATTATAACAATGACATGAGTATAAAAACAAAACTAGTTTTGGGAGCCCATAAAAATGAATCAGAACTCCTATCCCTTTCCTTGTGAAGGCAGCTGTCGCAAACAAATCAATCACTGGGGTTATAGTTTATATTTTAAGCTTGTACTTTAATAAATTGCAAATTTGTTTCTTAATCTTCTACTAGTATGGTTAGGAAGAAGCCACTGAAGCAAGAGAAAGCCATATTTATGGGATTCCAAACTGGTGAGGAATCCAGAGGATCCTCTCATTGACAATCCAAAAGCAACAAAGGCTGGTCATGGGTGAATTTCTTTTTTAACATTCTGATGTTAATATACTTTCAGTATAGTTAAATCAATTCACATAAATACAATGAGGTCTACATAAATGTCCATTATTTAAACAAATGAACGTAAAACACAGATGTAAAAAAAACCAACATGGAATGATGGAAGAGAAACCTGACAAACAATAAATTTTGAATTGTGTGTCTACGAGTTAAACTCAGATAGAAGCAGAGGCTAACATGTATATTTACTTAATAGAAGACAGTTCCTGTAACTCAAAACTATGACTCCACTTCAAAAAATTGTGGACTTTTGACTCAGATGCCCACACGCTAATAATTTTGGCCAACAAATTATACAATTCAGGAAAAGATAGCTCAATTTTGCAAGATAAAAGATTCCTACTTTTATGAAGGAAAACTTTAATCATCAGAATAAAGGAATGTTAAATTTGCAAACTAGTTATAGAGATGATAAACTAATAAGTAGGAACTAGCTACCATTTCTCCCGCAAATGTAAAATAATTTACAGGTTTCCCTTGATTTATGCTATACGTGCATTTCTGGAGAAGAGTACATAAACTGAATTAGCATAAAGCGAACCCACTTTACCACGTTATAAATAGGGATAGGTTCCCATGGTGGTGAGGGTGAGAGGGAATAAGGCTGGGACTAGGGAACAGGTGGGGGGAGAGGTGCCGCTCCTGGGGCTGCGCAAAGCAGAGGAAATGGAGTAGCATTCACCCTAGCCCTGGCTCCAGTGGTCCTGGGAGTGGCCAGTACTAGCTGCTTGCAGCCGCTGGGCTGCATTGTGCTTCGCCTGTCCCCATTCACCTCTGCCCCTGGGCTGTGCTGTGCCCTGGTATAGGCAGCTAGTGTTGGCTGCTCCTGGGGCCACTGCAGCCACGACTAAGGTGTGCTGCACCCCACATCGCCTGGGGCTCCTCTTGTCCACACTCACCCCAGCTTGGACAGCCGACACCAGCTTCCTGCACCAAGGCATGGCACAGCTCAGAAGCTGGGGTGAGCCCAAGTGCAGGGGAACAGGTGGAGCACGGTACAGTCCAGTAACTACAGGCAGCTGGTACCGGCTGCTCCTGAGGCCGCTGCAGCCAGGGCTGGGGTGAGTGGGGCCATGGCCTTTTCCCCTCCCTCCACAGACTTACCTGCCTGGGCAGAGGAGCATCTATGCTAATCACATAAAACTGAATTTACCTTGCATATAATGAATATTATGAATTTACCTTGCATATTATGCATCTAAATATGCTCACTGCATAAGAGCGAATTTGGATATGAAGAACCTGCATAAATGGAAGGAAACCTGTACTACAGTATGAGATTGTCAGTTTGAAGGAACCTTGCTTAAAATAATTTTTTTCTGATATTTAGCCTAAATTTTCCTTTGCTTACCTTCACTATAATTATTCTAGTTAAATCCTCTTGGACTCACCCATTTCTGGTTTTAATCAAAATACTGTTGTAAATTTATCGTCTATCTACCTTGTCCAATATCTCTTAATTATTGTGGCTTTCATAAGAATCCTCTTTTTATGGGCATCTTTTTGAAGCCCAAGAAAATGTCTAAAAAAAGTATTCAGGTGTGATTTCATTGCAATTTTCAGTATAACTTAGATCTTTTTTCAAGATCTTAGAAATGACACAGAATTTAACAAAATGAGAATGCAGATTATTCACTTGCTCCTATTACAGATGTTATGGAGGATGAAGGAATATAACCAACTTTTGGTTAATCAACCATTTTGTTTAGAAAACTAGAATTCTATTGTAGACTTTTCTCCACAACTTTCCTGGTCCCTGATCTAATCTTTTTATGTATGCAGTCCAAAAATTATTTAGCTATTTGTACTATTTATAAAGCAAATATAACCAAGCTATTTAAAAAACAAATATCTAATTTGCAGTCCAGATTATTACCCAAGGTCTCTTACAGTTACAATGAGCCAAAATACTCCCTTGGATTGAATAAATTTCATGTATAAATTTAAGATCCCAAGATTTTATTCTAAGGAAAACACTAAAATAGAGGAATTTCTCTAATCTGTCAATAATACAGATTAGAGAAATTAACTATTTTCTCAATTTTAGAGGCTCAAATTATTTTATGGTACTTAACAAGTTTAATAAAATATTAATGTTGCAAGAAAAAGGACTCAGATCTACATACACCTGGGCTTCAAGAAAGCATTGCAAACTTACCTTTGGCCAATAGGAGGCAGCCAACATGTATCCACCTTGCAAGAGATAAGTGGAATTTTGTGTCCCATTGTTCAACTGGAAACTGTCCTGGGTCTCATCTTGTGTAGTGCTCAGAGACGCTACACTCTCTTCATCATATGCTTTCATGTGAGGGGTTCCTTCTGCTAAATAAAAGCACTACATATAACTTGCAGTTACTTAGAAAATATGCAATATTTGCTCTGTTCCTATAGGATGTTCATACAAAGTCTATAAAGGATTAGAAAGAAACATTTAAACAGAAAGATAAAATGGAAAATGAAGTTGTCATTTTGGGTGCGTGCACAGATTTTTAATTTAAAGGGCCAAATTTTACCAGGTATGTATATTCTGAACTACTCTGCTCTCTGTGCAACTATTTACTTTTTAAGAGCTTAATATGTGAAGTAGTCAAATATTTTAAAACTGCTATTTTCAGTGAAGTCAGGTATGAAAATTGTTAATAATTTTTTTTTAACATAACTTTTTCATGTAGAAGTGAAATGAAATGTAATTTGAATTTTAGGTAGAAAATTAGGCATGAAAAGAAGGGTAAGAGTTACCCAGAGGAGATGCTACTTGTGTGTGACCTGCTACATTTGTTTATGAGAGGTAAGTGGCTCCAAGCTTCTCTCGAAAAATTTAAAATGTTGTCTAAGTACCATATTTACTCCAGCAGGAGATGACCCTGATTAGAAGATGATCCCCACAAAACTAGATTCTGTACACAGAAAACTTATAAACGTGTATAATGTTCCAAGTATAGAATCTAATTATTGACAGTATGGATTTGTCCCCTTCCCACTGCTACAGCAGGGAAAATAAGTCTGGGGGTCAGGTAGCCCCTCTGCTCTTTGCTTTTCCCCAACTGTTTCCCTTGGCAGCCCCTTCCCTCTCTCCTGTCAGAGTGCTGTCTCTGAACACATGGAAGCAAGGAGCAAATTTGAAAACAATAACTCTTAAGTTAAACATAGCTATAGTAATTTGTTCATAGTATTCATACACTTAGTTCATTCAGAATTGATGCACGCTTCCTTTTTGAAACTGCTGCAAGTTTTAGCACAGGTATTCCATAAACACACTTTTGAACAGCACTTTGGCAGTTATGTATATAAAGTATAAGACTGCTCATAAAGTCAGAGGCTTATGATTTAACACATAATTCATTGGGCTGGGTCCCACCAGAGTCAACAGCATTTTAAGCCATGCTAACCCCACAGTAGAGCTGTGTGAAATTTCAACGGGTGTTTCATTCCAAAGCTGTTTCAACGCGTTTCGAGCTCAAAACAGCAAAATCAAAATGAAACTAAAGGCTTCAAAACAGCTTTGAAATGAAACAAGGGCACTTGAAACGTTTTGAAAGTTTTGAAACATTTCAAGTTTCGAAGCCAGGCTTGCTTACAGCTAAACAGAAACTAAGGAAGAGGGAGGAGAGGAAGAGGGGGGAAGGACTGCTCTGATATTGACATCTAGCTCCTGGCTCGACTCCCCAGCTTTCTGATCTTTTCCCCCAGCTCTTCCTGGGGGGCGCTGGCCCCTGGATCTGCATGCGGGGTTTCTGCAGGCTGCTGCTGCAGGCTGGGGCCAGAGACAGCTGCTTCGGCACAGCCCACACTGAGTGACGGGCAGACTGTGGTGCTACCACTGGCCCCAGCCTGTTGAAACTCAGTGTGCAAATCCAGGGGCCGGCACCCTCCCACCCCAAAACTGCTGGGGGAATGATCAGAGAGCTGGGAAATCGAACCAGGAGCTCTGGCTGACAGGTGGCTCCACCCCAGCTCTGGGACAGTGTTTGGTGCCCTGTCAAGCCACCCTGCACCCATGCAGTGGTACAGCTGCCAATCCCTGTTGCCCTGCAGGCTCTGCCACGAGTGCCCAGAGGCCCCAGTCACCACTGCCAGAGCTGGTGAGTGTGGGACTTTTTTTTTTTTAAAGCCCTGCACTCACCAGCTGTGAAGCATGTGGATGACAGCATGCTGCCACTGCCAGCTGGGGCCAGCGCCAGCACCCAAGTCTGCCTGGTGCAGCCCACGCCAAGTGCTAGGAAGAACCCAGTGCTGGCGCTAGCCCCAGCTGACAGCGGCAGCCTGCTGGCATCCTGCATGTAGGTTCGGGGGCTTGCACCCCTTGGGAGGGCTGCAGGGCTGTGCCAGACTCCTCCTGGGGGGGAGCGGGTGCCCAGATCTTTGTGTGGGATGACACCATGCTGCTGGCAAGTGATACTAGTTTTACTTGGAACAGTTTGAGGTGCAGTTTCACAAAAACTCCTGTACCCATCTCCTTGAAACTTGGCAAGCCTCATGCACTCAGAAGAGGCTAGTAGCCTTGCACTTTTCATCCTAATCAGGCAAGAACTAACAAAGTTATAGGTATTTTCATGATTCCCCATTATAGCTTATGGGCAAAATGTCAAAATGCCTCGAAACAGCATTGAAACAATGAAAGTTTTGATGAACTGAAACAGAACAGTGCTTTGAAACAGTGAAACAAAACACTGTCCTGTCGAAACAGCAAAATGGAAGTTGAAATGAAACTACGCTGTTTCGCGCAGTTCTACCCCACAGCGCTGCACTGTTGAGTATGTGTGTGTACTTTAGACATGCCCCCACAGAGGATCCATGTGCTAATTACCCCCCCACTCATGACTGGAAATAGGTGTTCTTTGTCATGAGTCCTGGATTGCTCCAAAAATTTATATGCAGATGAGGTGTTGGGCAACGTGGTCTTGTTCCACCTCATTGATGGGTCCAAACTAATTATATACACCAGGCTGAGAGGGAGTGACAGAGGGATTCCGGGTGAACTGTTTGGGGCCCTGTTTCATGATGTTTGCCAGGCATTTAAGATTGTTTGAATAAACGGGAATCATTGGAAATGGAAAAGAAAGGCACAGCTCAGCTGTGGGAGTAAGGAGGAAATAAAAATGTATCCAATATGATGGCTCACCAAGACTTGAAAAAGAGTTGGCAATGAGGGGGATTGTGCTTAATGGGCACTACCACATATCTTTTTCAAATAGGCTGCACTAACCTGTCCTTTTGGTAAGTTCTCATCACTTCTTTTGGCACCAGGGGAGAGTATCAGAGCTTGCTCCTGCCTTGCTGAGTACTGGCTTCTGGGCCCAGTGTGTGTTCCCTCCTGGGGAAGCACTTACCCCCCTCCCCTTTTTTCTTTTTTTTTTTTTTTTAAGGGACATGCACATACCACACACACAGTTCCCATCAGTATTTTTGCCCAATATGAGCTAAGTGTTTTATAGTCATGCTCAGTGTTGGCTGCATTTAATCAACTTCATAGCTGATTTCGAGAGCTGAGCATGTGCTGCTTTAATGATAGACAATGTATTTGTATGCAGTAGGACAAAGGGGTCCTTTTCAACTAACATACTGATGTTTCTTTCCCTGGCTTTCATAAGTTTCTCCTCACACTCCTATTTCTATAATTTAATTTGTATCTTCCCCACTTTTAACCGTCATCAAAAGGATTAAAAATATAAATCGGCATTGTGCAAGAGTGCTTACACAACAGACATTTCCCTTCAGCAAGGAAAGAGATCATTTTAAACAAACAGTTGGAAAAAAGATCACAACTGTGTAAGAGTCCTGGTGCAAGAGCAAAGGCAGATAAACTTGTGGGGTACAAACCAGTGTAACAAAAATACCTATTAACATAGAAAATGCAAAAAAAAACAAAAAACAACAACAAAAAAAGCATATAATAGTATTTTTAAGTGCTATCTGTATATTCAAATATCAGTTACAGATGACTTTTTCATTGCTTTCATTACTTTTAAGTCGGGAAAATACCGTACATTTTAGCTGTGTTTTATGATTAAGTTTTTTATTTTTTCTTGTTCTCTCTTTTTCCCTCCCCTTAAGAAATATATCGTAACAGTTAAATGTCTATAAAAATGCCTCCATTTTCACTGTAATAATAAAATCCTAATAAAAACACTCCCAAGTTTTCCATATTAGAGGACCACAGAGGCCAGTGGAGGTAGCAGAAGTTGCCTTTTTCTTTTAATTCTTCTGTCCCATCCCTATCCTCCAACTGCTCCCCAGCCCAGAACAGTAATGCAGTGATTTTCAACACTTTTCATTTGCAGACCCCAAAACAAATCTGAATGGAGGTGCAGACCCCTTTAAGTTTAAGTATGGGTATTCACATAACTTCTGATTGATCATAGTTATCTTTCCTGCACCCCTTAGACATGGTCTGTGGACCCCCAGGGGTCTGAGGACCACAGGTTGAAAACCACTGGTCTAAAGGATTCGGTCTAAAGTCTAAAGAATTCTGCACATCTGTGTTGTTGACCAACAGCCCACTATAGTGCAGTTCTTGCAATTCCTCTTTTCTTTAAACGTGAAGAATCACTATGCTGGCTTTACAAGTAACAAGAGACCCACATGTATGAAGCAGGTAAGAGGAGAAAACGTTCTATAATGTCTGTATCAGCTTTGCACCTAGAATCTGTGCGGTAAAGGAAAAAGTCACTAAAACGAAGGCAAAATCAGGCCCTACAGAAGAAAGATACTTATTGAGCACATCAGAAAACCAAGCTCTACTGGACACCCTCCCACTGTTTTGCTATGGTACATAATGTTAACATTGCATCTCCTGTAACCTAGTTGTGTTCCCCTCCTCACCCCCATCCCTCTAATGTTAGTCCCTCGCTCAGGCGATATGTATTTCCCTACCAGCTCTGTCATCTTTTTTGGATTCATAATCCTAAACATCTACTAATAAAAGTCAATCTGTTCTTGTATTGGCTTGCCCCTGGATAACATTAGATAAAGTTCTTTCCTTAATATGTGCATATTAAAAAAAATATATTACCTGGTTGGAACTAAACTCATAACCCTGAAGAATAAAGACTAGGTCCATGAAACTTTAACTTTTAACATATAGAGGCTGATCCTACCAAAGATCACGGCAGACATTTTTGTCCATGTTTTATATCAACTACAGAACTGTTTTCATGGACAGCTGCAAGACAATTACTAAGCAGGGAAGTCCTGAGATTTCAATCACTATGGCTGAGCTTCTGGTGATAAACATTAATGTTTGTGTACTTTGACATTTGTTACAAATGTTTTAGAGCTTTCCCTTAAAGCACTTTGAAATAATAAAGTATCTATCAAGCATGCAATTTACAGGACAGTTGCACAAAATTTTCCGTGACTGTTGTTCAAACAAAACTTAAGCTTAATAATGACTATGCAAAATGAAGTTAAGAGAGCTTTCCAGCAGTTACTAAATTTTTCAATGCGAATTTAGAACAAGAGAGCCAAAGAAAGACAGATGGACTGATTTATACACACTACAATTTTACAACTAAATGTAGCAGACTTTGTTACTGGTATATAGTGAATATAGTCTCCACATATCTGTACTTGTCACATGTCTATACCTCACTGCACCTCATCCTAGTTTTATTCTTAACTCATTTAAGCCTCTTCTCTTTTTTTATAAATTTAATTCAGAGCCCACCTGATATCTGCTGCCTGGCAAGAAGCCTAAGCAGTATCATTACAAGTTCTTAGTCAGTCATTACCACTTTCCTCCACTACACGTTATTGCATTGCATCCTGCCTTAGCCAGTTCTTCCTTCAACAATGCTTATCTAGTGCTGAAGATGTTCTGACAGAGACAACGTGGCCAGACACTCGTTCTTTCCAACAGCCCTACTCAAATGCTACTGCCTGATTTCACTCCAGCTGTGTCCATATGATGCTGCAAGCAGTGACTAGTTGAACCAAAAGAATAGTTGGCATAAATTAGTTGAACAAAAGAATTGGATGGATAATGGCAAAATGGTCTCGCCTTGAGCCAGGTATAATGTAGAAGGAGCCAGAATGTAAACCTCCAGTTTCTTTCCTATTCAGTGGATGAACAGAGAAATGCCATGTGGATAAGTGCTGGCCAAGTGAAGCAAGAGATCACTATGGACAAAAATCAACATTATTCAAATATAAAATATAGTGATATGTTTACTAGGGATGGGATTTTCAAAACTACCTAAGCCACATAGAAGTACAAGCCCTGCTGATGGTAAGACTATTACGCCTGTACATTTGATTTTTAAAATTATATACTGTGGGTGCCTGTACTTGAGCCTGGAGGCTGTTCCAATGTTGATTAATCAAGCCTGCTGGACTGCAGTAATTATCATGCTCCAGCCAGCCTCTGCATCTTGTGTACCAGCGTCCCCATGCTTCACAATGGTGGTGGGAAGACGTCAACTAAAGATCATTCCACGAGCTTTTGAAAAAGCACCACCACCACCATTGTGAAGCATAGGGACACTGATACATGAGACGCTCTGGTATAAAAATGCTATGTGTTCCCAAATTCAGAACCTCGCTTATCATTACCAAGTAATTTTGGAGTCTGAATGTCAGAGTGCTTGAAAATTTTCTGATTAACACGAGAACACTGTGTTGAATTGGCCATATATAAAACTTTAGTATATTAAACACTCAATAATAAATTGCATATTTCAACATACTTTCATAGCCAACCCTTTGACCTTGCAGCCTAAAACTTTACCTTTAGAGATATAAAATGCCCCTTTAAACTCCACAACCCAAATGCATTGCCAAAAAAGTAGTCATTACTATTTTATAGCATTCACTCTATTGATCCTTGAAAGCAGTTCAAGGCAGCTACTGAATACAATAGAATTTTTGCACAATTTTTCTTCTGTCACAGAAAATGGAGTAGTTAATAATAAAGAAAAAACTAAATGCAAGAAATTTGGGCTTGTACTGTGTCAGAAAAGGAATGGACTTATATAATGATGGTGCAGCAATCTAGGTATCTGTGTTTGGTACCCAGGTTTGGTTCTTTCATGCCTACAGGTGGTTTGCTCAGACAGCACCTCAGATTACTCTGTAATGATCTTTTAACTTTGGCAAACAGAAGGGTGGTGGGTTTCCTAAAAACAGTGACAGAGAAGTTAAAAAGCAGGAGGGACAGCAAAAGGACCTATATAGGGGAGCAAAAAGAATCACAGGAAGGAAGCACAACATATACCCCCATCAGAAAATGTATACTCCTCCCATGCCACAGCTGAATGCTGAGAAAAACTGGATACAGAATCAGTCAGTAAAACTATAGAACATTATAGCTTTTTAAACACTTACATATCAAATAACACTATTTTTTATTGTGTGTGCTTTTCTTTTTACTATGCACTTTCTTATTGCCCTACTGACACATTTATTGTTATTTTTCTGTTCACAGGGTGGTTCAACAGTTACAATATAGCAATAAGACTCTGCACATACCTCTCTTCTGTGCTTCTTCATCACTGTCACTCTCTTCAGAGGAAGATGATGAGGATGACGAAGAGGAAGAAGAGGATGATGATGACGACGACGATGCTGAGGAACAAGATGATGACGATGAAGAGCTGGATCCTGATCGAGAGCGTGAACAAGATGAAGACGAGGAAGAGGAGGATGAAGATGACCTGGAAGAACAGGATGATCGGTCTGAATCAGAGTCTGAATCAGAACTAGTTTCTGATCCTCTTTTGTTGAGTCTCTGTTTTTTGGAAGAAGGGTTTGGAGTTAGGGGCTCTGTCCTTGCTGCGACCATGCGCCTATCAGTTTCAGCCTTCGCACTAGGTTTATGGTTTGTAATCTGTGATGGTGTGCCATTCTTTGGGCTCAAAGATTCAGATTTCATCCCTGTCCGTATCTCCTCTGTAGACATAGATTCCTCTTCAGAAGAGTGAGGTTCTTCTTTCAGGTTTTCATTTTTAGCTTTTGTATCCTCAAGAGCATTCCCTTTAGCATCTGGTAATCTTGCCTGAGATGCAAGAGGAGAAGCTGACAATGCCATCTGATACTGATGCAAAAGTGGAGTAGAAGTCCTCGATAATACCACTTTGTTCTGACTGTAGTTCCTCTGGGCAGACATAAATGAGAGTTCAGGATCACGAAGAATGTGATAGTCTGTCCTGCTAACCCCGTGCTTAGCAGCTCCAATAAGCAAATCCCGGTCATGAGTCCCACACTCCCACCAGACTGGTAAATCTGGATTTGGCTGGCAAAGTTTTAATCGTTCAAACAACTGTGGATGTCGGAGCGCCTGTTCTCGTACTTTCCTTAGAAGCTCAATGCGATATAAGGTTCGTGAAGCACGTTCCTCTGTAATGGGCTGGATAAAAATGCCTGGATCTACCAGTTCTATATAAAAAGAAACATTAAGTGTGAGTATTTGGCAAAGGAAAAACTTGTAATGCAGATAATATACAGATTGCATCACTTAACATCTCCCTGGCTCATAGCAAAACATTAACCACATACTCCATATTTGATCTTTCCGCACTTTGGAAAGCAAGAAGCATGGCATTCAGGAAGATCAATCCTGAATGCCATTGTTAAAGGATACTTTAAACACACAGTATAATATAATTTTCTCTGATATACCATACACACCTTCTTTTGAGGGGAGACGACAGACTCTTCTGCACATAGACATAAATGCATATAAGTACTTTTCCAAACTCTCATCAGTTTTCTTATGTAGCCTAGCCATAGCTCTAAATTTTGTCCAATCGAATCGGCCTCTGTCAGGATCAAACACCACTCCAAATGTAGACACAACTCTGTAAAAATCAGCTTCTTCTCTTCTTGTCCATCTTGATGGGCAACAGAAAGGAAGGGGGAGAAAAATCATATTCAGAAGCTCAGTTATTTTATTAATATTATTTCCTGGTGCAAAGAGAACATGTTAAAAGTGTTTTCTGAATTCTTATATCATTTTGTGGTTAAAGTGAATATATTTGTACTCTATACATACCTTTGTTGTCTTTCAATCTTAGCAGCCATTTTTGGATTTAGAGCAGCTTCTTCATATGGAGGCTGCATCACACTGGCTTGAACTGGGAATGCTGGCTGGATCTGCTGTGTCTGCCTATTTTTATTAGTACGTTGATAGGCTGTTATTAGGCGACGCAGACGTGTTGTTAGGGCAGACTGGGTGGGCCAATAAATTTTGTCTCCTTCCATCATTGGACCATCTATATTAAAACAAAATCAAATTAGGAAATGAATTAATCTCTGATGGTGCCTTAGGTTTTACACCAGGGGTGAGAAATTATTTGTGTTGGAGGTCCACTTAGAGTTTCGGAAAGCTGTTGTGGGCTGGATCAGCACCCCCCTCCCACCCACAACAGTTCACCAAAACTCACTTAGTAGCAATTACTAGACTGGTCCAGGGGTGCCAGACGGAATGGGTGGGTGGGGTCTCCATGGAGACTGGCCCAAGACCCATGCAGGCAGGGTGCACTCACCTGGGCAGATGGCATGGGGCTACAGGTGGGCAGAGAACAGCGTCTAAGAGTGGGATGGGCAGGTTGGGCCAGGACATGGACTGGGGGGGCAGTGACAGTGTGCATCTGGGGTCTGAGGCAGTGTCACAATCCACTCCCAACATGGCTCCATGTTCTTACTGCTCCATGATCCTGGCTTCAGCCCCTCCCACCCACCCCACTCCCATCCCATCTACCCAGATGAACATGGCCTGCCTACAGCAGTCCAGGGCTGGTCTCCATGAAGACCCTGTTGCCCCGTTCCCAACAGTGGGTGCAGGGCAGATGGGTCAGGGTGACACTGGGAGCAGCACTCGAAGGAGCTGCAACCAGGACTGCCAGAAAGTGGAGTCTGACTGCTATGCCACTCCAGCCCTGCATTTACTGTAAAAGAAAGAAACATTAGGAAGCTGAAATTGAGCTGCACAAGAAACCTAAGCCAAGTGGAGTCAGGAACCCACTGCGTGTTGGATAAAATCTCTGACTGGTTGGATTTGGCTTGCAGGCTGTATTTTGCCCACCCCTGCTCTACACTATTTCTAAAGCAGGATATAGGCCTTAGCATGACCTAACCAAAAGGAATCTAGATACCAAAATTAGGGTCAGGCCTGAAGTTTATTTTATTTTACCTCCATCTGCTATCACAAGATCACCTGGTGATGAAACATCATCCTAAAAAAGAATTGAAATAAATCAGAAAAGTAAATCTTTCAAGTAAGTCAAAGTCAAGTAGTCAAAACATCTTGGTGTTACAAATTATAATTTACAACATTAAGAGGAATAGTAATAGATGTCATATTTGAATAATTGGATAGTAAGGCCTGTGAAAGGATTTAATAAAAATTCTTTCCATAGATTCCTAGGGGGAAAAAAGCTGTTGTGTGTTTAGAAAATGCTAAAATAAACAGCTCTACAAAGCTAGAAATAAAGCTCCCTCATTGTAATAGAAGAAATAAGAAGCAGATGTACACAGTACCTCCATATCATCTTTAAACATTGCTGGGGCTGGTTTATATTCTGGATCTTCTACATCCCTGTTGCAAGTTCAATACAATAAAGTAATCCATTTTAATTAAGCAATAATAATGTACATATAGCAATAATATATCCCTACCTAAATATTATACTATAAATCATATCATATTAGCAAATAGGGCCCAACCCAATGTGCTGATTTAGAGGGGTCAGAATAAAAGTCCATAAGGAGTTTGCCTTATAAGAGCAGGGCTCTCTGGTGACTGCTGCCGCCACTACATCTCACTCCTATCCCCCTGCTGCCCCAAACCCTGACCCCAGCTTTCTGGCATCTCTTCCCAGGCTGAAAAGAAAAATCACTAGTTATGCCCCTGCTATCACATAGATTAGAAAAAACAGAAGTAATGCCATTTACATAAATCACAGTAATGTAAAAAGAACTGAGAAAAGAATGTTCAGTATGCAAGTCTAGTTTACTTTAAATAGTTCATGCACTCATGACTAACTTGAAATATTCTTACCCATCAATGTAATCATTTGCTCGCTGTTCAGCAGCAACTGCTTTTTCATCTGGTTTGCCCACCCTTTCCAAGAAGCACAGGGCTGGGTCTGCTCTGATAGTGTTGTACTTCTCATAACCTGAAAGGGAAGAAACACAGTATAAACATTTTTTTCACACCCACCCCCTAACACTACCCCCATCCTTGTTGCTTACCATGCTTAAAAACTCCAATTAAGAGGGATTTATCTGCATCTGCATCCCACCATTCTGCTGGGACTTCAGAGTGGTCTGGCTCAGGGACCCAAACATCAATTTCACTGAAAAGTTCAAGAAAACAAAGGTCAATTGTCTACACAGGGAAAGAAGAAATTTAATTTGTCTGCATCGTGCCATTTTTATACCTCATTTTTTTTAAAAGCAAGCATGAATTTTTCTATATATTGAAACACATATGTACAGAACTCCATGTCCAAAAACAAGATAAATCAAGATTTGTCAAGAGTTTGCAGATTTTTAAAAAGATATTTAGGATGTAGTTATGATATTTTATAAATCTGCATCACGTGTGTATGTGTGTACACCCCCCCCAACAGAGAAAAGGTTAGATACCAAAGACAGCTGTACATACCACATACAAAGGAACATAAAGGACAAGGATAATTTTTCACTAGGGGTTCACAAGTTTTGGAATCTGAGGCTAAATTAAAGCATAGAAATCCTTTAAACATCACTGAAATCAGTGAAAATGTTGCTGTTGACTTCAGTAAGATAAAATGAGACTCAACTAAACCTGCACACTTAGTAGCAGAGGAAATCTATCTGACAGAGTAAAAAATGTTATAAGTATATTTACATCCAATTTATTACATTTATTTTGTACAGTGATCTTACAAATATTCTAAATCAACAACAACTGATAATTGTTAATGATAAATAGGAGACAGGAAGTTTTTTGTGACTGTCAAACACCATATGTTATTTGTCATATGACCCTATTAAATATCTTGAAATGCTACTGAAAAGTTTACATTTAAAAAAACAAAACAAAACAAACAAAAACCTCTCAGTATCACTCACCTGGCATCAGCTCCATCAAAAACTTTTTGGAAATCATTTCCAATGACTTCTTGTTTTAAATAATACAGCATCCTTACTCGTAGCAAGACTCTAAATACAAACACACAAAAAAGACCCAAATATTAGAACTCGCTTGAGGTCTTCTATTTAACAAGATACTTTTGTATGTAATTGGCTTGATTCAGGGATTGGAGCGTCATTGTTCATTTTTTGTGTTCACACACTTTCCTTAATTCCCATGATTCATGGAAGGAGACTAACACTTTTCGTTATATAAGATATGCTTGCAACCAGACTTCTACCCATTCCATTCTTTGATACACTTTGAAATACAGGGGGGTACCAAGATCTGCCGTGAAAAGACATGCTTTTTCCTTCCTTGCTGCCTAAAAATAATGTTCAGGCTTGGCTGAATTATAAAAGATTAAAATTGGCCATTTTCCTTTTTCCTCTCTTGTACTCTTCAGGAAAATTTTGGCCTACAGTGTTATAATATTCTAAAGTCAGGACAATAATTGAGATAGAAGCACCACTATTAGCACCGCTTTATATCAGGAACTTTAAGAAAAGGAGGAGACATCTCCCAAACACTGAGAAGCCAGGGAAACCTGAAAAGTCCTTGCTCTGTGCCAACCTGCTGAGGCAAGTTGCCAAAAATTGGGTCAGTTTATAAATTAGGACTCTCAGGGCTTCCGGGTTCCCAGATAAGTTGTGGCAAGACTTGTAATTCCAGCTCCTACAATCCCAAGCTCTTCAGCAGCTTGACTACAGAATGGAAGCAACACTATATTTGCAAAGCCTTCCAGGCTCCCAAGGAGAATATTTTGACTTGGGAAATACTGGATTTTTATTATGACTTTGAATGAAATTTCCCCAAACCCCTTTCCTTTTCTTTTAAATAGAAGTGGAATTAATTTTCTTGGCCAAAGGTAATTATTAGTTCTGTAACTCAGCTGGTATCTCTGTCATGGCGTTGAAAGTTTTGCAAACCATGCTGATGGTGCTGTACTACTAGGGCACATAATAAAACTTATATTTACTGTCTTCCTTTTCAAAATAGCCTCAGAAACTGCCTACAAAATCACCATAGTAGAAGAATATTTAAATCACCAAGTCAAGTACTCTGACCTGCAAGTCAGATTAATAGATGCTCACACACCCCTAATTCAGCCCTCTTGTACATTTATTATATTAAATGTACGTACTTCATATGCATTATTAAGTCATTAATTACATAACCACTATTTTTATACAGAAACACTTGTTCATTTACTGTACAAGAAAGAAATATTAGGAAGCTGAAATTAAGGTGCACAGGAAACTTCAAATTTGGCATTTCAAAAATTACAACTTAGATTGTTCCCCCTTTAACAAAATATTTGTTTAACATACTTTTAATTTTATATACTATTTATACATACAATAGTGGTAATTTAAATATTTTCTGTAACGTTAGTGGCTTTTCAAAATTTTTTTATTACAATTTGCCTTTCAAGATGGCTTTTAGGCCCCAAAAGTTGAAATCCCCTAAAACAATTTAAAGGAGCAATAAAATCTATGATTATTTGGCAATTCATTGCATCTCTACTACAGAAAAAATATACTCACTTGTCTCCATATTTAAACACAACTCTGTCATGTAAACCTACAAAGTAACCTATATTCAGGTTAAAATCCCAATTCCATTGAAGTTGATTAATTTTTTTTCCTTTTGATATTAATGGGTGAGGACTTCAACCCTACAGATTTTTCCATGCCATGCACCCTCATGCAACTCTGAATATCAAGACATTTCCCCACCCTCTGATCCCTACAGCCTATTTACTCAAACCAGACAAATGCCACGAAAGACCCATACCTACATACCAGTAGGAAAAGTCTTATTGATAAGTGTATAAGAATGAAGAGTTAGAAGAAAATTTTAGATAAACTAAAAAATTGTGCTTGCATTTCAGGAGATATTTACTTGTTGCAGTGGTGCTTTATGTGCTTTTTATATCCTTCATCTTGAAGTAGATGCTCTGGATTATATTTTCGAAGCCATTCTGCTTTATGTATATCAAAAGTGCTGGCCTGAGTCTTTACTTTCTTTCCTTTTCGACCTCTGGGTACAGGGGCTGACAAACCTACATAAAATGAAAATACAACACAGTAGCATTAATGTACAATTGACAAATCATCTGTAGTTTTTCTAAAATGTATTATGTGCTTAAAAAAAAAAAAAGGGACATCCTGGTCATGGTAATCTGCACTGCTACACAGAATATCGGGTTCACTATATTTGGAGATTGGATATTGGCTCCTGGTCTGTGGGGGAAAGAATACTTGGAGGTTTATTTCACTAGTTAAGGACAGAAGGAAAAAAAATTGATCCAGCTGTCACTTAGCAAGTAGGGTACTATGTTTCAAAGAACAGGAAGCAGGGGAAACACTGATGCTGATAAAGCACATCAATCCATTTTAGCAAGTTGCCTCATAGTCGAGTATGAAGAATGGGCACATAATTCTTTTTAAATTCCTTTCCCTAAAATCCTTAATACATAACTTGAGCAACATTACAGAAATGTGTAGTTCTTTACCTAAGTGATTCTGTAGCTCACGTGTTTGCCCATCCTCTGTTGGAGTGATGAGATCCCATATAAAACTTTTTATTTTTTCATCTCCTCTGTAGTGAACAAGGCAATATGCTAAGAGGGCTCGACAAATTATCTCCACATCTTGTTCGTTTAGCTGTCTCTTGAAGCGACCATGTGACAAAATTTCTCTCCATCGACCCCACCTGGCCCAAAGTGACACATATATCAGCACTTTTTAAATGTAATACTCAATCTGTATTCTTGCAATAGGGAACATTCACTAAGATTCTGTAGGGGTTTTGTTTTGGGATTTTTTTGCTTTTTTCATTTCTTTTTTAAATTACTGTGGTAAAAAAAAATGTTAACCACCTCAAGCTTCACACAGTATTTTGTAAAGTTAAAAGTAACGATTTCAAATTAAAGCTGGAAGACTGTCTAAAAGATATCAACTGTTGTCTAAGGTTTTAAATATGGTTGCTACAATACTGCCAAGTATATATATTACTCTCCACACACAGTACATACACTATAGCCAAGAAGAAAAGTTCCTACAGTTAAAATCATAAGTCACAGGTGTCTATATTGCTGGCCTGATTTTCAAAATGCTGAGGACCTGTAAATTCCCTATTCAAGTCATCTGGAATTACAGACTATAGAGGGGGTCCAACACTTTCCAAAACAAGTTCAGTTATTTAGACACTAATAACTAACTAATGAATCTAAACTTTAGCAGCCTCTTATTGAAAAAAAGTCCTACTTTTTCTTACAGATTTGTAGTAAATACAAATCATAAATTTCACACACCAATTGTAATTTATATCAATCCATGGAGTTTGCAACCGTCTAACACTAAGAGACAGCATCCCCCTTTTAACTGTTAAAGTTTCTCAGAGAATAAAAGATTTACAGAAAGTATATAAATTCCTAATTTCAAACAGATGCCCAAAACACTGCATGCCATACACCTTAAAACTGTTGGTTGATTTAACTGCTCTATAACTGACCTATTTGGCAGCTGCAGTTTGAGTTCCCTAAAGCACCTCCTTCTCAATATGCTTAAGGGCTGAGAATTAAAAAACACGAAAGAGGGAAAGAGTTTTGCTTTTAGTGGTTATCTATTTTAACTTAGTGAAATATATAACAATACAAAAATTATCACACGTATAAATCTATGATAGAATACAACCCCAGAATGACTAGTGGAAGCTTCTTACTACAAAAAAGGAAACTTGTAATCTTGTGAACCTATTATAACTAGCATGTGAAGATGTGGTTTATTATGCTTTTATGCACTTGGCAGCAATTAAAATGTATCCAGTATAAGGGCAAATCCAAAAAAAATTTCTACACTATGATCTACAATTCATTCCTGCCTACCAAACAAAAAGTATGTTTCTACAGAAAAACTTTGTATATGCAAAAATGTATAGTTTTGTGAGAGAAAGCGGATTGTACCCATAGACCAGTAAGTTCTTTTCCACTCGAAAGCACTCCGTTCTTCCATATCCACTGGAACGATCACAAGGTCTGCGGAGTTTTGGCTTTTCATCTCCTTCGCTCTCTGGTTCTGATAATTCAGCCAGCTCATCTTTTGTAGCACTAAACGGCCTTGTTTGCTTCCTAATTCTTGGAGTATCAATAACCAGGCTGTTCTGAAAAAAATTAACAAACTTCATTTAAGACAGTTGGTAAAACTTTCTAAAAAAGGTTAAGAAAAAACAATTTTTTATCCAAGTTCCATTAGCTCAGACTGCACAAACATCACAGAAATACTAGTTGTAATACAAATACTCTATTTGATGGTTTCTTATGCAATAAAGACAGGCATGTCCTATGTCCTTACTCTCACAGAAAGTCTAGTATATTAGTTACAAATGATATGCAATCCTTCATTTAATTTGCACCGCATACATACACAGAAATTACAGGCCAGATTCTCCTTTATGTTCTGGCAGTAAGGAGGAGTCATAATGCCACACTGAAATAGACCACCTGGGCATTTCTTCAACAGAAAGTGAGTCTTTCTGTAGGACAGAGCTGACATTATTAATCTGTGGGCACGTCTACATGTCCATATTAATGCAAAGCAATAAACTCTGGCGCAGATTATGCTGGAGTTTATTGCTCCAAGGCACCATGTTTACATATATGCCTAGGGTCAGAGCATGTTGAAACAGGTTGGAGCAGCCCTGGCTGGCAGGGTGCCCAGGAATCAGCCTGCCAGCCTGGGGCTGCTGACTCAGCTCAATTTGCTGCAGAGGGGCCAGCTGGGGCACATAGGTGGCTTCAGTGCGGGGCTGGTCAGCAGACAGCCCCTGCACTGAAGCACCCTTGTGCCCCAGCCAGCTCCACCAGCATCTATAAGTACAGTGCTGCACCCAAAAAACTTCCACAGCAAGACAGTATTTGTATTTATAAATATTAACCTGCTGTGGAGTTTATTAGCTGCCTGCGGCTACATAGGGCTGCACGTATAGATGCCAAGACATTAACTGCGGAGCTAATTAGGCAACTCCATATTAACTGTTCTGTAATAACAGCTTTGCCCTGTATTAACTGCTTTGCAGCACCCATGGTAGGTTGTGGTTAAGGGAAACAAAGCAGAGTTTTTCTGTACTCCAGCTACTTTCAGGCACTAAAATGGTCTTGAGACAACTGGGCACTCAGACTATATCTATATGGCACAAGACAACAGAAGGTAGAGTCACTGTGTTAGCTCTGCAGTGTAGCTACATTTCCATGGCAATGTGCATTCACCAACAGAGCTTATTGCTTCTGGTTCAGGAGCCAGAATGACACTTTCTTATATCATGTAGACATTCCCTAAGGGAATACTGAGCAGTCCTGAAGGTGCTGACCCATGCACCAAGTATAACAAAAAACCAATTTAAAACAAATATAATAATTAGTTAATGCCTAAACTGATAAAGCTCCATAAATCTAATACTGCTATACTTGAAGACTTAAGATTTTAACATCAGTTCACCACACGTGGTAACCTGATAGCCCAGTTTGCTACATATACAGTCCTCATGGACGATATTGGTGCAAGGAAGACTTAAAAAGAACTCTTAGAAATCACATACACACACCTGAAAATATTTGCATGCATTATAAAAACTATATACTTACTCTACCACTGATGGCTTCTATATCTATTTCTGCTTTTTTGGCCCATTTCTGCCAGAAGTTGGGATCATCTAAGGATATATCAGTCCTGTTTCCAGATGCAACAAAACTAGCCTGCAAAAAACAATATAATGTTCCTCTAACAGCATAAAAATATAGTATGTACACTAAATATATATACAGTGGAGTCACATCTTACGCACATTTAACTTTTGTGAATTCAGCTATACACGCTCAGCTGCTGGGGCTGGCTGCCAGGTGCCAGCCGAGGCACAGCGTGGCACTGGCACGGTTGGGGGGAGGCAGCTTACTTATGCTCCGCTGGCTGCCCTGGTGGGACGGGGCAGCGGAGGACAAGAGAGGTGAGGAGTGCGTGTGGAAGGCGCAGCTGTTGCGCTGCATGTACAGGCTGTGCGGCGCCACGCCCACCTTGTCCGGGTTCTGCGGCAGCTGCTCGGCGCCAAGCCCGGTGGGAAAGGCGATTTAAGGGATTTTCAACTATACGCAATTTTCACCTTACACGCTGATTTCAGAATGCAGCCCCCACGTAAGATGCGACTCTGCTGTACATACTTCGCACACACATAAAATTGGACCACACTTTAAATACAAAGCACCTCCCATTAAATATGTACATGACAGCACTTCAAAGTTCCCTAAATTTGTAGAAAATACAGGTGACAGCTAACAAAGAGATGCTAAAGTAAAGCTGCACTGTATATTCCATCTGTCAGTTGATTCTTGGCTATAAATCCTAACAGATTATGTCCTGACTCCCATATAGCTAAGATCTAAACTACTGAGAGGAAACATTTTTTAGATGCATCATTTATTTCTGCTGTGAAAAACAGCATATGTTCACTCTGAGATTGAAGTGTTACTGGGTTAAGCAAATAAGAAATAATCCTTCATCTTTTGAATTAATGACATAATTGTAGAACAGCAAAAGAAAAAAATTCCTGTATGTAGAAAAGTGATGGATGACATCTTAAAAACAAACAATCCTGGAACTTGTATCTGGGAAAGATCAGAGAAAAGAAAATGAAGAACAGAATTTTCATTCTGAAAAGATCTCACAAACGATAATTTGATTTGCACAATAAAATGCATCTAATTACTGTTTGGTAAAAATATATATATTGAGCTCTGTGCAACTACAGCATACAGTTATCCTGAGGCTATTCTAATTGGTTGAGACAATCTAAGGCTGCTGGCAGACTTCTGTTATCTTGAGACTGAGCTCTAAGGAATGTTATTCACGATCCCAAAAGCTGCACCCCTTGCCATGCATACAGGACCTCGAATTTTTGAGATTGGGGGTAAAATTCTATGCAGCATATAACCCAGAAGATGCATGTAGTACAGGAAAAAATTACAGGCAAGCATCTTACAACAAGGAAACAGTACAGAATAAATCACTACTCAAGTGAAATCTTTAAGGCCAACTAAGGCCCTGATACTGTAGTTAGTTCTATTTGGACAAAAGGGGCGTTTGTACACATCACATTTTTTGCCCTTTCTTGTGCTGCACCCTGTTTGCACAAGCGGGTTTTTCGGATAATTTAAAAGTCTTTCTTTTAAAGACTTAAACTAAAAACTCCTTGGACATAGTTTAGTTTCGCTCACTGCAAATTATAACATTGCATCCATAGATTTGGTGCGTGCAAACAGAAAGGCACTCAAAAACATGTACTGAGAGCCTTTGTTCACCAGATAGCACTGGGATGACTTTGTAGTTCACCCCTTTGAATTGCTGAGGCTTTTTTTTTTTTGCCGTTGCCTTTTTCTTGTGCTGGCTCCCTGTTTCCATAGCTGCGGGTCAAGGCACAGGGTGGGGGCAGTGCAGGACTGTCCTGCTCTCCTGTGGGACCCGGCTTAATTCATTTGAAAACCTAGTATGTGCAAACACTAATGCAACCCTCGAAAATAAACAAGTTTAAATGTTATAAATCTATTTAATTTAATGAGGATTAAACCCTGTGACATGTATAGCCACCCAAAGTTACACTCGCATGAAGCTCGCTGCAGATCGGGACCTCCATTTTTATTTTAGTGTAAGATGAATGTATAACAAACATCTGTAACATTAATGTGAAGGCTGCAAATGATTTCATGACCATTTCTCAATATATTACCTGAACCAGAAATGAAATGCTTATAAGTCCACCTTCTTTTTAGATTTAAAAATAGCATTGGTAAATCTACAGAAAACAGCAGTTCTCAGACTCAAAGCACCCCTCACAAAATTCCAGCTCTTGTTTTTCAATCACTGTTTTATTACAGAAAAATAATAGATCAATTCTGTTGCAAAGAATTCAGAAAGACCACCATAGGTCAGAATGCTTTTAACACTATGGATTCCTGTTTGACATCTGTTGACTTCATCTCATGAATCCTGTTTGCACACTTAATAGTGCTAACATTGTGTGGCACTGTAACAGGGGGCTTTCTCGGCGACGATCAGTTTTTGGCCCACCCACCTGTTTCTGGGCCAACCTCCCGTCGCCTCACCTGCCATGCTTTGATGATATATAATTATGTTGTTAATTAGACAGGAGGCTGCCCATTCTTGCCCTGATGCCAGGGGCGCTATCTGTGGCTTTGTTCCTCCCCTACACTGCAGCCCAAGCCTCACAGATGGTATCCACATATGTTAACCTCACTGGCCCCACACTGGACCTCAGAATCCTCCAATCTGGACCCCAACTGGATCCCTCCACTCAGGTGGACTACTCTGCCCTCATTTGGGGCTGCCTAGCTCCCTGAATTGCTCCCCCTCTCAGGTGTGGTCCCCCTCTGGGACCTTTGGCCACACAGGCCCTGGCCTCACTTCCAAGGCCAGTCAGAAACCCCAGGCCCTCAGCTCTCGGCATCCCTTGTGGTTGGCCCCTGGCCCTTTTGGTCCTGGCCCCATCACTGACCAGTCAAGAGTTTTTCCAGTCAGGTCTATGAGCCTCTAGCTTTTTCTCTAACTTGGGTCCTCCTTGGCCCTTCTATGGCGTAACCCACCTGGTTGTGGGAGTTGGGGTTATTAAGGCACCCTGACCTGCCTTCACCAGGGTGGTAACCGGCCTGGTATTTCCTGAGGGCTCCTGTGCCGCACCAGGCCACCTGTTCCCAGCAGGGTGCAGTTTTAGGTCATGCCCAGGACCAGGAGGCTCCAAACCATCCCCTACAGCTCCTGCCCTTACCTCCAAGATTTTGCACTCAGCCTTGCAGCCAGGCAATGTTTCTGCCTGCCTGCCAGCAGCAAACTGCTGTATTTATATAGGCAGCCAGATATCTAAAATGGCCACCACAGCCACAATCAAGCACCTGCTGGCTGCTTGGCTCAGCCCTTAAAGCCCACAGGCACCCTGCATCACCCGTGAAAGGATTTTGTGGCACCCTGGTTGAGAATCAATGATACTATGTAGAGAACTATTTAGCTGTGAAAGGAGCCTAGGAATTATTTGCTGCTTCTAATTTCTGAGACTAATTTAGTAGGATGGAAAAAATAAGAATACTTTAAAGAGGCCATAACACTACGCAGAAATTTAAATGTTAAATTTAAGTGGAATATTTTAAAGAATTATTTTAATATTTTTAATTTATCATATAAATTAAGAGATTTGGGGATATCTGAATTCCAGAAATTGACAAGAAAGAATTACTGGTGTAGGAAGAAAAGATGCATTAAATATAAAACATAATTTTTGGAACTTTTCATAAATAAAATATATTTACAGTGTTAAGTTTCCATATTCTTCTTTCATTGGGCTGACATTCAAGAGAAACTGACTCCACAATCAAGAAGAGGGGGTGACCTGGAGGAAGAGCAAGCAGGAGGAAGCAACAGGGAAAGTGTTCTCATTTATCCTGAGAAATCAGGACAACTGACTAGTTACCTTACACAAATGCACAGAGCCTGGGAAACAAGCAGGAAGGATTGGAAGTCCTCACAGTCACAGAACTATGACATGACTGGAATAACAGAGACGTGGTGGGATAGCTTGCTTAACTGACACACTGTCATGGATGAGCATAAACTGCTCAGGAAGGACAGGCAGCGGAGAAGAGCTAGACTTCATGTAAAAGAGTTAAATGATTGCTCAGACCTCCAGTATGAAACTGGAGATAAGCCTGTTGAAAATCTCTCGGGGACAGCAACAAGGGTGATATGGTGAATGAGGCTTTCTACAAACAGTTAGTGGAAGTTTCTCGATCATGGGCCCTGGTTCTCATGGGCGACTTCAAAACACCCTGACATCTGCTGCAAAGGCAATACAGCAGTGCACAGGTAATCCAGGAAGTTTTTGGAGAGTGTTAGGGACACCTTCTTTGTGCATGTGCTGGAGCAGCCAACTAGGGGCCTTGCTTTTCTTGACCTGCTGCTCACAAACAGGAAAGAAATGGTAGGGAATGTAGTAGTGGATGGCTACTTGGGAAGAAGCAACCATGAAATGATTGAGTTCAGGATCCTGAGGAAAGAAAGGATGGAGAGAAGCAGAGTAAGAACCCTGGACTTCAGAAAAGCAGACTTTGACTCACTCAGGGATCTCATGGGCAGGATGCCCTGGAAACCAGTCTGAGGGGGAGAGGAGCCCAGGAGAGCGGGGTCTACTTTAAAACTTGGCTACTGTCATACTTGTAGAAACCCTTCTTGTTACCCATCACATCCCTTGCTAGCTGCAACTCCAACTGCGCTTGGCCTTCCTGACTTTATCTCTGCATGCCTGAGCAATACCAAGTTTCCCTCTTTCCAACCTCTTCTTTTGTTTTCTTCTCTCATTTCCATCTGCTTCAGTAAGTGGCTATTGTCCGGAGACCCATTTAGGTTAAAAATTTTAACTCTCTCTAATGTCACATTCAGTTTGCAATCAAGAAATTCTTCAGTTGTTTACAATGATATCACTAAAAACAAAGATTGATTATTCTATTTTTGTTCAGGCCTACCAGTGCAGTCCATGATGAAGATTCCTTGGCACTAGAATAATACCATAATGACAGTAAGAAACTAGAACTTAAGTATTTTTCCAGTTCTAGTCTTCCTCCTTCTGGAGTTTTACTGCACGTTATTTCCCTGTTTCTTCTCCTAAATAACTACACCTGCTTTGCTTTTCAAACTCTTACCAAGATAGCAGTATCTGAAGTAAATTGGATTTTGTTATTCTGTAAGTTCAATGCTTATTAGCCACGTTAATTTTTTACTTGTAGCCTCTGTGTCTTTAAATGAACGTCACATGAATATATAAAATAAAGCAAAACTACAGTATTCTCATTTACTGCTCTCTTATACATCAAGTGTATGTAGGCCCAGATTTTTTATTAAAGCAATACCCAAATATACTTAATTATGGTACTCAAATACATACTTCTGAATACTTTATATAGATAATTCACTCAATGGAGCACATAACAAATAAGATTTTGCCATTTGTGTGTGTTATACAGGCATGTTAAGCAGGCAAAATGATATTAATCTATATATTCATGTCCACAAAAGATGAAATAGTCATGCAGAAGTGGCAGCATATTTTCAAAATATCAATTCTATAAAATTTTTCAACAACAGAATGTAAATGTCATTCTGATCCTAGAGTCAGAGTGACGTTGTAGTCATGATGATCCAAAAATTATGCAAGAGGCAAAGATGTCTCAGGGTGATATCTTTAATTGCACCAACTATGCAGCCAGGAGTTAGACAAGTTTTTGAATGCATGGCATTCTTCATCAATGACCAGATAAAGAATGTCTTGTATTAAAAAGCTTATCTAGCTCTGTCCCAACTATCCTGATCCTATGCAATAATAAGAGCTTTCTTAAAAGACAAAGTAGCAAGATAAAGTGGGAAAGAATGCAATGGTACTGTACTTTAGCAAATGTTGAACCCCTTCCTTCCGATTCAATTGTTATAGTTTTTGTACGACGTTGCAAAATTTGGTCAATATCTTCTTCACAGAATTTAGAGCCCTCATCTTCTTCATCCATAATAGCACCATAGGCACCTCTTCGTAGCAGATCTTCTATTTCTTTTTTGGAAAGTTGCTGAATCTGTACAGATAAAAATGACTTTTTAAAAACATGTTTTAAAATTCTTGAAAATATACTCACATATTCAGCATTTTTATAACTAAGCTGAACTTCTAAATTGGCATTTAGAAGAGACAGAGATACAGTTCTATATTATAATTACAGAAACATTAAAATGATACATATATTTGTATTTAGATTTATCACTCTCAAGTGATAGCTTCAAACGGGCCCAAATAACTATCTTCCTGAACTATGACTTCAGTCAATACATTGATGGATAAAGGACTCTGAGAACATTAGCTCTAAGCAAGCGCTTAATCAAATCATCAAAAAATATATGTTTAATGTGAAAGCTAAACAAAAGCTAAATATTGTACTAATATGGTAGACTATAACAATTTGGAGCAAAATTTTCACCCTCTTACATTTCTCTTAAGAAAAACCCTATTCAATTTAAAAAAAAAGTCCATATTTTGGTTTATCAGAATTTGAATGTGGAGGTCTTCAATAGGTAATAATACCATGGTGTAAGGGGAATAAAGTAAGGGATTTTGTTTAATTTGTGTTTAAAATTTATAGTTAATTTTACAAGCGTCATGAAGTACGAGGAACCTAGATTCAAGATGCGGCATAATCAGTAACACAAAGGTAGCACAATACATTATTTCATAAAATAACACTTTAAGTTAAATTTTTCTTTCAGATATGCTATCAAAGAAATTCTTCTTGAAGTTTAAGAGAATAAAAGGAAGCAAGCAGTCTGTGCAAAAGGTCAAAACACACTGTGACTAAGTTGTTGATACGTTCTCAAGTTCATCTGCCTGCATCAATGAAACATCACATGGATATGCAAATAATTATAAAAAGAACGTTAAGATTAATTTAAAAACTGCCTTATTATTACAAAAGTAGTTTAAAAAAATGGCAGTTATTTTACTCTATAAACAAAAAGTCTACATACACCACCAACGCTATTTTCTCTTCCACTCATGCTCTGTAGGACAGCTTTATCCAAACCCAACTTCAGACTTGCTCTGTCAAACATTTCCCTCTCATATGAGTTTCGAGTTATCAATCTGTAGACTTTCACTGCTTTGTTCTGACCAATCCTGTGGCAACGTGCTTGGGCCTTTGAAAGAGAGAAACAGCAAGAATAAAACTAGGCTTCTTCCTAGGAGTAAGAGATTTGGTCTAAGAAATGTGTTGAGCTGTAAAGTGCTATAAAGGGATGAAATCAACTTGAAAACAAGTCCATTCACATGTTTTTGAATGGAAACTGTAAAATGTAACAGCCCTTTGGAATGTCAAAAATAGTTTTGGAAAGATCAGTTAGCAGAGCACAGACGAGGTTGATCAAACAAAGATATCATGTATAAACTTTTGTAAATAAGTCACTGATTTTTCAATAGTCTAAATATCTCCAAAACACAAATAAAATGGTAGCCAAAAAGCAATTTACAGATTATGCTGATTCCAGAATACCTTTCTTCAGTTTGGTCTATTCTCTGGCTGATCTTCCATTTGAAATATTTTTAAGTACTTAAACTGAACAATTCTACTACTTCTGGTTTTAATAAGTTATGAAAATTCTCTATCTTTTCATTATATTTCTATCTGCTTGTATATAATAACCACCTCCAATTTTCCTATGTCATTAAATTAGAGGTGGGCAAAGTCTGGCCACCAGTGGACTCCACTTCCCAGCAGCTCCTGCCTGTGTGGCTGGGGCTGGTTTCCATGGAGACCCTAGCAGCAGCCCCACTATGACAGCACAGGACCTGGATTTCTGTGGAAAAATGGGCCCCAGCAATGCTGGCAGGCAGGCAGCAGAGGCGCCAACCTCTTCCTGGTGGGGCGGGCCGTGGCAGCACCACTGGGAGTGGTGGCTACAGGGGGCTATGGAGAATTTTGGGGTGGCTATAGTGTCCCCCTCCAAATCCTCCCCAGTGCCACCCCTACTGGTAGAGTGCAAAGCAGGGCAGGGAGCTGCTCGAGAGTCCAGCTGGGATCTTGTGATGGCAACAGCATGGTCCAGAGCTAGGACAGAACTGCAATCTGCAGCCTGCATGCTTCAGGCAGGGGCGTGCAGGGAGCGGATTGCGGCTCTGCCCCAGCTCCAGACCACGCTGTCACCACTGCAAGGAGCTGGGGCAGAGCCATGATCTGTTTCCTACACGTCACTGCCTGGGGCATGCAGGCTGATCACAGCTCTTCCTTGGCTCTGGACCACAGTGCTACCACTGCAAGATCCTAGCTGGGCTCCGGAGCAGCTCCGTGCCCCGCTACATGCTGCTGGGGCTGGTCTCCACGGAAACCTCAGCCTGTGCACTATCATAGTACAGCTTTTGCTGGGGTCTCCATGGAAGCCACCCCCAGCCACATGGGCAGGGGCTGCTGGGAAATGGAGTCTGGCTGCTGGCCAGATCCGACATTTTGCCCACCCCTGCCTTAGGCAGGGCAAAATGGCACTTTAGAGACTAAAGGTTTTTCAGAAAGGCGTTTAGTCTTTAAGATGCCACCTTGCTCTGCCTTCTGCCTGACTTGACACTAACATGGGTAACTTTCTCATTTTTCTTTAAGTTTTACATTATTAATGTTTTTATCTTTCGGTTGTTCCTCAAAACCCCTCAGTGGTTCCCAACCTTTTAGATACCCTGGATGGACTCAAGACATCCCTCAGGTCTCAGCTTTCATTAGTTCATTAGGGCAAAAGAAAAATAATGAGCAATTGTTCTGTTGCAAAGGTCTCAAAAAGACAACAAAAGGGAAGAATATTTTTAACACTATAGATTCCTATTTGAAATCCTGGGCTTATAATGTGAATGATATTTGCATACCTGAAAGTGCTAAAATTGCATGGCACCTCTGAAAGCATCTAAAGGCACCTCATGGTGCTGCAGCACCCTGGTTGAAAGTCCCTGCCTTATATACTAACTGGACTCTTAACTGCACTCACAGTCTGTTATATGCGGTACTGTACATAAAACTATGACAAATCCTAGTTGCAGTCTTCTCACTCCTACCGAGATATGAAAAGTCTATGTCTTTCCTTTTGCCATTTTGCATTTTTTTTAATTGATCTAATTGTGGGTAGATGGGAATAACTTTCAGAAACCACTATAGCAGGGACGTCAAACATACGGCCTATGGGCTGAATCTGGCTAATGAAGCCACTCATCTGACCTGCTAGACTACCAACATGGCTGAAGAGAATGGACCTGCCACAGAATCGTGGACACAGTCCTTGTTGCTTTCTGGACTCTTCCCCCCGTATCTGCCCTACCACAACTCTACCCCCACAGCCACGGGCCCCCACTGCTTGCCCTGAGTTGGAATCAAAGCTGGAGGTGCCACTGTGGCAGAGGGCATAGTGGCAGCAGCTCCAACTCTGGCATGGGACATGCAGTGGGGGAGTGGCTACTGTGTACTCCAGTTGAGAGCTGGAACCACTGCTGCTATCACATGCTCTGGTTTGGAGATGCCACCATGTGCTCCAGGTGGGAGCTGAAGCTGCTGCTGCATACCCTGTGTTGGATCTGGCCCAGAAAGAACCCTGCAATCCAGATCCGGCCCAGGGAACAAGGTGAGTTTCACAGCCCTGAACTGCAGGAATAATACTAGTCACAAGGATCCTGGTTTTCTCTGTTAAAAAATCCAAAATTATCTGATTTCCCCCCCAATTCTCTGATTAAAAATCCATGTTTTACCACAATTAAAATGAATGTCACTACATCTATCTATCCAGGTATCAGTTGAACACAATGTTTTATTGATATATTTGCAACTTTAAAGCAATTTGGAGCCCTACCAGTGCCTCAATCATGCTGGCTCCCTGTCCATGCCGGTGCCCCTCACTTCCAACCCACAGCCCTATATCCCCACAGGTGCCCCTCACTCTTGACCCACAGCCCTGTGAGCCCTGCCAGTGCCCCTCATTCCCGACCCAGTCTTCTGCCCTGTCCAGCCATTCCGGTGCCCCTCACTCCCAACCTGCGACCCCCTGGCCCTGCCGATGCCCTTCACTCCCAACCCAAAACTCCGCACCATGCCCTCCCAACCCCAGCCCTGTTGGTGGCCCTCACTCCTGACCTGCAGGTCTTGACCTCCCCCCCCAACCCTGCTGGAAGGGGAGATCAGCTGACCCCTGCTTTGCATAGCCCCATGCAGACTCTCAGGATGGAGGTGTGTGGGGACATGGCAGGGATGTCTTTCAGCACAAGGTGCATGCAGTGCACCTCATGAGGAAGCACAGGCAGTGGCATCACACACTGTCCCATGCCACTGGCAGGTATGGCACAGTAGGGAGGACCACAATAGGGCCTGAACCTATTCAGCCTCCACAAGAAAAGGCTAAGAGGGGATCTGGTGGCCATTTACAAACTTATGAGGGGGAACCAGCGGCAATTGGGTGAGGCTCTGCTCTCCCAGGCACCGCTAGGGGTTACTGCGATTAACAGTCACAAATTGTTAGAGAGAAGGTTCAGGCTGGTTCAGGAGCCATTACTTTACAGTTAGGGCTGTCAGGCTCTGGAATGGACTCCCAAGGGAGGTGGTGCTCTCTCCTACCTTGGGGGTCTTCAAGAGAAGGCTGGACAGATATTTGGCTGAGGTGATATGATCCCGGCACCCATTCCTGCCCGGGGCAGGGGGTTGGACTTGATGATCTGTTTAGGTCCCTTCCGACCCTAAGTACTATGATACCAGTGCTGCTAGGTTCCACAGCAGCATCATAAAGCTGAGTGCGTCTCTGGCCTAGGCCATATTGCAGGTAGCAGGAGGACGGCAAGGGGCTTCAGGCAGTCTCCATCATGCCCAGGCTGGAGCACAGCACCTGTGGCTCACACTGCCAGTCATGGAGTGAGTCTGGCCCCAGCATAGGCTGGAAAAAAGGAGAAGAGAACACCTGCAGCACCCCCCACCTCTGACCTCTCTGCCCCACCAAAGTCCTAGTGTCCAGACACTTTCACCCAGCACCAGCAGGAACCTACCCCACCATCCCCACCCTACACACATACACACACCTGCCCTGATGGTTCCCAAGCCCTGGCCCTCCAACCACCCTGCCCATGGACTTGCCTGTATCCAGCTGCCAGGGCTGCTCCCACCACCCTGCTTGGCTCTGTGTGTGTGTGCATATGCATGTGGCATCCCCTGCCTCCAATCACCCACCCCCCACTCCCCCCAACCCAAGCAGCTCCTTGAAGACTAGAATGCTGCCAGCCTGCAAGGGGAAACCTGTGGTATCCTGCATTTTTCTCCACTTAAAGGGGAAAATCCATGTTTTCCCCTCAGGAAACAGAAAACCCAGATTCCTGCTTATTACTAAACACGGGACCAAATTTTCCTCTTACTCTGCTATTGCCAACCCAGAGTTTAAGTAATTAGTGTATAAAAAACTATAACCTGAATTTTGTGATACCTTCACAACTTTGAGTGAGCATTTTGTAATCTCTTGTACAGCATTTACCTTTGCAGCACCTTATATGCTTCTATATTATGATTTAAGCAAGAGACAACTTCAATTAAAACAACTTGGGGAAGAATGGACAAACATTTTTGAGAAGTGACAGGAAAATATAAAAAGAAACTTTTAGAATATTTCAAATTCTCTAGGTTTTTAAGGCAACTTCGAAAAGCATAATGAAAAAGTATAGTTGTGATAGTGAAAGGGAAAGCCCAGCTTATTTATTTATTACTGCATTTTTTTTTTAGCTGTATTCTTCATTATTAGTGAAATGTACAGTAAGTTTTCATTTGGTGATAAGTGCTCTCTAATATACCTATATATGGGCATCTATAATAAATATATAGATACATATATGAAAACTTCACAAAAATTGCAAAATGTAAGTTAAAAAAGATTCAGTATTTCAGAACTATATATAATAAAATGTCCAAGTTTATTCTGATTATCTCTGCTTTCTTATGTTTTATACATTTTATCTCAAATTAATTTACCTGCAGATCATTCTGAGGATTCCAGTCAGAATCAAAAATAATACATGTATCAGCTGCAGTCAAATTAATGCCCAGTCCACCAGCTCTGGTACACAGAAGGAACACGAACCGATCAGAGTCTGGTTTGCTAAATCGATCGATAGCAGCTTGCCTCAGATTCCCTCTTACTCTTCCATCTATTCGTTCATATAAGTATCTAGAAAGCATAAAACAAAAACAAACAAATAAAAAGCCTATTACAAAAAATCTATATTTAGAAAAATAAGAATGATACAAGCAATGCTGCTTAAGTATTTATTATTTAATATGAAAAAACCCCTTTGTTTTCTGTTTACTCTTGATGAATATAACCAGCAACTGGGATGAAGTTTACATTTTGAAAAGTACTTAAAAGCAGCTCTGACATTTCCCACAATCTGGCCACCAGTGTTGCTCTATCAACCCATACACTATGCTGGCCTGGCTCTGCACCATATATGATGCTCCCTCAAACCTGCTTGAGTTGTGCCACCTGTGGTGCTTTCTGTGACTGGTCCTGGGCTGCACCACACACTGGTGTAGTCTGAGGCTGTGCTGCACGAGGCGTTCACTTGGGCCACTGGCCTGGCATGGCCCGAGTGGGTGCCATATGCTTTGGATCATGCATGAAAGTAGGGGCCTGTGGGCCTGATTCAGCCTATGGGCTGATCCTGCACCACTCATCCAGCTTGTAGGGCCAGATGAGTTTGATAACTCTACTTTATACTAAGTTGCTTTAAACTTTAAAAGTTGAGAAGAAATCATAATATATGATCACGTATAACAGGAATATGAATTACTGTGGTGTTTCATTGTGTCAAAAAGTCCATAAAAGATTTAGTTAAAAATTACAAATTTAAGAACATAAGAGATATCATACTAGGTTAAATTACAGGGCCACGTAGTCCAGTATCCTGTCTCTCAGATGGTATAGAGAAGATACTAAAGGGAAAATACTGGATGCTAACAAGAAAATCTGCCCTTTTCCCCTCCAGTTTCCAGCATTTAGGGCAGCAGTTCCCAAACTGTGGGCTGCAACCCCACATGGGTTGCAACATCAGTGGATGGGGCCGCAGGGGTGCAGGGGTGGGGGCTGTGGGTTTGGAGTCAGGGGCCATGCTGAAGGAAATAGGGCCATAAATGGGGTCATGCTGAGGAAAAGTTCGGGAAGCACTGATTTAGAGGCCTAAGGAGTCCTGAATTGGAGGTTGTAGACCTACTGTTGTGTTTAATACACGGATCTACTCTGAATGAATTTGCCTATTCTCTTTAGAATCTGGGTAAAGAGCTGTCCTTTACAAGCATGTTGTGGTAATGACTTCTGTAAGTTAAATTACACAGACCTGCTTCCTAATTCTCAGGTATGTGAGAGCTGGTAAACAGTAAATCCTTATTTACTTTCCATAACAATTCCCTGTTTTACAGACCTATAATTGTATCTCCTCCCACTTGCTTTCTTCTCTAAGATGAAAAGTCCTAGTCTATTTAATCCTTCCTTATTTGGAAATCTCTCCACATCCCTGATCATCTTTGCTTACCCCTTCTATATAGCTTTTCTAAATTCTAGTAAGGTGGAGGTGGGACAACTAGAATTATACACAGGATTCAAGATGTGGGAGGACCAATGATTCACATGGTGGCATAAAGACATTTTCTATTTTGTTTTCAGTTCCCTTCTTAATTCCTAACATTCTATTCGCTTTTTGAGTCTTCCCGAACACTGATTTTTCAAAGAACTATGCACAAAAATTCCAAGATGATATGCTATTCTTTGATCATTTATTGTGTACACAGAGAAAGTATAGAATGCTTTGGTTTCTTATTGTATGCCAATTACATTAGGGGTAGTGACTAATCAGTAAACGCAATATTTAATTAGCTGCCAGAGGACAAGCCACATAAGCATCGTCAAGCCAAACCAAAATTGAAGAAAAATGAATAATTGTGGCTACCATTCAAATATTTGTAGGAAAAGCTGACAAACCTAAAAATCTGTAAGTCAACTGTCATTCCTTTCCTAACTTAACATTAAAACCAAATCTTGTGCAAATGTTGGAACAGCTAAACCTAAAACAAGATGATTCCTTCCCCCACCTCCAAACAAGAGCAAAACCCCCTACATGTGGCAAAAAGGGGTAAGATGTAAAATTTGCATTTGTTAGCTGAAAGCTTCCCAAGTTTGTTTTTCCTTCTAATCAAGCATAAAATGGCACACAAGATAATTCACAGGTCCACAGGCATTTTGGCAGGCAGCCACGTATGCGTTGTCATGTACTAACAATCCTAATCAAAGAGTAATATCAAGCAAGTTTATACTTTGTGGCTTTCAGCAGAAGATTCTACATATTCATAAAGATTCATTAGTTTATGTATTATTTGCATCTGGGAAAACAAATAAACAGTCAAACATTTTCTTTAGATAGGATTTTAAACAATACCAAAAAACTAAAACTGTCAGTGTCTAATACTAAATTCTTCAAGACTTGTAAAAAATGAGCCATTTAAGTGTTTTTATATGTTTACATGACAGTTTTTATTAGTTTAATTCAAGTCCCATCAGAATTGATAGAAAACCTCCTAATGACTTCAGCTGACTCTGGATCAGGCCGGCAATTTCATGCCTTGATTCAGAACAGTACTTAATCAGATAATTTTAAATATGTGAGGAGCTGCACTAGAGTCAATGGGATTATTTAGGGACTTAAAATTAAAAGTTAAGCAGATGAGATCTGCTGAACTGGGGCCATACAGCATAATTCTGACCTTATACTAACATGAATCAGGAGTAACTCTACTTATAACAAAAGGATTATGATCTTTAAACCTGGTAAATGATGAGAACCAGGCTCTTTTAATATGCTGTGCAACTGAAATTAAAACTATTTCTGCCTGATCCGAAGTGTCAATGCTGAGTGTCCTAAAGAAACTTAATTTAGTAATATTTCTTTCACAAAGGAAAAAATACTACTGACTATTGCATTCTATTTTGTTCACATTCAATCTTGACTCAGCAGGCATATATCCCACAGAAGTCTAGAGTCTAGACCAAATTCAGGAGTGAAGAATATAGAAGGCAATTTATATGCTTGGTGTTCTTTGAATGAAAATTGTGCATCTTGTACTGGTTTGGCTTTCAGTGGGGGTAATCTATAAGGATTAATATACATGAAAAGGATGTTGCAGGAAAAGTAACTAAGAGAAGGGTATACAATAATAAAGAATGTTTTCAGTTGCATTCCCTAGAGTATCCTTTCCAATGCTTTTAGAATAGAAGTTAAAAAAAATAAAAATCAGTAAAAGTACCATGTTTGCATTTGTACTATTACTGATGTCCAACATACAGTCACTGTTGCACTATTTTTATTTTAAATATTTCTTTGCTACAATTTTACATGAACATAATTCCCAACTTATATAATACTTCTGACTTTAAACCTATTAAAATATTCTAGTTAAACTGAAGTACAGGAGAAAAGCCATGTTTCTGACAAACAAAGAGTGTTCCATGCTACCCTAATAATAATTTTTAAAAAAACCCTCCAAAACCCCCACACTCCTAAATACACAAATGATCTAGTCCATATTACTGTTTCCCAGTTTATACATTTTTTAAATGTTGCTACAGCAGAGATAAACATCTCACATTGAAATATTTATATATGTGCCAACATTTATTTCCTTGACTTTTGCACAGTATGTTAGAAAAAACAACATACAAAATGCAAGCAATTTGAAAAATGTCATTGTTCAATTTACCTATATATTAGCAACTATTTCACTGCTAAGTAATAGGCAACATCCATGTCTTATTTTTCTTTGAGTGTAATAATGCATAAATAATTATTAAAAAACAGAGATGAAACATGATCTTAGTATAAGCACTTGATAATAATTGTATTCTTTCAGCATTAGATATGAAAAACCTACCTTGAATTACTACTACTGGAGTCTCCCTTAATCACTTAATTTTTTCCCCCCCTGGTTTTTCCCCCTCCCTTCCCTGCTCTACCTTTTTATTTTCCCAATTTACACCTATTTACACTCTCACTGACAACCTGTTACACTTTTAGCTTCTTTCACTCCTTGGAGTCTCAGAACATCAGAGACTTCCTATGCCTGAAGAAGGGTGATTGCGCACAAAAGCTTGCAAAGAACTTTCCAGCTACTCAGTTGCTCTAATAAAAGATATCAAAACTACCCAAAGAATCTTGCCTGCCTACGTCCTTAGACCAACATGGCTACAGCCAAAAACCTAGCACAATGTTATGAAGTTTACTCATTTAAAATACATATTAATACATTAAAGAATGATGCATTTGCCAAAGTTGAAAAAAAGATATATACTGCAGGCTATGGAAAAAACTACCAAATTCACTATTTTTATCCCTAGTATATTATGATAAGGTATCCTGGGTACTATTCAAAAGAACAACATATTGTAATCGTAACTTATGTAACCTCCTACCTCTTATGTATAAGATAGTCCTCCAGAATGTCAAGGCAGCGAACCATTTGAGAGAAGATAAGCACCTTATGGCCTCCTGCTTTCATTTTTGGAAGAAGTTTATCAATGAGAACCAATTTACCAGCAGAGTGGATCATTGCTTGTAGGTGGAAGTCAGGTGCAGTTGGACTATATGTCTCTCTAAACTCTCCAAGGATTTTCTCTTCAGCACCTGTCACAAAATATATACCGTATTAGTCTCAAAGATTTTTATTATTATTTTTTAACTGTAGGTATGCTTTTAATTCAATCTCTCCCTTCCCCCCTCCAATACAAAATACTGAATAATAGGGCTGTGCGAAGCTTTGGTCCCTGATTTGATTCAACGGAGTTTCAGCCCGATTTGGTGGCCAAAACCGAATTAAAACAGAGGACCCTTTAATCTCTCCGAATCGAACTGGAACCCTTCGACTCAGCTTGGAGAGATTCGGACATAGACACAGCTTTAAATGCTTTTTTCTACCTACCTGTAGGTAGCAGGTGGCTCATGAGTGCTGTGATGCATGGAGTGTCCCACAGAAGCCTGGGGGGCTCCCAAGTGTGCTCAGCAACAGACCCAGAAATGGACCAGAAGCACTTCCGGTCCACTTCCAGGTCCACCGGGGTGTGCGCTAGGGCCCCTCGCCCCATGTCTCCCTAGCTTGGTGACTGGTGCCTCCTGGGTCTCGGGGGCACCCAGGGTACCCCCGTGTCCTATCGCCAAGCCAGGTGGGCATGGGGGGGCCCAGCTCACTCCCTGGCAGACCCAGAAGTGTCCCCCCACTCTTGTGGGACACAGCTATGCCTAGTACTTCGAGACATGCTGAAAAAACATTTAAAGCTTTGTCTATGTCCGAACCGCTGATTTTCTGAATCAGTATTGAATCTTCAGATTCGGATTTGGCCAAATTGAATCAGGGACAATAATCCAAATCAATTAATCGAATCACTGTCCCCGATTCAGGCCAAATCTGAATCCAAATCGAATAGGGCCCATTTCACCCCTATAACAGAGTCAGGCTAGCTATTCAACTCTATTTCACCCATGAATTGTTTTTTCTTTTTATAGCCAGGTTCTTTTTTTCACAATTACTGATCATGTTGCGCAGCTATGAATAAAAGCAGAATTTGGCCCTCAGAAGAAATTTTATAGAGACCTTGGGAAGCACTGATGTGCCCAGGTGGGCTCTATATGCTGTTGTGGTGCATCAGGCATGGAACAACGTCTTTAACAATACAGAAATCTAGGTGAGGCTGATGATACTTAGGCCTTCTACACGTTATAGATATTATGCAGTTAACTGGTTAATTGCAAAATACCCTGAGACCTGCTACATACACAAAGTAGCTAATCATACCCTAAACATCTCCAACCAGCTATAAAGTTGACCATGAAAAATTTGTACTAACTTGATAGCTGGTTGCTACTGAGCTTTAGTTTGCCTGTGTAGCTGGGAGACCCATCAGCTGACAAGGCTCCCAGCTGCAGGGGTGCACCAACCCCCACTGGGACTGGGAGTCCCACAGCTAAGGGGACTCAGCTTTAACAGATGCTGACTCTGGGTCCCAGCAGCAACCCCCAGCTGCCAGGATCCAGCTCACAGGTGTGGAGGCTGGGTCCCCACAATGTGCTTCCTAGTGCTGGACCTACCTGTAGAGCACGGCTGCAATCTCCCCCACACTCTCAAGGCTCAGGGGATCATGGCAGTTGCAATCCCCTAGCTCTGGGGAGTGCATGGGGTGCCCCCACGGTTGGGAGTCCCTCAACTGAGAGGGTTCCCAAACAGGAGCCTGTTTCTTGCTGGTGCAAGGGGAGCCTGGGATCTAATGCACAATCCAACAAATCATATGTCCTGCTATGCACACGACTGTGTAGCTCCTGCATTAGATCCCATTGTGCCTTTACCTGCACATGTAGAGGAACCCATATAGGCACTCAAGGAGGCACAAAGCTATGTGAAGGGCCACATGAACCTCCAGAATAGCCCAGAATTGCAAAGGTGGCCTGAAAAGCCACACACACACACACACACACCTGTAACATTTAAAATAGCACTTTCCTTAGTCTTGCTGTAAAATAGGCCTAAATCCTATTTTACTAAATGCTTACACCTATATGGTTGCTTGCTCAAACATATAAACATTTGGTCTCAAGAAGTATATTCCATTTAAGGCTCTGAGGAGGGGTCTCAGTGGGCAACATTATGGGCCTCCAGGGCACACAGCACTGAGAAGGCAGTGGCCAACAGTGGCAGTTTATGGGAACAAATACCTGCCTCTCAGATGTCTCAATCACTGATGCCCATTATGCACCATTATCATCTCAGAATCCAAATCAGTTGGAAAGAAGCTGAACTGAGCAGTAGGAGCCACCCACCTATTATCTACTAATTTAGTGTTTAAGGTACTTGCCAGCAAGAGGGAAACCTAGGTTCCAGACCACACAGTCTGAGGCACTTTGATCCCATACACCCGATTACCCAGGAAAGTGTCCTAACCATGCTTTGGATCCAGAAAGGCTGAGAGCACCTTCTATCCTGTCCGGTGAAGGAATGGCAAAGTCACGGAACTATGACAACAAGCAACTGGTTACCTGATTCTGCAGTTTCCAATGTTGCAACATACTGTTGCAATATACTGTTGCAATATGCATGCTGCAGTGACTGTTCACTGCAAATGCATACACAGCATTAGAAACAGGGACCAGAACCTAGGGTATCCTCCCCACTGGAATATGAAGTAAGGCAACCCTCTTGCTTGTTTGCTTTTTGCCCCCAGGACTCTCAATTCCTTTCCAACTAGCAGTCCAGCTTCAGTAGGGATGAAGGATTTCATAGACATCAGGGGCTGGAAGGGACCTTGCAAGATCATCGGGTCCAGCTCCCTGCCCAAGGGGCAGGAAGTCCGTGGAGGTCAGATCACCCCAGCAAGATGCTCTGAGCCCTGCTTAAGCATATAACCTGGTGGTAATGCCACTTTCTTAATGAGTGAGACCAATTCAAACCTCTGCTTAGGCTGAGCAAGCCTAGAACCCAGATCTCTCTCTTCCTTGGTGAGTGCCACAATCAACATCCTATTCAAGCAAAAGGTGAATGAATTCTCCTCCTCCTCCTCACTGCTTTTTTGTGATTTACATGTTTATGGCTAAGATGAAGACATGTTACAAAAGTAGATGCCTTAAAAGTGTTTCAGGGACTTGATATTCCTGACATGTTAACTCTCTAAACAGCTTGGAGACTTAGATGTTTAACAACCACCCCTTTGTCATTTAGATATCTAGTCTGTAGAAGAGGATCTGGCTCCAGCTGTATTTTTCTTACAAGTAGAGAAAAATAATGAATTCAAGGGATCTATGAACAGAAGAAAATAAATTAATATTAAGCTACACTACATATTTGTTTTCAATAGCTACAGGAATTTCACAGTTAAAGATCCAGACTTCTTGATTATGGAGAGATTGAAAGAGATGTAACATTTTCAAATCAGAATCCTACTCTGGAAAAAAAAAATTACTCTAACACCGCCCCCCTCGAGAAAATGATTTTTCATTTAACATGGTCTGAAATATGAACAAGCATACATACACACACACACGCTTGTTCATATTTCAGACATTGTTAAACGGAATTTTCTCGAATCATTTTCTCTATGCATACATATATACACATACATATAGATACAGAAAACTGACATAAGTTTGTTTTAAAATTTAATCAGGATACTTTTCAAGAAATACCAAACCCTACAATTCTGAACAAAACGGGAAAGATTTGAAATAAAATAGGACTGAGATTTTCAATTTTGTTTTAAGAGGCTTTGAGTATTTTATAATCGTATTACCTTTGATGAGATAAGGATGATTGCAGCACTTTCTGAGTTCCATCATAGTGTTAACTAGATTAGGTACGTTAGCTTGGCCTGCTCCTTTAGACAAAAAAGCAAAATTCTTCTCCAAAATTGCACGATAATATTTCTTCTGGATATTAGTTAGTTCTACTTCAATTATAGTTTCTTCCTTGGGTGCCAACTTTTTCTCTACATCTTCTTTTAAACGTCTCAGCATCATTGGTTTCAGAATAGCTTGTAGTTTCTGCACCTGAATAAAATTTAATGATCAATAGGAATACATAAAAAGGTAGCAAAGTAGCTTAATTTAATGTTTTAGCTTCTATATCACCGCTTTGCCATATTTACATGAAATATATCCCTGGAAGGGATATATTCTGGCTTTTTGACACAAATTACCACAATTATTTTTAAGGTGCACTGAAAAAAAAGGAAGCTTTTTGGTAGTGAAGAACCCAGCTTTAGGAAAAGAGAACTTTGATCACTCTTTTACTTGTCATATATATAAAGCTTGTTATGTAATAAGAAAAAAAAATAATTATCTAACATCAATTACAATTCTGAGAATTTAATAATTAAAAGCATATAATTACCATGTACACTATAATACTAATTAAAATATAAAGGATTTGAAACAAAAATACTGGAGAGATTTTCTTCGACAGGTTATATTTCATTTCAAATACTGTATGTTTGGAATGCCAAGCAGAGTTTCTCATCTTAATCATTTGAAAGAATGATTTCATATTAGGAGGTGCACCAATACATTGGTCCATATCGTATTGGCACCAATAAAAGGAAAATTGACATTATCAGCAATTGGCTTTTTTTGCCTGAAGTGGCCAATAATGTTGCCAATAAATGCTGTGGGCACGGGCACAGCTACAGCATGCACATGGCCAGGAGTGCAGCCTGGTAGCTTGGAAAGGAGCATCAGGCCAGTAAGTCTGTGGGAGAGAAAGGGCATGGGGAGGCAGATCAAGGCTCCCATGGTGAGGGAGGGAGTGGGACTGGTGCTGCCCAGCCACAGCAACTCATGGGAGGGAGCTGTAAGTGGTTCATCTGGGGGGCACGGGAAGGGCAGGATGGCTCTCATCACTGTGCACATGCCTGGGAGAGGCATGGCCCCTCAGTTCTGCGTGAAGGGTAAGGATGGGCGGCTGCTGTGGGCTGGGGCCAAAGGCGGCACCCGGCTCTTTCCAGCAGGGAGGTTGGGCTAGGGCTGCACTAAGGGCAGGTGGCAGCAGCGCTGGGAGGGGGGCTACAGAAAATTTTGAGATGGCTCTAGGCCCCCTGTGATCCTCCCTCCCAGCACCACTGCTGCCCATCCCAAGCACAGCCCCAGGCCAACCCCTATGCTGGGAACAGCTGGGTGCTGCCCCTAGCCCCAGCACACATCAGCAGCCCACCCTTACCCCAAACAGGTCCGGGGGGCACATACCCCCGATGCCTCCCCCAGAGGTGTGTGCAGTGGTGGGAGCCTCCCATCCTCCCCAGATGACCTGCTCACAGCTCCATCCCTCCCTGCCCTGGCCCCACTCCCTCCCTCACTGTGGGGGCCTCGACCTGCACCCCCCCACCTCCTCCCTCCCTCTAACAGATTTACCAGCCGGACATTGCTCTCCAAGATGCCAGGCTTCCATATCAGCAATCAGCTCAGTACCAGCTGACATGGCTCATTAATAATTGGCCAGTGGCATGGGCCCAAAAAATCTTTAGCAGCGCACCACTATTTCATATACACAACACCGTATCATCATTATGCTTTAGAAAAATTACACCTACCCTGAAGGGTAGGTATGTGATTGCCAAAAGAAAAGAACATACAGTACAAAGGATTAGTCACCCACATTATTTTGAAAATAATTGAAAGAACAGTGACATCCAAAAAGGAATTAAATATGACCCACTCACAGCAGTAACAAAAAGAACAAAAATAACCTCCCAAACTGTTCATTCTTATTATTTTACAACTGAGAAGCTAAGTAACAATTCATATATAGTACCTGCTCCTCTGTTTTAAGATCCCCAAATTCCTGCATGAATGTAGATTCAGCAGGAAAACGCAAAGGTTCAAGAAAATGAAGGAGACTAAATAATTCTTCAACTGTGTTCTGCAGCGGTGTGCCTGTCAGCAGCACTTTGTGCTCCTACATAAAGACACAGATGTCACATGAAATTGCATACACACATTTCACAAAAAAAGTTGTTTTTCTGGCTTGTTTATTTTTTAAGTACTAATATCTAATCAGTTCAGTATGTAGGCACTATAGATACAGTGGTTTACAAACAAAATAAAGGCCATCAATAAACACAATTTAAGTCAGAATTTCTCTAAATGTAACATGTCTTGCTATTTCTTGGCTATACAGGAGTATACAATTTATTTCTCTCTTTTGCTGTATAATATTTTCATATCCCACTCTCAAATGTTATGGATAAATGTAAAACAGAAATTGGAATACCAGGTTACAAAACTGAAACATTTATTTTGGCATTCTGCTTCCAACAGCAGGCAATTCCCAATATTTCAAGGCAAAGCATGACTATGAGACTCAAAAAACCAACAATGTATCTAATGTTGGACTGAAGTTGTAGCTATGATGATGCAGGAATTATATGAAAGACAAGGTAGGTTTTCTGTGGGTGATACCTTTCATTGGACCAATTGCATAGTTAGGATTAAATTAGATAAGCTTTAGAATGCAAAGCATTTTTCATAACGCAGACTTCCTGCTTGATTCTTCATCAGAATGCCTTGTATTTGAAAGCTCGTCTAACAATCTCAACCATGCAGGGCTCCAATAAAAGATATCACCCACAAAAACCTTCTATTTCACAATATCTCTATTCATTTGGGTAAGGTAGTAGTAGTAAATTCCTGTCAGCATCTTGCAGTCTTAAATCCTGCCCATCTTTAACATTATCCAGCTTCTGTTATAAAAAGCAACTACCATTTACCTGAATATAAAACAACCCTGAATATAAGACAACCCCCACAATAACCAGATTCTATATATGGAAATTTTATCAATTCATTATAATTTTCCAGGTATAGAATCTAATTACTGGAAGGCTGTCTTGAATTTGTCCCCCTCCCACTGCTACAGCACGGAAAATAAATCTGGGGGTCAGGTAGCCCCCTTGCCATCTGCCACCCAATGTCTTCCCCCCTATACCCTCTTCCCTCCTCCTTACTGTCAGACCCTACTTTCTTTGAGCACATGGCAAATCTGAAAACACTGACCTCAAAATAAACAAACCTGTAATAATTTGCATATAGGCAAATTGCTACAGCTACCCTTAAACTTCGTTCAGTGAGAATTGATTAATTTGCCTTTTTTAAAAGGCTGCAAATTTTAGTACTGTTACTTCATAAACATACCTTTAAGCAGCACTTTTGTACCTACATTTTGGGTTTGGGGTTTTTTTTTTTTTTAAATCTATTTTGTGTTCCAGGTCAAATAAGCCAGATCTGTTCTAAATCATATCCATTAAGCAGAACTGAATTATTCCAAAAACCTTATTGACTGAGCAGGCAGAACTCAATTGTTCTAAACACCATGTACGGCACTACAACTGGCGAGCATCCTTTATCCTGGACCTATCACTCTGGGACTTCAGATATTCCCAAATTCATTGGCAGGCATTGTAATTGCAGGCCCGAGTCTGGAGGTCTTGGGGTTCGGATGCCCCCAGATACTACAAGCAAGCACCCTCCATCCTAGACTTTTTAGTCTGGGATTACTATGCGTATTACAAAGTATGCGTGATATTAACCCAAAGTCAAAAGGCTCATGATTTACCATTGAGCTGGGCCTCAGTAGCATAAAGAGCATTTCATGCCATGGTGATCCCACAGTTCAACACTGCTCAGTATGTATATACTCCAGATACTCCCCCACAAAGAAGACTAACTAGCCCCTACTCATGACTAGAACTGGGTGTTCTTGTCACAAGTCTCTGAATCCTTTAAAAATGTATACCCAGATGAGGCACAGGACAATGAGGCATCTGGCCAGACAGATGAGGTACTACTGGTCTGGCTCTACCTCATGGAGGGCAGGGGCCACACTAATCACATGCAACAGGCTAAGGGAGGGGGTGACACAGGTATTCTGGATAAATTGTTTGGGACCTCATTTGGTGATGTTTGCCAGATATTTAAGGCTGGTGAAGAAACAGGAATCATTGTTAATGGGAAAGAAAGGTGCAGCTCAGCTGTGGGCATGAAGAACAAGTCAAAATGCATTCAATGTAATGGTTCACCATGACTTGAAAAAGTTCAGCACTGAGGGGGACTACATGCAATGGGCACTAGAATATATATTATTCAGATAGGCTGCACTAAATTATCCCTACAGTAGATTCCCATCAGTTTGTCCAATATGGGCCCTGTGTTTTACAGTCACATAGTGTTTGCTGCATTTAATCAACTTCATAGTTGGTTTCTAATACTGAGCACACCCTGCTTTTCACAGCAGTTAATGACAGACTATGTATTTAATGGCATTTCCTTATATGTAAATATAAAAGGCAAGGGTTCTCCCCCTCCCCCCCATACTGAATGGAGGGGAACGGGATGTCATCTTGTGTTTGGGTAAATATGGTATTTGCAAATACTTCGTTGGAAATATTTTATAGATGGGAAATACCACTGTAATTAAATTCTTGACTATACAAAATAGCCTTGTAGAAAAGGTAGTTTAAGTTGAATTTCAGTCTTAAAAACATACTGAAAATATTTCTGAAAATGGCATACCTTCAACTGAGAAAATCATCAGAATTTTCATAGGACTGAACATTTATAGAAACATTCTAAATTTAACAATTATACATTATTACAATTTACTGTAGTAGTCTTTTAAATTGTTTTAACAGAAAAGAAATCTTATTAAACCAAGTAAATAAAATGTAATCACTCACAAGATTCATGAGTTTTAGTCCTTCCAAGAGTTTGCAATTTTTGTTCTTTAGCCTGTGTGCTTCATCAATAATAACACAACGCCATTCAATTGCATTGAGTTCTGGACAGCCACCAAGAATCATTTCAAAAGTGGTGATAATGGCTTGGAATCTGTATGTACCTCGAATGATACGCCCCTAGAGATTGATCAACAAATAAGGCAATGTGTCACCTTTGTTGAAACCACTCATTTTTCATACTCAAATTCCTGGTTTTGCTACTGAAATATTAATCAGTTGTACCTTAATATCTTGAAATATAAATGACTTCATCTTACCAAAGATGCTAAGTCCTTGACACACTATAATTAACACCAAATCAGTAATTTTCCATTTTTAAGAATGCTATCCTGTTAAACAAATATATTTCCAATTGATTCTACTTTGCCTTCCAACTATCAGAAACTAACCTATAAAAACTATAGCAATAGAAGTGTCACAGTATGCCACATTTTTAACTATGTGAAAAAAATCTTATTATTAAAAATTCGCTGTCATAAAAAAAAGTAATAAAACTAGATGAGATATCATTCTACATTAGCAAATTATGAAAACAGGACTTGTCTGTCAGCAATTTCTTTATTAAAATAACAATAAAAACACGTATATGTTGTCAATGTGCTAGACTCCACTGAACTGACATACAATAGGCCAGCTCTTCAGCAAAACAACTAGCATGCAATAATTCAGGGATGTCAGATACAGCCTGCAGAGCCCTATTGTATGTTCCCCAGTGCTCCCATAGGTCTCGGACTGAACCTACATGCTACATGAGGTACATATTAGATCAGTCCCACTCACTACGCATGATATGTGGGTCTGGGCTGGGACAGGCGCTTCATGTGGTACCTGCATGTGGTACCCGTGTCTGCCCCAAACCAGCCCCAAGTGCTGGATCAGGTCCATGGACTGGCTTCACATCATTTATCCAGCCCATGAAACAACCCCATGCCATTCATCGAGCCCATGAGGCCTTATAAGTTTGACACGTCTGCAATAAATTAATAGTAAAATGAACTACTATCGGTATTGCTTTATCACATAAAATTTCATTAGATGTTTTATATCATTAGATATAATCATATCAGGTATTTCTATAAGATAGCAGACAAGGACATCTAGCACAAAGCAAGTCGTATGTTAAATAATATAATTGTTGAAAACAAAGCAAATTGTTTCAATTTTCAATAAACATTAGTAGCAGAAGTAAAAATCTTGGCAGTGTTCCTTTAAGCTCATTAATGCCCTAAAGAAAATAAATAGCAGCATACATGGCAAGTAAATTCACTTTTTAGACTATACAGAGCTTAAAGAACTTAACTTCTGTTGCCCTCTACTGAGAGAATTCAGGCCTAAATGCTGCAATTGGCTGTGTCTGACATTTACCTAACCCACAAAACCACACTGATGTCAGCTTTGTATTCTGCACATCAATAAAAATGTTGAAGCCAAATAATCTAGTGGAAATGAAATCTTACCACAACCAATTTACAGCACCCATCTATTTAATACATTAAATACTCTGACCAGTGTTAATAAAAAAAACGAAAAGAAAAACAAACCATAATACCTTTTGATAAGAAATGGCTTTTACTATGACATATATCTCTGTTATGTACGGCACGTTTCCTACCTGTTATAGGTTTTAGATAAGTTAGTGAACAAAAGCATCACTACAATACCTGCGAGTCTCTGAAGTACATTTCGTACTGCTGTATCATCTGCCGGCTAACCATGCTCCCATGATACACCACAACATTAATATCAGTCCACGTACGAAATTCTCTTTCCCAATTAGTTATAGTGGAAAGTGGAGCTATGATTAAGAAAGGCCCACGCATACCAGTCAGGAGGATTTCATAGAGGAATGTAATTGACTGAATGGTTTTGCCAAGGCCCATTTCATCTGCTAAAATGCAGTTTCTCCTGAAAATATAAATATATTCGTTATTTAGCTTGAGAGGACTACAAACATTAAACTTTTACTCAAAGCACAGTATCTGAAAATAATTAAAGCTCATTAAAACAGTCTAAAATAAATCATAAAAAGAAAAAAAGTCAGGCGATGCAGAAGATGCTCAAGGGAATCCCATCCTCTGTAATGAATGAATGAAATTGGGTATGTACACCCCCTTGTCTTCAGTCTGCCACAACTATACACTGCATTGAGATTAGGAAGTTAGGAAAGGAAGGAACATACTAACAGACTCTCCTGGCAGCTTCCCTAAAATATTTCTTTCAGACTTAGCTGCCACCAAAGACTTAGAGCACTGATCTACAAGACACGGATTCCCTGTTATGTGTGTGGAATAAAGATCTGTTGGAGGTCCTGTGACACTTTGGAGGACGTAGTGCAAACACCAAGGTGTTAGGGGAGGAAGGAAAAGAACCATGCTATATTCAATGGCACTCAAACATGGTCATTACTATATCACCACCATTTTTTCCCCTACACCTCTAAGCCCTCGTCTATATTACGTAGGTTAAATAACCCTAATTCTTGCAGCCTTTTCTCAGTCTCGTCTCCTAGGCCCCTAATCATTTTGGCTGCCCTGTGCTAGACTCTTTGCAAACTTATTGAAATGTGGGGTCCAAAACTGGACACAGTACTCCATACGAGGCCTCACCAGTGCTGAATAGAGTGGAAAAATCACTTCCCTTAATTTGAAAGTGGCATTCCTGTTAATACAATCCAGGATGCTGTTGGATTTTTTTAGCACCAAAAAGCACACTGTTGGCTCATATTCAGTTTACTGTCCACTGTAACCCTCAGGTCCTTCTCTAGTACTCCAGTCTAGCCAGTCAGTCCCCAGCCTGCATTTGTGCATGTAGTTATTCCATCCCAAGTGCAGAATTTTGTGCCTGTCCTAGCTGAATCTCATCTCACTTGATCGTGGACCATTTCTCCAGTCTATCCAGGTCATTCTGGATCCTAGCCCTGCTACTAGGTGTGTCTGCCATTCCACCTAACTTAGTGTCATCCACAAATTTGCTAAGCAGGCACTCAACCTCATGATCCCAATCATTAATGAAGACGTTGAACAATACTGGACCCAGGGCAGATCCCTGGGGAACCCAAATTAATACTTTCTCTCAACTAGATATTGAGCTATTAAGGACTACTCACTGAGTACCATGATACAACCAGATATGTATCAACCCTACAGTACTTTGGTCAAGTCTATTTCCTTAGCTTGGTAATGAGAATATCATGTCACCAGTGTCAAAAGCCTTGCTAAATTCACAGAATACCACATCCACTGCTCTCCACTCATACACAGAGCCTGTCACTATCATAGAAGGAAATCAGATTGGTTAGGCAAGACTTGCTTTTGGTGAATCCATGCTAACTGTTCCTGATCACCTTGTTCTCCTCTAGGTGCGTCACAATTGATTCCTTGAAAAACTGCTTCATGCTCTTCCTAGGTATAGAGATCAGGCCGACTGGTCTGTAGTTCCCCAGATCTTCCTTCTTCCCCTTCTTAAAGATGGACACTATATTTGTCCTTTTACAGTCATCCAGAACCTCACCCAAGCTCCATGAATTCTCAAAAAAGATAGCCAATGGCTCCAAAATTACCTCAGCCAATTCCTTTAGTAGCCTCCCATCTGGTCCTGCTGACCTGAAATCATCAAGCTTCTCCAAGTAATCCCTAACCTGTTCTGCCATTAGTCAAGACTGTTTGTCTCCTTCCCTATTTCTCCTGCCAACTACATTTGTCATCTGGTAGCTACCCTTTTTGTGAAAGTTAAAGCAAAAAAGACATTAAATACTTCAGTCTGCTCTGGATTATCTGCAGATTGTCATTCACATTCTGTAAGGGACCTATGGAAATACTGGTTTCCCTCTTATTTTGACATACTGTATTTCACAGTGAACAAGTTCAGGTTTGAAGCCAGAATCTTTACTTTAAATTTCCACCTTGACTTATACACAGTATCAATACTTTTGACCCTCCTCCCATGCCAAGCCAACCTTATTAACCTAACATGAGATGGCATTCCTGTGGGCCTTGCCATCGCCATGGAGATGCCCCTTGGCCAGGCACAAAATGCAGCCCCATTCCCTGACAGCCAAGCACAGAGACTGGCCCCATCCCCTGCGAGCGGTACTACTTGGGCTGAAGCAGCTGAACGCCAGCCTCATCTGGTACAACTCAACCCCATATTTCTGAGCCAGAAAGTTAGATCAATTTATACTATGAAAATCCTAACTTTTTGGATCAGAAAAGTGGGGTTGACGTCTACACCATGTCAACCTGTACACTGTGAAATACAGTACCTAAATCTCTTTTTATTACCATTTACGTCCCTTGACACCTCAAACTGCATCTCAAATTGTGCCTTGGCCTTCCTAATTTTTCCCCTACATGCCCATGTGACATTCTTATACTCTTTCCTTGTACTATGGCCAAGTTTCTACATTTTATAGGACTCATTTTTGAGTTTCAACTCCTTGAAGAGATCACCATTTATCCAGGCTGATTTCCTACTGCACTTCCCATTACTTTCTATCTGGATGAGACAAATGATTCTCTGTGGCAAGTATTCAATGGTGACTGATTGGTGCTGTTAACTTTTATAGTAATTCAGTTGTTAAATATTCAAAGCTATCTCTGTGGTTCAAAAGTAGACAGTTGACAGAGTGAAAAGGTCAAATCTCACAGTTGATGCAACTGCCATCAGATATTCTGTCATTTAGGGGAATACCTATGCTCTGGTGACAGAAAGCCTCCTACTGCCAAAACTGTTTTCACACCAGGGGGTCCAACTGCCTTAAGGTGTTAAGGCAGTGGCCTAGCTAACAACAGTGGCCCCTGTTGTTTAAACATAGCCTTGATGGTACAGGAGATTTAAACCCTCACAGCCAGCCTGCCATTACTGGTAATCACCCCATGGTAAGCTCCTGTAATAGCATAGGTATGAGTAAATGTATGCATTTCTTTATGTACTCTCTTTTTTGCTTTGTTATTTTGAAGGGAAGCAGAGGGCACTTCAGTTCTCCAACGTTTTCCTCTACACTTTTCTTGCATTTAAAATCCTGTTGATGCTTTCATTTTGAATTGCTTTCTTACCTCCTCCTCTGAAGGAATAAAGGGAAGCCTACATAAGTAAGTGGTGACTTGTTTCCACTGGTAAGTGTCAAGTTTGGTTTAACCCCCTCCCTGTGGGTTTTGGGTTTTTTTTGGTGTTGCTAAAACCAATACCTCAGGAATCAAAAGGACAGAGATATCCAAAACAAAAAATCATATAGCAAATTCCAAACACAACAATTTCTATTCTTTTTCTTTAAGGTCTTAACTGTTTAGTTAAACACAGATAAATCCACACAAATGTAACTAACAATGCTAATCTATCATTTTAAACCAGGAACCCATTTTAAAATCCATTATGAATAAAATTTACAAAAACCTTCAGAGTGCATACCTATTGTACCAGTTGAACAGGAGCCAATTGAGTCCTTCCAGTTGGTATTCCCTGAGCTGATTGCCATTTTTATATTCCCTAGAATGTTCTATCTTCTTCCAAGAGTTCGGAGGAGGTCGGTCCTTCAGAAAAACACAATATATATTGAGTTAAAAAAAAAAAAATCAATATTTTCCTGTTTTCAAAATGCCTCTTTACATAATATTTCAGAACAAGCGACTCAAAGGATTTTGAATTGGATTGCTCACCCTTTGATTGAAAAGGTATTGCAGTGGTCACTTACTATTGGTTCAATAAAGCAAGACTATTAATTTGTTTTTATTATTCATATGCAAAAATAAATGGCCTCTTAATTTTAAAGTAAATATAACTAACTTCTCGGACTAAGAGATAACAACAGTAAATGACTGCCTTGAATTGTACAAGATGAAAAAAAAAAAAAAGCAAAACCACTCAGAATGAGAGAGTTTAATAAATGCCTGTTAAGATTCTATTTTCTACAGCTAGCTGTTAAATCACATTTTAATTCTCTAAAAAAATGATGAGTTTAAAAAAAAATATTTATATCCCTAATTGGAATGAAAATGCAAAAATTCAAATAGCCACAGGACCCAAACCCATAATATATCATTTTGGAAGCACAGAGCGTGGCCTTTCTGAAATGAAACACGTTCCCTGGAATCTCTGCCAGCCCATCTGGTAGGCTACAGTGGAGTTGGGAACCCTGAAAACCCTGGCAGCAGCTGAATGACTGTCTGTTATAAAATCATAAAAAGTTAGGGTTGGAAGGGACCTCAGGAGGTCATCTAGTCCAACACCCTGCTCTAAAGCAGGGACCATCTCCAATTAGATCATTCCAACCAGGGATTTGTTGAGCTGGGCCCTAAAAGCCTCCGAAGATGGAGATTCCACAACATCTCTAGGTAATCCTAATATTCAACCTAAACTTCCCTTGCTGCAACTTGAGACCATTGCTCCTTGTTCTATCATTTGTAACCACAGAGAACAGTCTAGCTCCATCTTGTTTGTAACTACCCTTCAGGTAGTTAAAGGCTGCTATCAAATCCTCCCTCAGTCTTCTCTTCTGCAAACTAAGTAAGCCCAGTTCCCCCAGCCCCTCCTCATAAATCATGGGCTTCAGCCCCCTAACCATTTTTGTTGCCCTCCACTGGACTCTCTCCAACTTGTCCACATCTTTTCTATAGTGGGGGGTTCAAAATTCAACACAGTACTCCAGATATGGCTTCACTACTGCATAATAGAGGGGAATTATTACTTCCCTTGATATTATGGCAATCCTCCTACTAATGCAATCCAGTATACTAGCAGGGCACACTGCTGATTCATATCCAGCTTACTGTCCACTGTAACCCCCCAGTATTTCTCTGCAGAGCTGCTACTTAACTACTTAGTCCCAAGTCTGTAGCAGAGCATGGGAGTCTTCCATTTTAAGTGCAGGACTTTGCAGTGGTCCTTGCTGAACCTCATGAAATTTCTTTTGGCCCAATCCTCCAATTTGTCTAGTTCACTCTGAATCCTAGCCCTACTCTCTAGTGTATCTACTACCCTCCCTTTGAGCCTGGCATCATTCATGAACTTGTTTAGCGTGCATTCCATCCCATCTTCCAGATCGTTAATGAAGATACTGAACTAAACTGGCCCTAACCGACCCCTGGGCACTCCACTTGATACTAGCTGCCAACTAGACGTTGAGCCATTGACCACCACCCACTGAGCCTGACGATCCAGTAAGCTTTCTATGCACCTTACAGTCCATGCATCCAACTCATACTTCCTTAGCTTGTTTGCAAGAATGCTCTGGGACGCTGTATCAAAAGCCTTGCTAAACTCAAGGTATATCATATCCACTGCTTTCCCTACATCCACAAAACCAGTTATTTCATCAGGTTGGTCAGGCATGACTTGCCCTTGGTGAATCCGTGCTGACTGTTCCCGATTACCTTCTTCTCCAGTACATAGAAATGGATTCATTGAGGAACTGCTCCATGATTTTCCAGGGACTGAGCTGAGGCTGACTGGTCCGTAGTTCCTCAGATCCTCCTTCTTCACTTTCTTAATGATAGGCACTATATTTGCTCTTTTCCAATAGTCGGACCTCCCTGATCACCATGAGTTTTTCAAAGATAATGGCAAGTGGCTCTGCAATCACATCAGCCAACTCCCTCAGCACACTCAGGTGCATTGCATCTGGCCCCATGGATTTGTACATATTCAGCTTTTCTAAATAGTCCTTAACCTGTTCTTTCATCACTGAGGGCTCCTCACCTTCTCCCAAAACTCTGCTGTTTGGTGCAGTAGTCTGGGAGCTGACCTTGACTGTGAAAAATCTAGGTAAAAAGGGCATTCAGTACTTTAGCCTTTTCCTCATCATCTGTCACTAGGTTGGCTCCCCTGTTCAGTAAGGGACCCAACTGTTCCAAATGTTTCATTGCTGCCTATCACTGAATAGCAACAGTGAATCTAATCAGAGCCTTGACAACTTGATACAGGCCATTTAATGTCACTATCACCATTTAGTGGTAAGCAGCAGTAAAATGGACAAGAATCTATTCAGTTTCACTCAGCAGTTTCCATTGTCCTTGAGTCCATTAAACAAGGCTAATGGGCTTCCAGTACCAGGAAGCTTAGTTCTCAGTAATCTGCTGAGTGGGCTAAAGGGAGTTGGGAGCCTGGAATATCAGCAGCCAAACTCTGGGACTCCAGGTTTCACAGCCTACTACGGAATTGGGCAAAAATTTTTTGCAGGAAACCAGAAAGGCCACTGATAGAAACCAGGCAGAGTAACACTGAAATTCTGCCCAGTATCCGTCTGTCTGTTGAAACTGAACCATTTCCACAAAACATTTCTATTTCAATTAATTGGTATTTTCCAACGATAAATGTTTAGTCACAAGTTTTGCCAATCAGCTGCACCATTTATATCATTTGATATTTAGAAGAAATCAAGTTTTTTACTCTACACCTAGGCTATGGGTCAGATCTGCCCCCCCCAGTCCCTTGTCATTCGGCTTCTGGCAAGCCCTGTGGGCCATGGCTCTGCACACAAGATAAGTTGTACAGGACAGTACAAAGCCCAATCTTGGTGCACAGGGTCTTGGTGGGGCCTATGGAGCCTGATTCCAGCTGGGCAGTGTTGGATGGGGCCCCAGGGCCCAACCTCAACATACAGCATGGAGCCTTATCTGGCCTGTGGACTGACCTCATACCATTCATTTGACCTGAGGCTAAAAAACTGTGGGCATCACTGCTCTAAATCACTATCCCTCCCCCCCACACACACACGCACACACCATTATGCAACCAATATCTAAAAAACCCTTCTTCTTATATAGTGACATTTCAAACAAGCAAGTAAGACACAGGGGAACTGAACTGAACTCATTCAAAAGGAAGCTAAAGTGGTCTGTAAGTCTCAATTTTTAAAAAGTATAGCATTAAAAAACAAAGAAATAAAATGCTACAAGAAATCATACAGGATTACATAATTATACAGAAATATTCTCCCTAGCCATTTATTTTTACAATAAACAAAAATCCGTGTTTTAGTATGAAAAATGTAGGTCTTCCACACTGACAATCAAGAGAGATTCTTCAATAAAAATAACTACCACTCTTTTCTCTTCATTTAGTGCTATTAAATCCAATATAATAAGCCAACATTTTGTCTCAAAAGTTATATATTTCTTTCCATGAGACTGCCACTTACGAAGAGAAAAAAAATCCCAACAGTTAGTAGCTAAGGAATCTCTGTTTGTGGATCTTCTGCGGAGAGGAAGCAAGATCTGCTTAACATCCTTGTTGTTTCTAGCTGTGGGCATATATAGTAGTGTGTTTTCTACTTTCTCTGGCTAGTAAGGCTCAAAACCTGTTACCGAGTCATCAGCCTATATGCAACTTTGGAGGCAGAACCAGACCTGTTTATCACTGGCAAAAATGGGGAAAATGTTTTCTAACACGAAAGTTCAAAGTTGAAAGAAACAAATCATATTCACCATACATACTGACTACAAACAAAGTAGGTATATTTTTACCAGTCGCCTTGAGTCAGGCCTGGAAGCTTGCAATTGTTCAAACTCTTCTATTTTTGCTTGATCTACATCTTCTTTCAGCTCCCATGTGCTATCTTCATATGGTAATGAACACCACTTTACTAAATAGTAAACAACAGGCTGCAGAAAAAAAATGTAATCAACTTTTTATTTAGTACACAGATTACTAACATAACCCAATATCTAGGCAGAACATTTAAATAAGACCTGATTAATCCTGATTTTAAAAAATGAAAGGACTTTGCATTACCTCAAGTAATCATGGGTAAGTAGGGCTGGAAGAGATCTCACAGAGTTATCTAGCTAGGCCCCTGCTCAAGGCAGGATGATCCCTGACTAACCATCCTAAAAAGGGTCAGTCTAATTTCCAGGGATGGAGATTCTACAACTCCTTTCAGTAGCCTGTTCCAATGCTTGACCACCCTCACACTCAGAAAGTTCTTTCTAATCCTCAACCTAAGTTTCTTCTATTGCAGTTGAGGCCATTCCTCCCAGACCTGTTCCCTATAGCCACAGAGAAAAGTCTTTCTCCATCCTCTATATAATCACCCTTCAGGTATTTGAACGACGTTATCAAATAAATCCTAACTCAGTCTTTTCTTCTCCAGACTAAGTGATACTATTCCTTTCAACCCATCCTCATAAATCATGCCACTAATCGTTTTTGTCAATGTACATTTCCCTTTGTCATTTTATATCAAAATTACTAACTTTGGAAAAACTTCAAAGAATTTCAGAGACTAAAATGTCATATTATAAGCACATTGAGTGTAGCGATGTCTGACTACTGCTCCCTTGTCATCCAGGCCCTTGTTGACAGAAAAACAGCAGAGTACTACAAGGTTTCACTTGGCCATAGCTTGAAGTGAGAAGATGTGGGATCAAACTGTGTATGACCACAAAGCATCCCCAATGTGTCCCAACAGGACTACTCCTGAGCAGTCCCTAACTATCCACTCCCATATACCAAATACAAAAACATACTGGTGAAGGGGTGACCTCTGACTGGTTGCTGTCAAGACCCTGGTCTCTAGGCATTGATGGCCCTAGAGCAGCTTCAAAAGTGCAACTGTGCATTTGGCATGCATGAGCAGGGCCCAATCAGGAGCATCTCTTTTGTGATATGCTGCAGACACAGCATAGACACACCCTGTAGTTAGGCCATAAGCTGACTCCTCATGGCCTCAGAGAACTGAACTGAAGAAAAAGTCACAAGCTTACAGACTTCAGTAAAATTACTAATAAGGCTCACATAGTTTTTCTTCTCAAGTTCACTAAAATAATGATAAATGTTAGAATCACAAAAGACTGTTTGAGAGTATATCTTTTGGTTTATTTCAGGTTATATATATTTTTAATTTATTTAGTATTTACTTACTTCCCCAGTATCCTTATCTTCACAAAAGGAGACTTCTAATACCCGGTCTACTTCAACATAATCAGGATTAAAAGGTTCTTCCTCCATCTGCAATTCAAGAGTAATATAATGAGTAACGTGGGAATGCCAAGGAGAACTAGACAAATGTTGCAATTTAATATGTTACCTTTCCCTCTACCCAAAGTCTGATTTAGATAGAAATATAAAATGCAACTATTGGTTCCATGTATACCACAAAACTATCACATTCTTTTAGAAACAACTGGCATCAGAGAGAGCTGTAACTCTAGACTAGAAAGCCGCTATCATTTAAGAATGAAGTGCGGTGACGTAGCTGTTGCAGTATAGTACCTACCCCTATTCAGTCTATCTGTCTACAATAACATGCGTCTCAAATGATCACAACTGAAGCTACCCAATGAATCCTGTTTTTAAAATCTGAAAGAACTTTTATTATCACAAATATTATAATTTTCATCAAATTATCTTAAGAAATTTTAGGAAAAACTACAAATGATTCTAAAAAACACAGACTTATTAGCACTAAATTCAACTATTCAAATTAAAAATAAAGTTTTGGCAAGCAACAAAACCTAGTTTACATATCCATTTCTTACTCACATCTGCAAAAAAGTGAGCTCTTTGTGCCTGCCTCAGCTTGAACCGTTTGATTTTTTGCTGGATTCTTTTATCCTTCAAAAGCTGTTGTTCTGTGGCCCATTCACAGTGGAGGTAAGAGCTAAAATTATATAAGAACACGTCAATATTTTAAGAAAATCAACATTTTAACATGTTTTTATCACTGTTTCAACAATATGCAATATTACATAAATATATTAATCCAAACAGAACAGAAATGCATCTTTTAAAGTTTGTATGCACAAAATATGTTCCATCTTTATACAACCATTATCTCTCTATCATACCACAATGTTGGATTTCTTAAATATTATCTTTTCTCCCTCCAGCATGCAAGGAACAACACTGGTCTTGACTCTACAATGTTGCAGGCAGGCAAATCACTCAAAGTGGGTGTAACCACAGCTAAATTAATGGGGCTCTATACAGATGAATGGTTCCACCTGCACATACCATCATACAAGATTGGGACCTTTGTTATTACCCTGAGGTAAACTATTTAATCTATGCAGAAATAGATTTTAGAAAACTTCTCTCTGAATAAAGTTTTGATTATACTGTTCTTGTGTGAAATGAAAACTAACATTATCTGAGTATACTTTCATATTTTTAATTACTGTTTTTCAAGCATCCAATTAAACACTAGATGTATAGAACAATTTCTACACAGTATAGCTGACTCTAAGAATAGGATAAAAGAGAAAAATCTACATCCATCCAGGAAACAAGACCTAGGTAGTTGGTTTTTTTGTCTTTTTAAATAAAAAAAACAAAAAATGCAAACCCCACCCCCCCAAAACAAAAAAGCCCACCCCCCCTAAAACACTCAAGCCTTTTAATCCTGCAATTGTTTAAACTCCCGAACAAGAACGCAATGAAATTACTCACAAGCATGTTTTTGTCTTGGCAATTTTAATGGCTTGGTGGGGAGAGGAAGCATAAATGAGAAAATACCAAAAATGGCTCTTTCCTTATCATCCCTTACTATATTTTTACTTTGGACCAGTGAAATCAGAGGAAAGGTCATCTTGATTGGCTGCTTATTAATAGGAACTGGCTCAGAATCTGAAGGTGGAAGGCAAGTTTGGTGACAGTGGAAGAGAAATGGTAAGAGCCTGTGATCCTGAGGAAATGAAGGGAAAGCAGCAAATAAAAGCACTAGACTTCAGAAAAGCAGACTTTATTAAACTCAGGTGAACAGGATCCTATGGGAGATGAATCTAAAGGAAAAAAGTCCAAGATAACTAACTGCATGTTAAAGAGACAATATTATGGGCACAAATGTATGCTATCCTTACTGAAAAGAAAGAAAAAAAATGCAGTAAGACAGTGGTTTTCAACCTGTGGTTCACAGACTCCTAGGGTTCCAGGGACTATGTCTAAGGGATTCATGAAAAACAACTATGATCAATCAAAAGCATGTGAATACCCACACTTACAATTCAAAAGGGTCCATGCCTCCATTCGAAATTTTTTAGGGGTCTGTAAATAAAAAAAGGTTGAAAACCACTGGTGTAAGACACCTACCTGTCTGGCTAAACTGTGAACTTATCAATTATTTTACTTAAAAAGAAATTACACAAAAAGTGGAAATTGTGATGTGTTGCTAATGCTGAGTATAAAAGTATAGTGTAGGCACGTAGGGAAAAAAAAATCAGCAAGGCTAAGGCCCAAATTGCAATGTAACTAGGAAAGACATAAAAAGTAATAAAAACCATTCCGGAAGTGTACTGGAAGGAAGAGGAAGTCCAAGGAAGTTCAGGTCCTGTACTGGATGGGGAAAGGAATTTATTAATAGAGGATGCAGAAAAGGCTGAAGTGTTTAATGTCTTCTTTTACTTCAGTCATCACCAAAAAAAGACTGAAAGAAAAGACAAAATAACTCAAAAAACAATTATCAGGTGACTGGCACAGTTTGCAGCAAGGAAAGAGAAGGAGAAACCTCAGTCTAGAATAAGGAAAGAACAAGTTGGATGCTAACCTAGATCAGGTGACTGTTTTTAAGTCAGCAGGGTGAGATGAGATTCATTCTGTTTAAGTAATCGCAGAAGCACTGGCTATTATCTTTAAGAACTCATGGAGGTAAGGCAAGATCCCAGAAGACTGGAAAAGGGCAAACTGGTTCCCATCTTAACAAAACTGGACCAAGAAAGCCCCAGGGAATTACAGACTGGTCAGTCTATCCTAAATACTTAAAAAGACACTGGAAACACATCAGTAAGAAATCTATACCCCTACTGGGGTCTCTGGCACGCCAGCTGGAGGAGCTCCAGGCCACAGTCCAGAGACTGCGT
>NW_017728915.1:12959334-12978282 GCF_001723895.1 Crocodylus porosus
CTTCAAGAGTAAATTGGATGCTTATCTTGCTGGGATCCTATGACCCCAGCTGACTTCCTGCCCTTTGGGCAGGGGGCTGGACTCTATCTCCCAAGGTCCCTTCCAGCCCTAATGTCTATGAAATCTATGAAATAACAAGGTGATAAGGAACAGCTAACACAGACAAGTCATGTTTATAACTGATTTACTTCTATGACAAGGTGACAGGCTTTGAGGATAGGGGAGAGCAGTGGCTGCAATACAGTTTGACTATATTAAGGATTCTAATTGTGTTTTTCATGATATTGTCATAAATCTAAGGGAATAGTTTAGATGAAACTATGATAAGGTGGGTGCATAACTAACTGAATCATTTGGTTGCCCCCAAAATAATACATTGATGGCTCAGTGTCTAGCTGGGAGGAGGCCTTAAGTGGAGCTCCTCAGGGGTCTGTCCTGGGTCCTGTTTATATCCCATCGTAACCTAGGGGATGAAATCGAGTGCGCACTTAGTAAATGACACCAAGCTGGGTGGGTCAGCAGGCACACTGAAAGAGAGGACTAGCATTCAAAATTACTTTGACAAGTTCAAGACGTACTATAAAATTGTATGAAACTGAATAAGGACAAGTACAAAGTACTGCACTTAGGATGGAACAATCAAATGAAGAAATACAAATTGGGACATAATTGGCTAAGTTGCAGTACAGCCAAATAGGCATGGAGAAATTGTAAGTGGTCCAGAAAAGAGCAACACAAAATACTTCAGAGTTCTAGAAAATGTAATTTATATGAAAAGGCTATAGGAAGCTTTTTTTCTGGAGAAGAGAATTTTGGAGAAGGGAAGACTTAAGACTACAATCAAATGCAAAACGGGCTGTTATAAAAAGGACAGTGAATGGGTGCTCCCTGTGTTCGCAGAGGATAGGACCAGAAGAAATGGGCTTTAATTGCAACAAGGGAAATTTAGGTTAGATACGAAGAACCTCCCAGCAATAACTGTGGTTAAACCCTGGGACAAGTTACTTAGAGAGGCTGTGGAATTTCCATCACTGGTGATTTTTATGCGAGAGTTAGATAAAACACTTGCTGGGATGGTTTACACGAGAAAGGATGATTCAACTAGGAGGGGACTGGCTGGATTATATGATCCCAGGTGGCTCTATATTCTTTTACGATTCAAAATTTATCTTACTAAATAAACTTTTGACACATTATGGTTTGGTTTCCATCGGACAAAACCCACTGTACTATGCATTAGAGTGGAACTACAGTCCATAGGAAACTGCCCTAGGTTCTGTGATAATATTAATGTATTCTACATTCACTTGATGTAAGCCAAGGAAATTAAATTTAATCTTAGGCAGCTATCTCCTGCTGAATTTGGCTAATATACAAGACACAAGGTGATAAAAATGTATTTTTTAAAAATACAACTTTACAACTACTTTACACTGATTATATATTGTGGGCATTAGTGCTATAAATGTTATAAATCTTAATAAATTTGTATTTTAAAAATAATGAATGGGGCTACTCATGAAGAAAACAACTGTATATGAAAATGACATCTGACCTTAAGTGGTTTAAAAAAAAATACTTATGGCCAATGCGGCTCTGTGTGTGTGTGTGTATGTGTGTGTGTGTGTGTGTGTGTGTGTGTGTGTGTGTGTGTGTGTGTGTGTGTGTGTGTGTGTGTAAAAAACACACCTCTTCAAATCAGGAGACTTGTTTGCCTTTTAAATATTCAACTTGCACAATCAAACAATTCTAATACTTACTAATTCTTGTATTTCACAAAGAATTCTTCTGCTTCCACAGTCACTCCAGCTGATACCTAAGAAAGCATATTGAGGATTTGTTTAGGCTTTCAGACTTTTAAAGTGCATTTTGGAATAAACCTTTTTATACCATCAAACAAATAGACAATTACTTACTTCTTTCTTTACTATCCTTGAAGATAAAATTTTGTCTACAATTGCTGCATCCTCTTCACTTGGATTCTCCTATAAACATGGAAATAATGAAATTATTGTGGCTAGCATAAGATGTGTTCTTTATAATGCCTGAGGTTTAAAAACCTTCATAATATCTTAATCTTCTTGTTAAAAGGTAAAGAAAACCCCACTATTTTCAATAACGTTTTTTCTTTTGGATATCAGCTTGTCAATTCCGTTAAATTAAAAAAAAAAAATCCAGATGAACAATATTTTCATTTTGCTGTACTGAGCTGTCATTACTATTAATTCATCTAAAGACATGTTATAATACATCAATATATTTATCTTAAGTGGTAGATTGTAGAATGTTCAAGTTATGAAGACTTGCAGAACTCCATATAATTGAGAGGCAAGTAGAGATAAGAAATTAAATTAGGAATTTAATTCTACAAGAAGAATAACTATCTAGTACCGAACAGAGTAAATTAATCTTTTTTTAATTAATCATTGTATGACCATGCACTGCACTCATTGAGACTCACTCCATCCACTTTCTGCCAAGTGCAATTAGAGTGAGGATTCCTTGATGTTCACATTTAAGGCTATAATACCAAAGTTCCTTTGTGGACTAAAAACTTACTGATCCATCATTATAAATCAGCTTCCATATTTCAATTAAATACTCCTTTCCACGACATTTATAGGCCTAGATTCACAAAAAGATTTGAATGCCGAGGTGCCAAGTTTTGCAACACTTAAAACCTGGGCCCCACCATGGAATCCACAATCTTGTATTTGGCACCCTACACAATGTATCAGCAGCGGAAGCTGAGTCTGGATGGTACCCACAAAAAACAAATCATGCTAAGCAGTAGTTGTCAAAAGATAACAAGTATAGAAACAAGAAGCTAGAACCCCTCTCATGCTTAAGGCTTAGTATCACCTAAGCGGTGCCCTCCTTTGACCTATGGGTCAGAGGCCAGAATCCTTTCCTGGGGTCATTCTTTCCAAACAGAACAAAGTTACTACTTCCTTTTAAAACATAGCTGGAAGAAGAGGAAGGGGAAAAAAAAAAAAAAAAGCTGATGATGTTACTGCCTCCTCTGAATAACCGTTAAAAGCACTTACTTAGGACATAGGCAAAGCTGACCATGAAAACTTGGCTGGATCTAGACATGAAATTTAAATGACTGGTTTACAACAACAGTGCATCTTGCATAAGAATGCAAGATCGTGACTGGGGACCAGGCAAAATGAAGCAATCCCAGCTGATTTAATCTCCTGTGCTAGTTACAAATGCACCCAATGTTTTATTATGCTAAACCATTCATAAATAACTGAATCTCCTTACGTGATTGTTGACACATCCTCCCTTATTTCTCATTGAATGTCTGTTTGGGGTTTTGTAATGTCCTGATAGACCATCACTGGTTCAGAATATCTTGGGTTCTGCCCCACTGTTAAAACAACTACCCAAATCAGCATCTTGTGATCAGAACCCCAGCGTGTCCCATTCTGTCAATCAAGACCAGGGGCAGGCAATTATTTTGGGCGGAAGGCCGCTTACCTAGTTTTGGCAGGCTGTCCAGGGCCACATGGGCAGCCCTGCCCTTTGACAGGTGGCCCGCCCCCTGGTTACCATCTTGGGACCGGTGTCCCAGGGCCAGCAGCAGTGGGGGACAGGCTGGCAGGGGCCTGTGGAGCCAGGCTGGGCTGCACCAGCAGGGAGAGGGGGAGCTGGCTCAGCTCCATAGAGCCCTGGCGGGCTGGGACCCTGTGCTCCTGCCACCCTGCTTTGGTCCCCACCAGCACTGGCCCTGGGGCACCGGTGCGGGCCCTGTGCTCCCACACCTTCTCACTCCCAATGCCCCCCAGCCCTGCAGTACAGACAGGGGGCAGCGCACAGCCCTGATCCCCTGCTTGCTGGCAGGGAAGAAGCTGGTACTGAGCATGGGGAACAGCGGCTCCTTGCCTGCCCCATGGACGGTGCTCCCTGCTCCAGGCACTAGTAGCCAATGTGGGGCTGTCTGGATCAGGCACAAGCAGCCCCATGTGAGCTGTAAGCAGCTACAGCATGGGGCACTGGCCATGGGGTGAATAAGGGACCGGTTTTCCCTGCGCTCAGCACCAACTTGTAACCTGCCCCGCTGCCAGCCTGGGCTCCAAGCTGGCTCTGGGCTTGCCCGTCGGCAGCAGCAGCTGCAGCACCCCCACGTGCCACGTCGGGCAGTGCTGGCTGCTGTTGCCTGCCCGGAGAGTGCGCCGGACAGCCCAGAGGCGATGGTGGCAAACGCTGCCTGGCACAGCTAGGTGGGGGGGCCCGCAGCTGCTGACACTGTGTGCAGCCCCGACATGTGAGGCCAGACCCAGCATGGGGTCCAGGCTGGCAGCAGGGCCGGGTTACAAGGTGGTGCTGAGCACAGGAGGTAGTGGGGGGGAGGGGAAGCGGCCCCTCACCTGCCCCGTGGCCAGCACCCTGCACTGCAGCCGCTTGCAGCCCACGAGGCTGCCTGTGCCTGCTCCAGACAGCCCTATGTGGGCTGCGAGTGGCTGCAGTGTGGGGTACCAGCCACAGGGCAGGGGAGGGGCCGCTTTCCTCTGGACCAGGAAGGAGTCGAGGGAAAAGCGGCTACTCCCCTGCCTCGTGGCCGGCACTCTCTGCTGCGGCCGCTTGCAGCCCACGCGGGGCCACCTAAAGCAGGCACAGGCAGCCCCAGGCCAGCTGTGAGTGGCTGCAGTGTGGGGTGCTGGGCACAGGGTGGGTGAGGGGCTGCTTTTCCCCCACCCACACTCAGCTTTTCTCCGGGCCACTTTTCCCCGGGCTCCTTCCCTGCCTGGAGTCCTCCCCTGGCCTTTCCCCTTACCTGCAGTTCCAGTGCTACTGGAGCAGCCATGTGCTCCCAGGCCAGAAGCCCCAGCTCAGGCTTATGGCTGGGGGGCAGGCCCTGCTGTTGTGGGAGCCTGCCAGGCTCCCCCTGGGTCCTACTGCCTTTGGTTCCTGTCATTTTTTTTTTTTTTTATAGGAACCAAGGGCAGAGAAATATTAATTTTTTAAAATTTTTAGGGGCTCTGCGGGCTGGGTAGAATGGCCTCACAGACCAGATCCAGCCCATGGGCCATAGTTTGCCCACTCCTGATCAAGACCCATCCCATTTGATTGAAATGTAACCTTCTGGACTAATCAAAAGCTTGCAAAACAAGGTTCACAACTGAATGACCCAAAACAGGATCCAAGCAGCTAGCAATTGTAATATGATGATCCCTTCCTACCTGCTTTGTTTGGACTTTAATCGCCCAGTGATCAAGGAGAAATTCTTTGAAGCTATACAAGTGAAATGTATAAGAAACAGAGTTGCTGGCAAAAAGAACTTCAGGAGAGAGAAAGAAAAATCACTGCAACATTGCAAACTGCATCCAAACTGATCACTGTCAGAAACAAATCCCCGCCTGGTGAAGGCTATAAAAGACTGAAACCACTTCCTGCCTATATTGGTGAGAGAAACTTGTGGATAATATATAATGGAATTTTGTGACAGCTCATTTATTGAATAGCGGGAAGGAGTCTTTTCCGTCATTTTGTTCTATAGCTCATTTGTGGTATAGTTATTAAAGCCTTTCTGTCCTTCACTGAACGAGGTGTCATGTCAATCCTTAACTGCACTGGATTCAAATTCTGCTCCTGACTGTAAGAGAAAGGCAAAGGAATGCATAGTTTGTTTAGAGCTTAGACAAGATAGGCACTGAGCTCTTCATCTATCAAGGCTGGGGTATTTCCAGGCATTTTTAAGGCACCTCCCAGGTTAAGTAGTAGCTAAGCAGTAGTTTTGGTAGTCACAACTTAGATACTTCAATGTTACCTTTAATCCAACTTCAGCACCTACATTCTTTCACAGGATCTCAGCATATGCTGCTTTAATATGCAAGCACACTGCAGCTTCAAACCCATCTTTCTATTAAGATAAAAAGTAAATATAATTATCAGAAAAGTATGGAAAGGTCTTAAAATTGCAATTTGTATTCTATGGGATACATATAAATTATGTAGTATGTATTATGTTGAATAAAGCCACATCTGACCTATGATAAGTAACATAGTAAATAGGGATCTACCTAAATTGCAGCAAGACAAAATGTTTTTTTCTGGCATGCAGAGCTGATTTTATGAGTATTTTGCAGTGGCCTTGCCCCTTGGTGCTGATTGGTGGAGAAGCCTGCGAGGGAGGAGGGGAGAGGGGCAGCTGCCATGTTGACTGCTGGCTGCCCTTTGTGCCAGCCATTGGTGGCGATTAGCAGAGAGGCCCTGGTGGGGGGAGGAGGAGGCTGCCCTGTGTGCCATCCGTCCGCCGTCACCTTCCCCTCTCAGCTGCAAGGACCACTGGCTCCCACTGGAGAGCCAGCACTTTATTTTTATTAAAGTTTTTTTCTTTGCCAATTTTTCAGACAGTCCTGGATTTTGTTGTTTCCGCAAAATCCATGAATTAAGTAGGGCTCTAATTATAAGCCATATTAACCTTTCACAGGTCCATGTCATAATAAGGTTTACAAGACCATTCAGGTTCTTTTCTATCTAAATACTAAACACTCATACTAAATTTTATATTTTTCAGTTCAATCAATAAACCGTTCTTATATTTAACTGAATATAATTATTTTTCAGTTCAATCAATAAACCGTTCTTATATTTAACTGAATATAATCTTTATATAATTTTTTTTTTCTGTACTTTATGTAATAAAGTACAGCAAAAGCCGTGTTATCCAGAACTTCACCATCCAGAATGCTCTGCTGACTGACATCTGTCAATACAAATCTTCCTTCCGAGAGGCATGGCAAAAGTGAAACCAGAAGTCCCACTTCCAGGTTCGCCGCCACAAGCTGAGTCCCTCTTTTTCCTTGTGGACCATGACCCGGGGCAAGGCAGCCTGTGTGAGGCCCCTCTCCCTGTACCCCCCACACTGACACCAGAGAGAGTGAAAGCCCTGGTGCAGTGGATGCAGCATATTTAATTAATCAGCATATTTGATTAACCAGCATCCCCCATTCCTCATGGATGCTGGATAATAGAGCTTTGGCCATATTATCTTTAATATATAATTTAATAGATGTTTCAATTAATTTGTTTTTGTTTTGTTTTTTTAAAATCAAAAGGAGGAAGAATGTTATTAGGCTACTTAGGTGACAGCATCCTTGAGATCTTAGCAAGTCAACACTTGCATTAATATTATCTTAATAACAATGTATTAGTTTCTAATTTTGTTTGCAAGTTAAGATGGATTATAATGTTACTATATCATAGGTCAGTCGTGGCTTTATTTAATTTGAGTTACATAATTTATTCTTATCCCATAATACTATTTTAAAACCTCTCCATACTTCTTTGGATGACTATAATGACTTTTTATCTTAATAGAAAGATCAGTGTGAAGCTGCAATATGCTTGTGTATTAAAGTAGCATATGTTGAGGTCTCATGAAAACTGAAAAATCATGACAGTAATGAATGTAGCATTATCTTAATAAATAAAACACATTCTAATGTTTTAAAGGTTCAAACTGAATACAGGACATGTGTTGCTTTTTGCTACTTTCTCTTCCAAAACTATAAATCTCTCTTTGGAATCTTTTCATAATTACATAAGTTTCATGTCAAACTGTGATATAAGGATTATATATGTTCTGGCGCTGAATAAAATCAGTAGGTATATAAAATCTTTATAAATAAAAGATCCTAATCTCACACGTTCTTCAAAGTGAGAAACATTAATCTTTTAAACAAAAATAAAAAAATTTTCTCAAATGATATGATAGGGACATAAAAGGAGGACTATCCTATAATAAATACATATTCCTAACTAGATACTTTAATCAAACAAAAGTATGGACTCTCTCAGGAAATTTTAAATAATAAAAAAATAAGATACATTACAGGCCTATATGCAGTGTTCACACTTTCAAAGTAGAACTTTTCCTTTAATTGGTTAGATCAATATTATCATAGATTAAACTCTTCTTCAAGTAATGTCAAACTGGGGAGACGACATGAATTGTTTTTATTCCTTAACTTGATAGCCTTATCTACATTTTTGCTTACAAATTAATTTCTACCAGGTTTAATTTTAATATTCCAAATCATTTTGGAAGCTTTTGTAAAACTGTCATTAAAAGAAACTGTTCCTCCCCTCCCTTACACCCCCCCCCCCACACACCCTTGTCCCAATAGTTAAACTGGTTTCAAGCGTTGGATATGCAAATAAAGTCATGATTAGGGATCCTAGTTTTTGTTTAAATAAGTAAATAAATAAAAATTGCAAATTCTCCCATTAAAAACCCCAAAATCCGCAATTAAAATAAAACCACCATATATACAGGTACTGGTTGAACACAATGCTTTATTGATATATTTACAATTTTAAAGCAATTTGGAAGCCTACCAGTGCCTCAATCACTATAATACATTCTATATACAGCAAAAGCTTTATTATCCGGCACCCATGGGGAACGGCGGGGTGCTGGATAACAAAATATGCTGGTTAATTGAGAGGCTCAAACAGGCGACTTTGCCTGTTCAGGCCGCTGCTTCTCCTGCTGTGTCCAGGGCATTGCTGCCCCTCCTGCCAGATAGCTGCCCCTCCCAGGGGCCCCATGGGCCCCCGAGGGACAAGGAGGCAGGCCCTTCACAGGCTGCTATGCACCAGGCCATGGGAGCTTGACAGCTCAGGCTGCTTTGCTCCAGGCTGTGGGGACTCTGTGAAACCGGAAGTGCCAGAGTGGGCACTTCCGGTTTCCCTTTTACCTTACAAGCCAGTATGCCAGTTAATAGAGCATGCTGGCTTGTAAGGTGCCGGTTAAGGCAGCTTTTACTGTACCTACACATTTTGGCACTTGATTTTGGGTTTTTGTATCCCTCTCTACCCACAGGCCCCTGGCCCTGCTGGTACCCCTAACTCCTCACTCATAGCCTCCCCCCTACTCAGCCCTGCCAGAGGGGGCCCCAAGCTGCCAGGGCTGCAGGGCCAGGGACCCAGGTCTGCAGCCCCCAGCAGCAGCACTAGAGCCCCACCTGCTGCCTGTGGGAGGTGGCAGCTGCTGTGGCAGAGCAAAGCATGGAGGCCAGCTCCTCCTCCCCCATAGGTGGTATGGCCAGAGCAGAGCCAGGGTGGGGGGGGACAAGCTGCCCCCTGTAGGCTTGGAGCTGCCTGCTCTGCTTCCCTCCCCAGGGCCTCTGCAGCAAGGTAACATGGGGCTTGTGGCAGCAGTATTGAACTTCCCTGCCCTACTCTGGCCTGCTGTGCTGGGTCCTGCCCGCTGGGCTGTGGAGGCCCCAGGGGGAAGGCAGGAGGACAGGGAGCCTGAGGCTGGTTATGGATGAATATATTTCTATTGCTACCCAGAAAGTTTGTAATAAATGCTAACAAAACTAACAGGAAGACTGAAACACGTATAGTATTGTAAGTATTTTCAAGCAGTGGAATATAGGTGTTATGTCTGAGTTTTACCTGTCGGTTAGAGTGCCAATGCCAGCAAACCAAAAGACCATAATAACTTAGTAAGGACACAGGCCATAAAGACCCCTCAGCACTAGTAGCCTTTATTTCTTTGCTAAAAGACGCATTGCAGTTGGAGTTTGTTAAAAGTTTGTTCCCCACACTTAAGGAGCTTGTTATCTGCAGTGATAAGTATCGCAGATGCCAATCACAAGGTTGACCTTTTGAACCCACTGAGGGCAGCCAGATGAATAATGTATCTGGGTCAAATGAATAGGTATCTAGGTCAGATGAATATGTATCTAGGTCACTGTGTAAGAACGTAATTGGCGGTCAGTAAATATTCACAACTGGCATGAAGTGATTGGTCACTGCTGACTATAACTAAGAGCAGATTCCGCCATTAAGTGGAGAACTCCGAGCACACCAAGGAGACACAGTCAGCAGAATGGCCACCTGTAGACATCTCCCCACCAGCCGTTCTTCATTTGGCGTATCTCGTTCACCGGTTCGTCTGATCTTCTCGTCAAAGAGCTCTCGGAAGTTTACTGATCGAAAGTGCATTATAGTTTTTCCCTGTGCATGAGCTGTCGACCAGTTCTGGGACTAATGAGTCGGGCAGCCGCACCTAGCCTCCGGGCGAGAAAGCAAGGGCTCGGCTCAGGAACCCCATGAACCAACAGACCCCTTTAGTTTAAGTTCATGCGCTGTAACTGAACAAGTCAGGTATCCTGCCTACGCTGCGACCATCGGTAGCCTAAGTACAATAAACCTTTCATACAACCAATACGCTTCAAGCTGCCTGACTCCTACTCGCCGCTACTCCCCACCTGTCCGGTCATCTATCCCTTCTGCGCCAAGCCGGTCGTGTCAACCCAGGCTCGCAGGTCAAGGGTACACCGGGTACGTGTGCAACAATAGGTAGTCAGATATAAAAAATAACTGTAAATACTTAAAATGAGTAAACCAGTGGAGGTCACAGGTTGCGCAGGCTGCAGCAGCATGAGCCACATGCCCCCTGGACTACATCCTCACCCTGTTCCCTAGCTGTGGTCTCCTTCAGCCTCATGGGCTGTACCATACCACACTTCTCTGAGCCAGAGGCAGGAAGCAGAAGCTGGAGGAGGCAGAATGAGCACACAGACCCTGGCTACTGCTACAGTCAGAGTGATGGAGGAAAAGCAGTGGCTGCATGAGAGCCCAGGAGTAGTAAGTTAACACCTCTACTTGGAGAGCACTGACTTAAATCATTTCCTATACAACCTATTCTTGGTTACATACAAAGGGCCCCCCATTAGAGCTGCAGCAGGACTTGATACCTGGAGGTAATGAAAGCAAAATCTGACTGGCATCCTAGCCTGTTTCCCTGCCAGCTACTGTATGCAAATGTAGCTGTTCTGATGACCCTGCAAAAATCTGAAAATATGAAACTGGTAAAACTGGAAAGCAAGAAGAAACAAAAGTGGAAAACAAAGAAGACTGCAAAAAAGTGCCAATGTTTTGGAAAGGAAAAAACTCAAAAAAATATGAAAAGGACACAAAAAGGAAGATCCAGCACACTGATCACTAAAAAGCAGGAAAAGAGTCTATAAAGGGAATATATAAAAAGGGATTTTTTACACTGATGTTCTCAATTTCAAAAAAGCAACTGCAAACATTTAGATTTGATTTACTACATAAACAGTAAGTTACAAGAAAGTTACACTTGCAAAGTCTAGCACATAATAGTTCATGGAAATCACATTAGACGTATGCATTATACTGCAAGCTTTAGTAACATGTTTACATGGTATTTTCCACACAGATTCCAGAAAATATTTTTAAAGATAAAAAACCATGGAATTTTACAGATCCAGCATGGATCATCCAAAAATTTGGGACTTTTACCTGTACCAAGACCTGTATACCACTTGTTCTAGTAGAAAAAAGGTTGCTATATTCTGCGGGCCTGCTGCTGGAAGAGGATGAGGTGTAATTTCACCAGTGAGTTTTGTGAATATCTGCTGACAGCAGCAGAAGGTTCGGAGCCTCAAATCCTGTGTTCTATTCCAAATCTCAGGAAAAGAACGCATTATTGTTTATAGATTTTCCAACTGCAGTGCCTCAAACTTCTCTTCCTCTCTTCTTATAACACATTTACATCTATATTATCTTTCCAATCTATCTCCTTCTTTCATCTGCTTCATAGGCCTGTGCAAAGTATTTGCTTCAGATTTGGCCAATTCAGAAGGACAGGGATTCAAATAACTGTTCCAATTTGATTTGGCCAATTCGGATTCAGATTCAGTGCCGATTCACATATTGAAACCCAGCAGGAGGTTCGCCTTCAGGAACATCAGCTGCTCCACCAACTCAGGATCCAAGGAGGTATGGTGGGGTGTTACAACATCCGCAGCAATGGTGAACACCCTCTCCTTTGGAACACTGGCTAGTGGACAGATGTCGCCGGGCAACTGTGGCCAGATCCTGCCCCACATGGCTGTGGGTTGCCCAATAGGACAAGAGGTCACAGTGCAGCAGCTCCACGTCCTCCGCAAGGCCTCGGCACTACCTGCCTGACAGTGGGGTCTGGTGCCTCTGGACCCCACCATTAAAGCCATGCCCTTGGCCCATACTGGCAGCACCTGTAGCGGAGGAGATTGGCTCATGGTTGGAGTGCTGGCATGGGAATGTGGATGCCCCTCTTCCACATCCCTCAGCTTCTACCATTCTGCCTCCCTGACACTGTTCACCAGCACCTCCGTCTAGTGACCCAGGGTTTTGCTGCTGCAGACAGACACTCTCCTTCACCCTTGGGTTGCACATGCCCACCAGCATGTGGACCGTACTGGACCAGAACAGATCCAGCTGTTTTTTTATGCCCTCCTTCAGCTGCTTCACCAGTGCCTGCATCTCTGGTGAAAGTGGCTTGCCCCAGCGAGGAACATCAACCCCCTGGAACTTCTCCATTTCATTCTCAAGCTCCTTCACTATGGCAATCACCTGGTTAAGGAGGGCATTGCCAGCGCTGAGGCTCTCGGTGGCTTTGAGGAATGGTTTGAGGACCACTAAGATCTGGGAGATGGTATTCCACTCCGTTTTAAGGGGGTTGCTGAGCCCAATCTCCACGACTAGATGGCCTTCTGTTGCTCAACCAGTCTTTCCAAAATGAGGTATATGGAGTCCTACCGAGTCTCCACATCCTGCATGATTTTGAATAAATTTGGAGGCTTCTGATTTGATTCTGACCTTTTAATGGGTCTCCCAATTTGATTCGGATTTGGAGATTCAGTCGCTGAATCAGATCAAATCTCCTCCAAATCAAAATCGGCTACCGAAGGTTTGCACAGCCCTACTACTTAACTGTGTTCTACCATGTTCTCCTCTTTTCCTTCTCTTCTCTGCTTCCATTGCCCATCACTAGACTATTTGTGCCCCTACTTTATTCCAGAACCATAAAATCCAAGAAAGTTGGCTTCTACCTGTTCCTCCTTTCTTCCTAGACAGAAGACCAGTTAGAACACAGGAAAAAGTCTCTCCATTCTGTGTTCTGCTACCCAACATCTCTGCCCAACAGCCATGAAAGCACCTGAAAGAACATCCTGCTAACTCTAAGCTAGCCCATGGAAACTACACAGATGTGAAACATCAGGAATAGAAAAGAACTAGTCACCAAATCTCACTGGCATTTACTAACAAAACTCTACTAAGCATTTGCAAATGGTAATTTTTAGAACCTTCCATCAGCCAGATATAGGTCATTTTTCACAGGAACAGAGAAAGACATCTCTGAACTGCATGCAAGCTGTTTGTTTTTTTGGTTTTTTTTAAAGCTGCAAGGATTAGGCATGTCCTTTCTACAATTATGGTTAATGCAGAACATGCTGTGCAGCCATTAAGTAGTTTACTGTAGCTTTTTAATATTGAGCCTAAAAGTATATGCGTTCCTATAGCTTGCTGGTTAATACTGACTGCTCATATGGCTGATGGGCCAAATCCAGATAGTGTCATTTAGCTTCTCAATGAATGGGTTTAAATAGTTTTATAATACAGACATTATAATACAGACAAAAGTGCATTTCCCCCTCTAGTCTCATTCTTACAAGCTGGCTGAACAGATTTTTAATCAGGATTCCCAGTGAAGTGCTTGTGCTGTAGACACCAGCTGAACTGAGGAAGTAGGAAATGGATGATGGCTGACTGGACCTCAATGCACCAAGGCAAGTGGCTTTACATCCAGAACCCGGGCAATAGCAACTGTGCATTGTAATCATTGTGTAACTGATATAAGTCAATCATATAATACTAAACACAGCAACTTTTGTTAACAGAAGTATTGGAGAAAGTTTACATAACTTAGTATTTTGAATTATACTTGCCACAAATAATTGTAAGGGTTGTTCAGCAGGCAAAGGAGCAGAATTCTTTTTGATTTTCACAGAAACTTTAGCTTCTTCCTCTGACTGTTTTCCTTCTCCTTCTTCAGCATACTTTTTCCTTTTAACTTGACGATTCGATCTTCTTTTCTGCAAAGCAGTAACAAAAATCATACTTTTACTAAACCTTTCTAGAAGGAATTGCAAATATAAAATAGAGGCTTAAAAATATAGCAAGTCAGCTATAATACAATTATTGAAAAATGTAGCCGCTAGTAGTTTTTGAGTACCCAAATTTAAAAAAAAAAAATTAAATGAATGAACCAGGAGAGAAAGCAGGTTCTAGAATACACTTTTGACCTACAAATCCTGTTAATATTTTTTTGTTATATTATAATAAAAAAGACATTTGGAGCTTCATGTTTATTTACAGCTTGGAAACTAATAAAGAGTATAAATTTCTGGGTATTTACAAACAAAAAGTGATAGCTATTTCATTTCATGAATGCACTGTAATTCTAAGTGATAGTCTCCTAATAATAAATACCAGAAACCAGTGTGATTAGTCCATATAAATCAATACAAATTGAATACAAAATTCAATACAAAATTCAAACAAACTGAAAATTCAGACAATATGCAAAAGTGACTCTTCTATTAAACAAGAAATCCCCCTGTATAAACAGAATATAAGACTAAAGAGACTCAGAAATTAGTTATGGAAAAGACCTATTAGACCAGGCTGATTAGACAACTGCTGATGCATTTTAATTTGTTTAGTGTATTTTATTTGTTTTAAAATGGTACATTGTCCATTCTATTTTTCTCATTCTGAGACTTCCATCATTCCCTCTGGAAGGCTATTCTAGCCGGATAAGCTCCAGTTCTGGGAAATAATGATCAATATTACATTACTCTTAATTTTTTTTAAGCCTCATTCCTCCAGTGCATCTCTCACCAATTGTTCTTTTATCTCCTTGCCTAAGCTTTCATTCACTGTTTAACCATTTTATCTTTACTCATAAAATCATCTGAACAGCCCCTTAATTATTTTAGTGAGCTGATGACTGATAGGAAATTGGATAAACAAAGGCAACAGCAATCAATTTAACTGATTAACACAAAGAGTCTGACAACCAGCTGGAATTTGAAAATACTGACCTACCTCAAAAAATCATTTATTTTGGGCAATGAACTAGCACAGAGATAGAAATAGAACATCTGTTATTAATGAAATATGCTGGACTGAGCTTAATAGCGAAGTAACTGAATTACATTTATTTACTGTTGGTGAAGTAATTATTTGCAGTAAATGCAAACAGCAAGCCTGGGTAGGAGGAGGAGAAAATAGAGAAAGAGACAATTGTCCTTCACTGAGTGTGGTGAGATCCATCAGCTTCTACAGAACATAGGCTACTATTCTTCATGAAATATGGCCTATGTCTAGCCAGTTCACCCATAGGTAAGAGGGAAAGAAGGAAAATGTTAAACAAACAAGAATTGGGTCAAATTCTTGCTGTTGTATTCCTAGTTTTGTGCATAACAATAGATGCAGCTGTAGAGGAAATTCACTAGGCAGGTGATATCAGATAACAGAGGTAGGGACAGGTGTAGAACAGACCCTCTGGCCACCTCTGCAGTTTGCTAAGGGGCACCAAAACCTTGGTGTTTCATACCGTGCCCATATGTAACAAAACTAAAGTAAATTCTGTTGAATTATCCTATGTAATCCATGGAAGCTCCTATAACTAAAAGAAGAAAATCAGAAGACTTTGCTTTCATATAATTATATTTGTGGATAGAAAGAATCTATCTTATTGCCTCATATATGACATGCCCTTGACATAACAAGCACACTATTTTTGGAAGGACCCGAGAGGGGTAGGAAAAAAAAGTTATCTTGGAGTATGGGGACTGTCCCAGGGAGCAAAGCAGTAAACAGGACTCACTTGCAGCTCTGGACGAGATGCGCACGAGGCGGAGGGAGGAGCCCGCACGGCTCAGTAGCCGCCTTTTTATTCAATTACAACCAGCTGGTGACGTCACGGAGGGACGTCAGCCGGCAGGGATAAAAATGGCAGCTGCAGCTGCGGAGGGGGCAGATAGCCCAGGCGAGGAACAGCAACTGGCACCATCGGCGAAAAGGACGGCGGCAGAAGAAAAGCGGAGCCAGGAGAGCCAGCAGAGGCGTAGGCTGAGCAGAATCAGCCCTCTCGGCTGGAGACTGCCCTGGACAATGCAGGAGCTAGAGGCACGGCCCTGCAGGATGCGGCGGGAAGGAGACCAGAGAGTGAAGCGACCCACAGGTGGGGTGCCAGAACAATGGGGTGTGGAGACAACCTCAAGAGGAAGGAGAGACCACAGGAGAGACCCAAGGGGGTACAGTCGGGGCGGACATCGCTGCCAGGCCACTGGGGTATTGAGCAGGAGGAGCAACCATCAGGTGCGATTGGGCCGAGACGAGCCAGAGGGGAGCCGGGGGAGGGCTCAGAATAGACTGCTTATCGGATAGCGAGACGTTAGTAGACAGCATTCCTTTAGGTTGTCGTGTTCGGTTAACCCTGGCTAGGGGAGAGAGAGTTAGGGGAAGTGTGCCCGTACATTGAGGCTGAAGGGGAACCTCTGTGAGGCCCCAGTTTTCTTTGATTCACCATTCCCTGAAGGGAGGGGACCAGGCGAGGAGGGCTGTGGGGCCGAGCTTACCGGTGATCACCACAACATGGGGTAGTGGTCACTTAGAGGCAGGCCAAGTGGTGTCACCCCATGGCTGGGGAACAAGACCAGCAGATGAGGGACTCACTGAAGGTGGCATTAGGCCAGGGCATAGGGGTGGTGGAGCCAAGTGACCGCCGAGGGATCCTGGGCCACGGGGTGTCCCACGAACCGACCCCTTACACTGAGGAACATCAAGTCATGGCAGGAAAGAACAGGGTTGGGGACATGGAGAAAAGAAAGCTACTCCGACACTGACAAGATCCCAACAGGTGTTTGACATCTACCTGTAAGGCTAAAACCACCCGAGAACAGTTAATCGAAGCCCGGCGGTCACAGGAACATACTAGAAATCTGAGGTTTACAGGCCAGTCTAATGCAGCAAATCAACTCCTTGGCTACAGAGTAAGTCCCAATCCAGGACACTGGTGTTAGGACTGCATGGTGCAACATAATCCAGCACACCAACTTCAGGGCTGCACCCCAGATCTGACCTTGTGCACTAGCTTCACAGCTGGCAATTCGTTCTAAAGCGGGGGGGGGGTGCAAAATATTGCCTGTGGGCTGCATCTTGCCCACCAGGCTATTCCATGTGGCCCATGGGGCCCCTAAAAAAAATCTAGAAAATTAATGTTTATCTGCCCCTGACTCCTGTCAAAGATGACAGGAGCCAGGGGCAGTAGGAACCAGGGGAAACCACAGCAGGCTCCTACAACAGCAAGGCCTGCCCAGCCCCACACCCCCAGCCAGAAACCCCTGCCTAGGAGGGGTTTCTGACCTGGGACAGTGGTGTTGTTCGTGCCTGTGCTGGCACAAGAAATTCAGGTAAGAGTGGAGGGGCAGGGAAGCAGGGGAAGACTGCTCCTTGGGGCTGGGCTGGCTCCTGCTGGAGTCTCACAGTCTGGCCATGCAGCCAGGATCTACATCGTGCAGAGGGGCCGGCGGGTGGGCAGGAAATTAGGGAAAGAGGTGCCTGGGAGCAGGGACAGTGGAAGTGAGTAGAACGTGGGGCCTGTGCCAGTGTCCTGGGGCCAGCACTGGCAGGACCCTAAGTGACGCAGCAGGAACATGGGGCATGGCCTGCAAGGGGTCCATGGAGCCAGCCTGGGCTGCCAGGAGGGAGTGAGGGAAGCAGACCGACTGCTTGGTGGGTTAGGGCCAGCTGTAGCGTGCCTTGGCCTTCCGCTCCTTCCTGCTGCGCAAGGCAGAGCGGCCCTTGCAGTACCCCTTAGGGCCACTGTCACTGCTGTGGTGACTACAGAGCTTGGCGGTGGCAGCCGCAGTGGAGAAGGAGAAAGAGGCGGGCTCAGCCGTTGCTGCCTTCTGCTTGTCGCTGCGTGCACAGTGGTGTTGCAGTGCTGCTGACAGGAGTAGCCACTGCCACTGTGGTGCTCCCGCTGTACCTGGCTGCCATGCTCCACTGCTGGCCCTACATCCACTCCTGCAGCTGTTGTTCCTACTGTTCCTGGCTGCCACGGGTGCCTTGGCCTGCTATGAGGACAGCAGCGAGTGCAAGTGGCTGTGGTCCTCGGGCTCACAGCAGGGTCATGGCACTGGTGGGAGAAACCTGGCTTTGTTGCCCAGCGGCAGCCACCTGCAGCTGCAGAAGCGAGGCAGAGAGGCCGCTGCGGCGCAACTTGGGGCTGCCAGTGTGGTTATGGCGGCCATGGCGGAGGATAAGGATGAGGCGGGCTCGGCCCTCGCTGCCTTCTCATCTCTGTGCTCATGGTGCCACTCGTGAGAATGGCCATTGCTGCCATTGTACTCCTGCCATGCCTGGTGGCCATGCTTCACCTCCCCACACAGCTGCAGCTGAAGTAGTGGGTGGCTGCCGCTGAGCAGCCTCAGCTGTGCCCATGAACACCACCTGCCCTGCGGCTGCTTGCACGCCACACCATCCCCACAGCAGACTGAGGCGCCTGTGGTGGGCAGCCAGGAACAGCAGTGACAGCTGCTGTGAGAGTAGCAGCGGCAGGGCAAGGTGCAGGGTTGGCAGCGGCAGCCACGCAGAGAGGCAGACCACGGCAGCTGGGTGCAGTGGGAGCACCATGCCGGCAGCCGGCACTCCTGCGAGCAGCACTGTGAGCGTGGTGACAAGGAGGTGGCGGTGGCTGAGCCGCCGCCTCCTCCTCATATACCACGGCCACCACCACCAAGCCCTGTGGCCACCACGATCACGCCAGCAGCCCCAAGGGGTGCCGCAAGGGCCGCTCCTAAGCCGCCAAGCCGTGGGCCAGCTCCCCTTTCCCCCTGCTAGAAACCTAGCCTGGCTCCATGGACTCCTGCCAGCCCACATCCCGCCCTCCAATTGCCTCGCTATGGGCTCCGCTGGCACTGGCCCTGGGACACCAGCACAGGCCATGATCTGCTCACTTCCACTCCCCCTGCTCTCCTGCCCACCTGCTCTGCACAACGTGGCTCCAATTCCCCACAATACCATACCTACACACACACATCCACGCATCCCTACAAACCCCCA
>NW_017728915.1:12978382-13047962 GCF_001723895.1 Crocodylus porosus
CCGGAACACCCCACACAGTATATGAGTAAGACTGCATTTTGAGTTATTATGCAATCACTTACCTGTGGAAATGTGGGTCCACCCTGGCCCCTGCTCCCTCATAAAATGCATATTCGTTCATGTGGTGGGCCAGTAGGTGGTGCTCTTGCACTGAGCCACCCACCTGACTGCACCCGACAACTTTCCAGGCTCTGAGTGCCTCCCTGGGGGCGCCTCACGACTGGCCAACCCCTTCCTGGAGCACACTCAATAGCCTGGGTGTAACGCTGCCACCACCTAGGGTCTGGAGTTATCCTTGCGCTGTATTCCCTGAGAAACGCACGCTTAGTAGCCCTTGAGTGTACTCAACCCACTTCAAGCACTTGGGGTGCTTCCCTTATTTTGAAGCACAAATAGTGGTCTCCTTTAGTCAGTTGAACCAAGGGAACCCCAAAGAATAATCTAGACCCATTTCTAATAAGTCTCCCACACTAGATACAAAGGAGAACTTTATGGTTTACAATAAGAACTTTATTGTTTACAAGAAGCAGGTTTGGAATAGGGTAAAGGGTAGAACAATATCAGAGAAATCCCATAGAGCAAAGTGGCATGGCTGGGTAGCCTTTGATCATGCATCTGAGTTGTTACTGCAAGCTATATATCTAGTTAGATCTCAGGTAGTTTATCCACACATATCATCCAGAGGCAGGTGGAGATTCCCCCTGGAGGCAGGCAGTTCATTGATCATGAGTTTCAAGAGAGAGAGCAAGTTTCAGATGGTCCAGCTCTTCTCTCTCTGAGTTTTCTCATCATGCTACTGCTCCTGCTCCTGCACTTTTATAGACCGTATGACCTCATTTACCTGGTCCAATGGACGCCAGCACCTGTTGGCTGCCAGCCACCCAATTTGAAATGTATCACTGGTTGCTAGGTAGAGTACCAGGGTCTCTAGCCCCCTCCCAGTCAGGTTGGCATTGCTTAGAGCAATAGGGAGTGTAAGCCCCTCACCCAGGTATGTGATGCCAGTCACGTAGGCAAAGGGAGCAGATTTCCCCCCTCCCTCAGGAATGTATCCAGCTCAGGGTACAACTCAGGGTTACCTAAAGAGCCCATGGGATGTCTGCCCCTTTGCAGTGACCATGTAAACCAAACTGTCACATAGCAGAGTTTTTGGGAAGAGATAATAAAAAAGGCATTCCGCTACAGTTCATATCTTGAGATATCAGTCCCAAGAGATCTCTGACTTCTTGGGAAGCAGCAGGTGGTTACATAACAGGCAAGGCATTTTTCCAACAGCTTGGTGGCTTCAGGCAGACAGCGGTGCACCTTGGCCTCCCATGTGAGGTGAAGCGGCCCTTGTGATACCCCTTGGGGCTGCTGACATGGTTGTGGCAGCCGTGGGGCTTGGCAGCAGTGGAGAAGGATGAGGCTCGCTTGGCCGTCGCTGACTTCTTGTTGCCGCACTTGTGGTGTCACTGCTGCTGCCACGGTGCTCTCGCCACACTTGGCTGCCGCACTCCACTTCCCTGCACAACTGCCACTGTCAGCCCCACACCCACTCCTGCGGCCACTGTCGCTGCTGCTCCTGGCCGCACAAGTGGCCGCAGGGCAAGCGGAGCTCAAACTCATGGCAGGGTATGGTAGTGGCAGCTGCCCACCACAGCAGCCACTGCACAGGGAGGTGCAGCGCAGCAGCCAGGTGCAGCGGGAGCACCGTGGTGGCAGCAGCTGCTCCTGCAAGCAGCACCGTGAGCGCAGCAAAAAGGAGAAGGCAGCGGTAGCTGAGCCCACCTCATCCTCCTCCTCTGCCGCAGCTGCCACAGCCATGCTGGTACACCCCGAGGTGCACAAAAGCCGTTCCACCTCGCCGCTGTGGTGGTGGGTGGCTGCCTCCAGGTGAAGAGGCCAAGCTGCTCCCACCCTGCAGACACCTCAGTGTCATCTCCACAGCAGGCTGAGGTGCTTGTGGTTGCCAGGAACAGCAGCGATGGCTGCTGCAGGAGCGGTTGTGGGGCCAGTGGTGGCAGCCACGTGGGGAGGTGGACTTGGTCACTGCTGCCTTCTCCTTGTCTCTGCGCTCACGGTGCTGCTCGCGGGAGCGGCCACTGACACTGTGGTGCTTCTGCCACGCCCAGCTAACAAGCTCCGCCTCCCTGTGCACCTGCCACTGCCAACCCCACACCCACAGCTGCCACTCCTGCAACCACTGTTGCTGCTGTTCCAGGCCGCCATGGGTGCCTTGGCCTGCTGCAGGGACAGCGCTGAGCACAAGCGGTGCTCAGGCTCACAGCAAGGGTGTGGCAGGAACACCATGGTGGCAGCAATCACTCCAGCAAGTGGCACCACAAGTGCAGCAACAAGGAGAAGGCAGCAGCAGCCAAGCCCGGGTGATGCGCTCCACTTCCCTGCGCAGCAGCTGCTGTGGCAGCGGGCAGCTGATGCTGCCGCAACCCTGCTGTGAGCCTGAGCACCACTTGGCCAACAACCACTTGTGCTCAGCTCCATCCCCTTAGCAGGCCAAGGCACCCATGGTGGCCAGGAACAGCAGTGGCAGCAGCTGCAGAAGTGGGTGTGGAGCCAGCAGCAAAGTGCAGCAGCTGGGCGCAGTAGCAGTTACTCCCACAAGTGGCACCATGAGCACCACCACAAGTGTGGTGACAAGGAGAAGGCAGTGGTGACTGAGCCTGCCTCTTCCTCCTCCTCTGTGGCCGCCGCTGCCAAGCTCTGCAGCTGCCAGACACGCTGGAGACCCTGAAGGGCACTCCAAGGGCCACTATGCCTCACACAGCAGGAAGGAGCGGGAGGCCAAGGCACAGCACAGCCGACCCTAAGCTGCCAAGCTCCCCTCACTCCCTGCTGGCAGTCTAGCTTGGCTCCATGGACCCCTGCCAGCTCACATCTTGTGCTCCTGCCACCCCACACTGGGCCCCACTGGTACTGACCCCAGGATACTGGTACTGGCCCCGCAACACTGGCGCAGGCCCCACACTCAGCTCATTTCCACTGGCCCCACTCCCAACCACCTCCTTCCCCACTTTCCTGCCCACCCACCAGCTGCTCTGCACCACGTAGATCCTGGCTGCATGGCCCGGACTATGAGACTCAGCAAGAGCCGGCCCAGCCCCAAGGACCAAGGTGATTTCCCACAGTCCTTCCCTGCCTCTCTGCCCCCCTGGTCTTACCTGGGGCAGGACTGGGTGGGCCTTGCTGTTGCAGAAGCCTGCTGTGGCTTCCCCTGGTTCCTACTGTTCCTGGCTCCTGTCATCTTTGACAGGAGTCAGGGGCAGATAAATATTCATTTTCTATATTCTTTAGGGGCCCCATGGACTGAACAGAATGGCCTGGCAGGCTGGATGCAGTCCACAGGCCATACTTTGCCCACCTCTGGTTTATAAGAAGATTAAGACAGAAAAAGGAAACTGCAACAAAGAAAGGAAAACTCCAACAGGAGTTTTATGAACTATAATTTCTAAAATGATTTGATCAGCAATGTTGCAATTAAATAAATGCAGAGGCTGGCAACCTTTTATTAAGGGAAGGCTGCCCTTGTAATTGGCTGCAACTACAGGCAGCTGATTCCCAGCTGATGCTCCAAGCCATCCAGTTGCACTCTCTTCTGCACTGTTGCAGCCTTTGTTTACTGTCACTGCTGGCAGCATTGTGAGCAAGAATTTACATTGGCGATGGTGAACAGAAGCTGCAGCAGGGGGTTATATTAATAATTTAAATGTATACTGGGACACACCACACATTTAATATACAGCTACTCCTCACTTAACGTTGTAGTTATAATTTTGAAAATGCGACTAAGCAAAACAATGTTAAGCAAATCCAATTTCCCCACTACAATTAATGTAGCGGCGGAGGGGGGGGGAAACAGGGGTTAGTTTCAAGGGATTAATGCAAACCAAATAGGGAGGGACAGATTGCTTGCAGGCAAGGAGGGGTAAATGGATTCGCATAGCCCCAGTACCACACTGGATTCCTGTCCAAACTACTGTATAAACAATGGTTTAAGTGGCAGAAACAGGCGATCACAATCGGAAGAAAAAGCAGGGAGAGAATGAGGGGGCTCTTGTCACACAGTATAGCATACATTTAATGCCCGATTGTCCCAAGTAGTTTAACCCCTTTCTAGCTTATTGTCTTCAGAGAAAAGTCTGAAATTACCTGATTCTCATGCAGTATTACCTGGATCTCTGAGCCCAAGTAGGTACTATTTTTGACTGAAAGAAGTCTTCCCTTTAATGGCTTACCTGCCATTCTTATGCAACTTCTGGCCTCGAAGCATTTCAATGAAAAGAGGCAAATCCCAGCTGGGAAGTCTTCAGAAGAAAAAAACCTTAGCCTAGTCACACAGCTCAGCAACTTTCAATTATCTGAAGCAGGAAGATCTGGAAAGAGTCTGTCTATAGATGAGGAAAAACTAAACTGGCAGACAATTTACAAGTAGAGAAAAGAATAACGACCTCTTTGCATCTGACAAATTTATTCTGGTTCTGCCACAAGTCTTCAAGCAAGCAGAGGATCCATTCTTGAAAACTAACGATCTTCTCTCAGAATTTTTGAGGTTACTTCATCTATACACATAATCATTGAACATTCTGTCTGTGACATTTACTGTATTACAATACACTGACAAAAATATAATTTAAAGCAATTAAAGAGCTGTCCACTTAAAAACTGTTAACAGCACTGCTTGGAATATTAAAACATCTGAAGTTAGCAACGAATTAACAATACATGCAATAGCAATATTTGTTTGAACATAAAATAGGCTATCAAACAATTAACTGCATGCCATACTGTATAAAAAGGTGGCTATTTTTCTTTTTAGTAACATTAGTCTGTGAGAATTGCTATCAAGCTAAGGATCAATCACCCTAATATTAGGGATGTACTGATAGAGATTTTGGGTGCCAATACCAATAGCTGGTATTTAAGGAGGCATATCAGCTGATACCAATCCGATACAGCTGCCGTCAGCTGCAAGTCCATTGTGGTAGAAGGGAGAAGGGAGGGATGTGGGGGGTCAGATCCTCATCCCCCACGGTGAGGAAGGGGGCAGAAGCCGGCACTGCCAAGCCAGGGCGAGGAGAGGGCACAGGATAGAGGTATGGCTAGTGGGTGGAGGGGGTGGCTCCCACCACTGCTTGCACCCCAAGAGGGTGGGGAGAGGAGGGGCGGGGCATGTGCTCCCGGATCTGTGGGGGGCAGGATGGGCTGCAGTTGCAGGGTGGAACCAGAGCCAGGCTGCTTGGGGCGCTTCTCACCAGGGGCTGGGCTTGAAGTGGATTCCGGCAGCACTGGGAGATGGCTGCAGCCACCCTAAATTTTGCTGCAGCTCTGCTTCCAGCTCCATGCTGCTGCACACCTGTAGCTTTTCCTGGCACTTGGGTGGAGGTGGGGCATTCAGCTGTGGCTATGCTGGATGGTAGCACAGGGCTGGGAGCAGAGCTGTGGCAAAATCTGGAGTGGCTGCAGCCTCTTCCCAGCACCACTGGAGCCTGCTCTGAGCCCAGCCCCAGTGCGAAGGGCCCCGCACAGCCCAGCTCTGGCTCCACCCCATGCCACACAGATCTGGGGGGCACATGCCCTTCCCCTCCCCAGGTGCAAACAGCAGTGAGAGCCAATCCTACCCCATGAGCCGTGCCTCCGTCCCATGCCCTCACGCACCCAGTCTGGGCAGCGCCTGCCCCTGCTCCCTCCCTTACTGTGGGAGGCATTGATCTCCTCCCCCCACATGCCTTTCCTCCCCTCTCCCCTTCCGACTTATCAGTTCGAGGCAGCTCTCCACACTGCCGGCTCTGCTCCGTGCTGCTCTGAGGCTGTGCACAACATGGGCATTTATCAGCCAAATTATCAGCCACCTTGGGCCGATATCCCATATAGACACTTTTCTTTATATCAGTATCAATCCGATATCAGACTGATGTATTGGTGCACCTCTACCTAATATTGCTACATTTGTTGTTTCAAGCAAAGTTATATTGTTTTTAACATCCCTGTTTTTTTAATTAGAGTTTTAAAAATCTTGCCTTTAATCTGATTTAAATTAAAACTTCTATAACTTCTTGTGTGGACACACTTAATTAAGACTGGTTATTTCCGTTTAGCTTAAACCCAGTCCAAGCTACTATGAAATCTGGCTTATTTACAATCAAGAGGAAGTTCACAAGAAAATTTGTACCAGTTTTATTCATACAATCATAGGGCTGGAAGGGACCCTGAAGGATCACCGGGTCCAGCCCCCTTCATGAGCAGGAAAGACATCTGGGGTCAGATGACCCCAACCAGGTGACTATCCAGTCTTCTCTTGAAGACCCCTTGGGTAAATAATTGCACCACCTCTGGGGGGAGCTTGTTCCATAGTTCGAACATCCTAGCCGTGAAGAAGTTTTTTCTAATGTTCAGCCTGAAACTATCTCCCAGGAGTTTGTGGCCGTTGTTTCTAGTTGTTCACTGAGCCCCTGATGTACGCCTCTGATATTAAGCCACAATCAGGTCCCCTCTCAGCCTTTTCTTTAGGCTGAAGAGTTTGAGATCCCTCAGCCTCTCCTCGTATGGCTTCCCATGCAAGTTTCCGATCATACGGGTGGCCCTTCTCTGGACCCTCTTGAGCTTTAGGATGTCCTTGTTGAAATGCGGCACTCAGAACTGGATGCAATACTCCAGCTACGGCTGCACCAATGTTGAGTAAGCGAGAAAATCACTTCTTTGGTTTTACTGGAAATGCATGCCAGAGTTTTATTGGCCCTAAGGGCTACTGTGTCACACTGACGGCTCATGTTCATGCTGGGGTCTATTGTTACCCCTAGATTGCTTTCATTTGTAGTGCTGGTCAGGTTAGCAATGCCCAGCCTGTAGGTGTTCTGGGGGTTCTTCCTTCCCAGATTCATCGCTTTGCATTTCTCTATGTTGAATCTCATCTGGTTCTGTTCTGCCCAACATGCCAGCCTATCTAGGTCTGCTTGCATCTGCAGCCTCTGTGGGTGCGTCTGCACAACCCGGTATCTTGATGTCGTCCGCAAGCTTGGCCAATGGGCTTTTTACCCCTAATCCAGGTCGTTGATAAAGATATTGAACAGCACTGGGTCAAGTACTGACCCCTGGGGATATGCTGCTGCCCACATCTCACCAGGCCAACACCGATCCATTTAACTGGACTCTCTGCATCCTACCCCACAACCAGTTTCGCACCCACTTGATGGTCCCACAGTTGAGCCCGCCTGATATCTTCCAGTTTTCTGATCACTACCTCATGGGATACCAGGTCAAAGGCTTTCTGGAAGTCAAGGTATATGATGTCAACTGCGTGTCTTTTGTCCAGGTGACAAGTCACCTGATCACAGAAAGAAATTAGGTTTGTCAGACAAGGCCTGCCCATGACGAAACCATGCTGGCTGTCATTCAGTATCATGCCTTCTGTAAGTTTGTCACTTATGGCCTGTTTGATTGTTTCTAGGATTTTCCCTGGAATAGAAGTTAAGATAATTGGCCTGTAGTTTCCTGGGTTTTCATGCTTCTCCTTCTTGAAGATGGGCATAACACCGGCCCTCTTCCAGTCCTTTGGGATTTCTCCAGAGGCCCAAGATTTTTGAAAGACCTTTGCCAGGGGCTTTATGATCACTTCAGCCAACCCCTGCAGTGCTCTTGGGTGGAGTTCATCCGGTCCTGCTGATTTATATATGTCCAATTTCTTGAATTGATCACACACCAGTTCTATGGTAATGGTGGGAATGATATCAATCCCGTCCTGCTCATTTTGTGCCCTACCTAGCATGTTGCTCTCCTTGGTCCTGTGAAAGACTGAGGCAAAGTAGTCGTTTAGGAGTTCCGTTTTTTCCTGGGTGGTAGTGACCAGCTATCCTGAGGCATTGAGCTAGATGATGCAGATGATTATTAAGTGGGTTAAAAAAAACCCAACACAGCTGCAATTAAACTGGCAAAACTGTCTTTTGTAGACAAAATCTCTGGGATCAGTACCTTAACATGAGCAAATACTGTGTTCAGATTTGAACAATTTGGGGCACAATTATTTATTTTTGTATGATTTTTCCCTCCTGTCAAGCTGTCACTCACAGCTGCGTGATTTAGAATTCTGAGGATTTGTCTCAACCTGACTTCCAAGAGACCCTTGATTAGCGGCCAGCAGCATCTTGTGGGTGGCACAATGAAACAACCCTAAGCCCAAGCAGGAAGGTGCTTCTGACCCAGCTGCTGATGCCAATTTTCTCCACTGTGTGGTCATGACAAAGAATGTTGCAAAAGCTGCCCCAGCTCTGGTGGGCCAGATAACATGGCTCTGTGGGCCATAGGTGGTTGACCCTGCCCTAGATCACTCATTTCCAAACTTTTTTTTTCCAGTCACAACTCTATTTACAGTGAGGAAATGTAGTGTAACACAGGCACTGTTAATCATGAGCCTGCAATTAACAGGGAGCAGGATCTTACCATGCTTCAACTGCTCCATGGTAATTAACCCCACATTAGCAAAGTAAAAAGTTAACCAACACAATTTAGCCTCGTTTCAAACTGCTTTGGTTCAGCTCACAGCGGGGCAACTATGGACATAAGTAGATTTACCAAACAGCAGCTAAAGTATCTTCCCCTACTAAGTGATTTCTGCCCTTAACATAGGGAACAGGTTACCGGCAAATGTAATTAAACAGAGGACAAGGCTTTACTGAACTTACAGCATCACTGCCCCTTTGTGCACTTTTACAGTGCAAATAAGAGCTAACCTGTGGTGAAGTTGGAAAAGGGACAGTGATCACTGAACAGCTGAGATGCAGTAGAGTCCAGCCTCTGTAATAAGTGCTCACAATCCTCACTGTACCTGTTGCTTTCTACAGTTTGGAATTATCTAACCTAGATCATACCCACAAGGCTTCAATAAACACTATGTTTCCCTTTACAGCCATCTTACAAGAGCAAAGCAAGAAGCAGTTTTCCTGCCTGATAAAGTTTTTTGAGATTTTGGAACCTCTTCCCCATCTGCCTTTGAACAAACTGAAGAGTGGAAAAGCAGACATGCACATGCTCCGGAGTAGCCAATAGTCTTGTGGTTAGATTGCTCATCTGGGATATGGAAGACCCATTTTCAAATCATCCCTCTTCAGCCAGCTTGGAGTAGAAAACTGAACCAGACACTCTCAGGTGAGCATCCTAACTAGTTAGTTATGCATGGCCATATAGGTGAACGGAGGTCTTTGGAAAAAAAAAAAAGGGAGAAGAGCAGGGAGAGAGCAGAAGCTGCAATTAAGACTGCAAGGGTGGCTGCAGATCCTTCACCCCAGCTTGCAGTGCATCTTCCCTCTCCTCAGGGCAGGAAGACTGCACTGTGGCAGCAGCCAGGGACATTTTTGAGTCCCAAAAGCAACTAAGAATATCTCTCTTTTCCCTCCTCTTGGCACACCCTTCCTTCTGGCACTCACTGGTACTTCCTCTTCCCTCTCATCCGAATACACCCTCTGGCAGGGTTTGCCTAGGGCACAAATTATACCTTTGAGCACAGAATGGGGGGAGAGGAGAAGAGGCAGGGGGACAGGACACACTTGTCTTCTCTTACCACTGTCGCTGGCTAACTTGCAAGTACAGGGAGCAACTGCAAGGAATGCTAGGCTTGGGTTTAGCTGGAGACGGTGGCCTGTTGAAGGCTGCATACCCCCTTCCTGCACCTATTCCCAGTGAGCAGGAGACATCTAGGAGGACTGGGCAAGGAACAGGTGCAGGAAGTGGGGGGAGCCACCCATCACTGTCCCAGCTGAGCTCAGCACTCTGGCAGTGGCCACTCAGAGGCATAATTAGTTGAGAGGGAATGCTGGAGATGAGGAATGGGAAGGGAGGTTCTGCTGAATGCCATGAGTGGGGAAAGGATTTGAGTTCCTTTTTGGGAACTCAAAAGAAGTCCCTGGGTTCTGTTGCTGTGGTACAGTCTGAGCTTAGTTCCCATCTGGATTCCACAGGGAATTCAGGTGTCTGGGGCACTGGGCAATCAGGAGCTGGGATGTAAACTATACACTAGAAGGGGAGTGTGATTGTACAACTACACCCCCCTGGATGCACCCTTGCATAGCCATGTCTACTTGGCAAGCTTTCCATCCCCACCATGGGTACCCTTCAACCATGTTGTGCAACTCCTGGCAGGATGCCTCCTAAACTGGAAGTAATGCAGCTGATTCTATGTAGCACCCTGGGTGACCTAACTGGCCCTGCAATTCACCAGTGCTAAACAACCTGCCTAAAATGCTGTGCAGTTGCAGCTGCACTGTCGAGTTAAGACGACAGCCTCTCTGGAGCATCATAGCATATTTGAAAGGTGCTGATGTCAGGGATGTTAAGTTTCCCATGCAGGTATGGCCTAATTAATATTTTTAAAATACACCCACACACACAAATCAGCACAATGAAGGACAAATCAGACAGAAAGACAAGAAAAAAAGATGGACTCTATGCCCAGTGGTTACAGTATTCACCAATTATATTCATATTCCTGCTCCAATGAAAGTTACTTATACAAAGTGGAACAGCTTCATTAGGAGAGACTGAAAGAGACCCCAGTTCAGAATAGTCTGTAGTATGGTGATTAAGAGCACTCACCAGTGATAGGGGGATATGGTACAAGTCGGTTTACCTCTCAATGCCATATTCAACAATAGACTTAAGAAACTCCTCTTGACAACTTAAATGAATTCAGCATATTCCCATATACAGCTAGGCATTTACTAAGGATATAAGATTTCATCTGACAATTCTCTAACTGGGAAAAGGTACTGCTATTAAAACATCACGCATGACATCCCCAAAACTGAGCATTTCATCTTCAAAAGTATTCCTAGCCTTACTAACAATGAAACTATAGTTGTGTTCCTCAAAACAATCTTATACAAATCAACTGATTTGCCTAGAAACTGCAAGCCAATGTCAATTAGGAGTGAAGCCTCCAGAAATCCTGACTTTCATTCCTCAAAGCATTAAATTATGCACGCTTGGATTTTAAATTCAAGTATTATGCTTCTCGAGGAAGGTTACTTTGCATCTTTGTAAGTTTTAAGATGAAACATTGTTTGCAAAATGAGTAATTTCATGGTGATTTTAACAATTATCCTATTCTAGAATGATATTATTGGGTAAGTACAAAATAAAAAATATGTTCAACAGTCAAATTTGTAAATAAAAAGGGTATATTTGTTTTACTATAATTATAATATAATATAAATATAATCAGCACCCGAATTCAGATTAATTACAGCACTTTCTGCTGTAATCACCAACTTTTCTCTTCTTTGGGCAAAGAAAAGCATCTGAATGTGCTTTCCAGGCATTTGTCTGGAGATACTAGATGTAAAAACAGAAACCACAAGCCACCATCACAAGTAAACAGTTTGTTCAACAACATCCAGAGATGGGGTGCGAGGCCCAAGGGCAAATCAGCCTGTGTGAGGCCCCTTTAACGCTGAGAGGGGCGGGACTGCAGTCGATCCGTCTGGCTCCCACCCAGATACACAGCACCCCCAAAACGCAGGGCCCAGCATGGTCGCCCTGATTTGCGCCCTCCCAAAGGACAGCCCTGACAACATCAAACAATTCTACCTTCACTAATATCAAAAAGGAATACAATTCCTGAGGCCAACTCTAAAGCACAGAAGAAAAGCCTTCAGAAGTAAAAAGGAAAATTTTGGATTCTCACCTGTGAGTCCTCATCTTTGAATGACCTCTGTGGAGTCTGCTTGGCATCGGACAGTTCATCTGAAGACTCATTTTTTCTCTTTTGTTTTTTACCCAATGTGATAATAAGTTTGCTGTTGCAAAACAAAAATAAGAACAAAATCAATGCCATGCATATAAGTTCATGCAGTTAAGATAAAAATCATCTAAATAAAAAGGACTTATTTTTCACTTTATGACAAATATCATACTAGCAGACATGAAAGCAAGGATTTAGGTCTCATCTTAGAAATTTTGCAGTCAGCTTCAATGGAACATAACTGGGCCCTTAGTAAGGCAGATGACTTGAAACATTTCCACAGCTAGTATTTGCTATTTAATCTGCAATGATTAAATACAACAAATCTTATTGAGAACCTCTGTATTTCTTCCTATGGGCAAATGTCTACCAACTTTCACAAACACCTCACTATGTCAACCAGGAAATTAAAAACTAAACACTTAAAAGCAGCTGACTATGTACAGAGCAACAATTGAATGCATGTCACCTCCAAATCACCTCCAACACAGAAATTCTGATTTCCCTTTATCTGAAGCATGAAACTTCAAATACAGAAGCTGTAGGTCTGAGTAAAAGTATAACAGTAAACACAAAATATATATCATAAAACCAATTTCTATAATGTGTAAATTCACAGCTTCAAATAAATTACTGTTTGCTAAAAATTAGAAAACTGCAAAATGTGATTTTCTGGAATTAAAAACAACCAAACCAAACCAAACCAAGAACTAGAGAGGTCTGTATTAACTCAACAATGGCAGAATCCATAAACAAAGCTGAAGACTCGAATTGTGGGTAAATTACAATTCTAATGGAAAAAAAGAACTAATTAGTTCTTAGTTTACATTCAAAGGTTACGTAGAGTGGCAATATCAATAATATCATTCATTTGTTGTTAACCAGAGGATGTCAAAATATCTATATATTTTTCATTTCTGAAATCTGACAAGTGCTACTCTTCAAATGTATCCTCATTGGAATAATCACAGAGTGATTACAATCAATCCAACACAATCATGGATAAAGAGCTGTCCTTAAATATATACTTTACATAATACAGATTTGATAATTACATGCTATGTCAGCAGTGAGATAATTGTTTTAGCATACAAATATCTTCTGCTATTTCACAGCTTTAACTAAAGATAGGACCTTAGTCTTTATTCACTGCTAGTACCATTATTTTACATCAAAACAAGATAGGACACATTAGATATGTGAAGAGTAAAAATAAATGTGGGAAACTGACTGGATCTTTTCCCGCCCCCCCCCCCGCAATTTGATTGCGTTTTCTAAGGTAAAGGAACAAGTAAAACAGGTGGATCATACAAAACCATTATGCCTCCAACCATCCACAGAATTATGAAATCAATAAAATCCTAAACCACCAACCTGAGCAAATTAGAAGAAATAGCCCCAGCACAAGACTGGTTGGTGTGAACAGATCTCTTCCTCATGCATCTGTGGCTTTTGCAAATAGGTAGATTTGACTGAGTTGGATTTGCAAACCACCTTCTTGAATGATCAACTGAAATGCTCAGCTCTGCCCAACACTTAATTCAATCACAAGTTTACACATTAAAGGCAACACGCCTTGTCCATATTAAACTTTGAAAGCATGTTAGTTAAACATGTGTCAATGAAATCCTAGACTGGTGATTCTCAACCTTTTCAGGTTCAACACACCCCTCTATAACTTTTCTGGCTTTAGCTGCACTTCAGTTGCCTCAGCTTACCTTGGTGGTTCTCAGTTGGTGTGCTGCAACCACCACCCGGTAAAACCAGTGGCATAACTAAAACGTTTCACTTCCCAAGCAAAATTCCTGTGTGCCAGGGGAAAGATGGATAGTCTCAATTTTAAAGAAACATTTTCAGGTTCATTTTTACAGTATATATGCCATTTATCCCAATCTTTTTTGCAGGGAAAGCCCCTCCAGCTGCAAAAATACTATGGCTCACACCTACAAAAAATAAGCAACTATACATGCAGCTGAGGATCTAAGCTGTTTAGTCACTGTTTAAAACCTTCTAGGGTACACTGCAAAATTCACGAGGTTGCCCATTTGACCATATCTTAAAGATGTTCCTAGACCTGTCATAAATCTCAGAATCATAGTTAAGTAGGGCTGGAAGGGACCTTGGGAGGTCATCTAGTCCAATCACCTGCTCTCGGAAGGACTGATCCTGACTAAACCATCTCAGTCAAGTGACCGTCTAACTTGCTCTTAAAAACTTAAAAGGAGGGAGATTCCACAAACTCTGGATAGCTTATTCCAATGCTTACCCACCCTCCAAGTGAGAAAGTTCTTGCTAATATCCAACCTAAATATTCTGTGCTGAAATGTAATCCCATTGCTCCCTGTCCTGTCCCTTGCAGCCAGAGAGAATAACCTATCTTCATCTTCCATATAACCACCCTTCAGGTATTTGAAGACTTTATCAAATCCACAACTTCCTTTTTTTTCCTGACTAGTGCTTTCAATCCTAGTTCTTTCTGCCTTTTTTTTTTTTTTTTTTTGTAAACCATGTTTCCCAGGCCTCTCCTTAACTGGCAATTCTAAATTATTTGAGAAAAGTTCATTCTACCTTGTCCATCTGACACCAATTTTCATCAGTGCCCTTTTAATAGACAAGTCACTTTATGAGGAAGAGAAAAGATGTACAGGTTTCAGAATTCTAATATTATAAAACTCTAAGTCTATCTGTCTGTAATGCTTTACTCATGCTCTGACTGGCTGATAGAAACAGCCAATCAGAGTGCTCCAAGCGTGGGGGAGTGCAGCCATGATTCTGAAGCTGAGCAGAGGCCAGTGCTGCAAGCAGCACTGAGGACCAGATGGGTTGAGGGACCCAGGGCCAGCAGTGCTGGCCTCTGCTTCCCCCCACCCACTCCCTGCAAGAGGCAGAACAGCAGCAGCATGGGGCATTAGGTGGTGGCATTCCATCCCAGCTCCCCCCCGCACCTCGGTCATTCTTGACAGGCAATTGTATAGACCACTACAGAAGCCGAGTCAGAAGTCTACAGACTATACCTTCCACATTCAGCTCAGGATATGGTCCTGGTTGCAATTACAGGTGCTCTGGAATACCATGTCACAATTAGCCAGATCTCAGTATTCCTAAAGGCCAAACTGCTTTACTCTTAAATTCTCAACCCCCACCTTTTGGCCAAGTAGGACTTATAGACTGATTTCCCTCATATTCTAGAAAGCAACTAATGAATTCATTTGCAGCTTGAGGGCAGGAGAGGTATTATCCTTGGGAAAGAAACCTACAAAACCAGAGCAGAGAACACTTGGATAAAGAGCTCCAACTGAAGTTGGATACAAGAGGGTATAAGATAGCAAGAAAAGCTCTGGAGTGATCCAGTCCTCCCTAGAATACTGTGGACAGGAGAAACTAGGCACCATAGCAGTTTGCCATAATCCCATTCAAATGAAATCCACTTCCCTGCCAACTAACCTAAAGTTTAGCTTGCTTGTTCCCATATATTGCTGAAGTAGGACAGAGCAAGACCTATGCTAGGGAAAACAGCAATCAGTACCTGCAAAAAAGAAGCCCCCACCTATGTAAAACTGTAGAGGGTTACGATTGTCCCTGAACAATGCAACTACATAAAATCAATATGCCGTAGCAGAATCCCAGGACCTTGCTGGCTGAAAATTATCTGGAAGCCTATCAAAAAAGGAGAGAAGAGAAGAAAATAGCAAAAATTCCTGATAAGTGAACCTTCAAAGGTTGTTGCCAAGGAAAAGTTATAACTTAGCAAGGAACCATTAGGATTCAAAACATGGATCACACACTCCACACAGTAAAGGCAGAATTAAGATATATTGTCTAAGTTCAAAATGTTAACCGATACGATCAATGTTTTTAATGGCAAGCTGGACGGCTAGCATCCAACATGTCTACTGACTTTCCACATACAATTTATGTGCTCAATCTAAATTATTATTTACTAAATATCTAAATCCATGTATTATTAGTACAGGTAACAAGCTGTGTCAATCTGTAATTGTCACTTGTTGATCCCATCACTAAAATAATTAAACAAAAAACAAAGCCAAACAAATTAATGCATACAGTTGATTTGTAACTAAGACTTTTTAAGTGAGATTATATGATTTTTTTTCTCTTTGAAGTGGTAAATGAACAGTAAAGCCAAAATCATAACCTGTCCAGAAAGGTATGATTTTAAAACATCTATATATCATTTTTGAATGGAAAATAAGTATTAAAGGAGTACTTTAATAATGGCAAAAAAAGAGAGAAAAGAGTAAATAAACTGAACAGAAATATATTTACAATATTTTTATTTTTTCAATTGCTATATTAATACAAAATATATTTCCATTAATACATGGTGCCAAGCTAAGTATCCAAAATTGAAGAAAGCGTCAGAGGTGGCCTTAATTTATCTACCTGTGTATCTTTTATTACACAATTGCATATATTTTTCACCCACAAAACCAGTCTCATTCCTGTCTGGCATTTTATTACACTTGAGAACTTACAGAAATGTTTAAGATTTCTTCTGCTTAAAAAGAAAAATTGCCCAGAATGCCCATGGTCTGGAAGCGAACTGAATCCCACGTAAGCTGGAAACTTTAGACCAGGGCAGGCAATTATTTCGACTGGAGAGCCGCAAGGGTAGCCCCGCCCTTTGATGGGTACCCCACTCCCTGGTTGTCATCTTGGAACAGGAAGTCCTGTCCTCTAACCCCTGACCTTTGCCACAGGAAGTCCCTCCTCTTGCCCCCGGAAGTACTCTTTTTGGCAAGGGGGTTGCCATCTTGGAACCAGAAAAAAACAAAATATTCTAAAAATCGCACATTCATTACAACATACACCACTTTGATTTTTTTTAATTGTCCTGATATATATGCGTTTGCATAGTGTACATAGTGGTGATTGCATAATAGCTTAATATAGTTTTACTTTTGTATATTGTAGTGCGGTATGAATGGGGTATATAGAGTTTATGGCAGGCTGTAGGTGTGTGTGGGTATTTGTGTATGTGGGGTGTAGGGGAGGGTGTGGGGGTGGTTGCTCCCTGACTGAACTGCATATTTTCATAGAATGATCAAAGTAAAACTATAATATTATTTAAATAAATAAGCCCAACAACCTGGTACTTGCCACTGCACCCATTATCTCCACATACCATATTTATCTAAACACAAGATGACTTCAAATTGAAGACAAGACCCCCCCAGAATTAAATTCTATACTTGGAAAATTATAAACTCATTATAATTTTCCATGTAAAGAATCTAATTTGTGGAAGGTCACCTGAAAATTGGCCTCACTCCTACAGCTATGGCAGTGGAAAGTAACAGATGAAGGCCAGACCAACAACTTGTCCTTCTGCCCCCCATGCCTGAGCCTGCCTCCCCCTGCCATTCACCCCTTCCAGTGCCTGCCCCCTGCCACTTGCCCGCATGTTGTCCCTCTACTACCCCATACCTATGCATGTCCCATCATCTGCCTCCCTGTGCTCCGTGCCCCATGCCTCTATACCTATGCCTGACCCCTGCCACCTGTTCACCCATGCCTGTGCCCCTTGCTGCTTGCCCCCCCCATATCTGTGGCTACCTCCCACCCGACTTCTAGCTGTCACCCAACTACTGTCCCTATCCATGCCTGCCCCCCCCACACCTTGCTTCCCTCACCTTCTGCACTCCCATGCTGCCACTTACTTTCTGCTGCTTTGCTCTTGTTCCATAGCAATCACTAGCAGCCCTGGCTCCATTCTGCCCAGCCAGGCAGAAGCAGTGGTGACAGCTCTGGGTCCAGCTGGGAGCAGAGCAGCTCAAGGCCAAAGCTAGAGATAAGCTGCTGCCTGCCTCAGGTACTTGGATCTATGACAGGGGTGGGCAAAATATGGCCCACAAGGCCATCCTATCCAGCCCACGGGGCCCCTAAAAATTTTTTGAAAATTTAAATTTATGTCCTTGGTTCCTGTAAAAAAAAAAAAAGACAGGAACCAGGGGCAGTAGGACCCAGGGGAATCCTCAGCAGGCTCCTGCAACAGCAGGGCCCACCAGGCCCAGCCCCCCTAGCCAGAAGCCCCACCAGGGGCTTCTGGCCTGGGACCACGTGGCTACCCCAGCACGGAATGCTCAGGTAAGTGGGGGGAAGGGGAGGGGGAGGGGAGGAAACGATCTGGTGTGGAGCATGGGGAAAAACAGCTTCTCCCCTGCCCTGTGCTCCCTGCTGCAGCTGCTTGCAGCCCACATGGGGCTGTACTGAGCAAGCACAGGCAGCCCCATGTGGGCTGCGAGTGGCTGTAGCGCAGGGTGTTGGCCATGGGGTGGGCGAGGGGCCACTTTTCCCCTGCACTCAGCACCAGCTTGTGACCCAGCCCCGCACCAGCTCCAGGTATGCATGTCAGGGCTGTGCCACAACAGCAGCAGCTGCGGTCCCCCCGCTTGCTGCACCAGGCAGTGTTTGCTGCTCCTGCCCACCTGGCACAACCCCGATGGGTAAGCCCAGAGCTGGCGCGGCCCAAGCTGGCAGCCGGGGCGGGTCACAAGCTGGTGCTGAGTGCAGGGGAAAAGCAGCCTCTCGCCCGCCCCATGGCCAGCAGGGCGCTGCAGCCACTCGCAGCCCACATACAGTTGCCTGTGCCTGCTCTCGACAGTCCCGCATGGGCTGCGAGTGGCTGCAGCAGGGAGCGAGGGCCACAGGGCAGGTGAAGGGCCACTTTTCCCTGTGCTCTGCACCAGCTTTTTCCCCCTACCAGGGAGTAGGGGGTCAGGACTGCATGCTGTCTGCCCGCCTGTACTGCGGGGCTGGGGGGCACTGGGAGTGAGTGAGCGCGGGAGCATAGGGCCCACACCAGTGTCCCAGGGCCACTGCCAACAGGGCCCTGAGCAGGGTGGCAGGAGTACAGGGTCCCAGCCAGAAGGGGCTCTATGGAACCAGGCCAGGTCCCCCCTCTCCCTGCTGGTGCAGCCCAAACTGGCTCCACAGACCCCTGCCAGCCTGCGCCCTGCTCTGGGCCCCACCAGTGCTGGCCCTGGGACATGGGTCCTAAGATGGTGACTAGCGAGTGAGGCACCTGTCAAGGTGCGGAGCTACCCATGCAGCCCTCCGCAGCTTGCCAAAGCTGGCTAAGTGGCCCTCCACCCAAAATAATTGCCTGCCCCTGATCTACGACAAGGTTACCCCCACCATGTTATTTGCAGGGGAAGGGATGGGGGATGTGGCAGACCTCATCTTGGATTTGGAAAAAATTAAGTATTACTGTTGTTAATGAGTTAATGGTTAAGTACTGAAATTTACAAGTTTTTAAAATACTGTTTAAAAATGAGTACCAGTCAAGACATCTATTCAAAAAAAATCTGGGGGGTTATTGGGCTAATAATACATAAGGTCATACAACAGCCACAGAAAAATGCAGATATAGAATTAGTCTTTTTCTATATGTAGTCTTTTGCATCCACATCTTTCAACTCATACATTGTTCAGACTTAAGACTATTTTTGGACTTCTTTGGAAGGCTAACATTTTGCATTTAAAAGAAGAGAAAAAAGTATGGTCTCTTCCTCCTCCCGCTGCCTTTGGCTTGAGAAACTAGTGGAGGGAAAACACCACTGAAGAGACATAACTGAGTAACCATAACCATAAAAATGAAAGGTCAGCAACCAGGAGAGATCATGAGCAACTGTGATCTCATTTTTTGACACGGGCATTGCATACAAACAATTGCATTACATCAAAAGTGTTACTATCTGAACTCTGTAAATTTCAGTATTTTTTGATGCACGAAATCTTAAAATCTCTTAGAGACTGTAATGAAAATCTTTTATATCACCACAGCATCACTGCTGAGTGACTGCTTGTCATTAGATACACATTTTATTCAGATACTAACTTTGTTCGAGTTGGTAACCTGTAACTGAGAATCAAAAGTTGAGTCACTTTTAATAAAAAAACTTTTAGAACCCCAAACTCCTATGACAAATCTAGTGTTTACTATAAAAACATATTTAAAATACTCATTCTGGAATAAATGTGTGTGTTAGTTCTGGAATTATTCTTTGAATTAGTCAAGGAAGTAGACAGAAGTGCTGAGCAAAACCAAAGGGGAATCAAATTCAATCCTCTGAAAGACCAGGTCAAAGTCTAGAATAAGGCAATGTCTTTGCAGTTGTGGGATTATACAGGAACATATCCATTCCAATGCATTACTAATGAATTAAAATAGGTTCCATAAATCACCTAAGAAGCACTGAAAAAAAAAAATCACTTAGATCAGTCTCAGAATTCACAAAATGACTCCCAGTGAATCATTGTTACCTAGATAAAACACTAATTTTAATTATTTTGGACAAATTGTTTTTGCTGCCAATACAGGTGGAGAAGAGAGAGGAGGGTTACAAGACAACACCCTTGGATACTCTAAATGACCAGAAGGATTTCCAGTTCTACCTTGTTAACTCTATAATGTGCAAATCTACCATGCCTTTTAACTCTATACTAACCTAAAGTGAAAATCTAAATTTTGTTATTCTGTGAAAAAAGTGACAACATTTTTATATTCAGAGCCTGCTTGCTTTAACCACAAAAATAAATCAAGACTGTTTTTTACTTCTGTTAGCCTTGGTAAGGGAACACAGCTGGCAGTGAAAGCATAACCTGTAGCTCATTTCCTTTGTGCAAAGTCATTTACTGAATTCCAATCAGTTACACTTGGACGAACCTATTAACCATCATGACACTGTGTAAATCTCACTGAGGGCACAATTCAGCTCATAAAACCTCTTACCAGCAATTCTGCCTGAGGAGAAGTGAACCCAGTTTGATCCCAGATCACTCAGATCCCAGAATTAATTTGCACATCTACTGGTAATAATTGAAAAAAAACCTTTCCTTCTTATAAATGGAACATATCTGATACAGAAATAATTTAGAAACAAACAAACAAGAGCTGCATCAAGTCATACTGGCAAGAATTTTGCTTTCAAATAAAACAAAAATACATAAATGGTAAACATAAATATTCTGAACAACTTCTTAAAATGTATTTGCCTCATTACGTTCCAGGCACTGCTGTTAGCTTTACCAATATTTCTGTCATCAGTCATTTTTAAAATAAGTTGTTTATAAAGGATTCTCTAGTGCACCGCAGAATTATGGAAATTTCGTTTTCACTTTGGAGAGATGATTTATTTTTGTCTCTTAATTTCCTCATTGTATTTAGTTAGCTTGGATTTAAGGAGGAAGAAAGGGGGCTCACGTTAAAAGGAAACATTTTTTGTCTCCTAAAGTTTCTCAAAAAAGCCTGAAATTGCAACAACAGAAATTTAATGTCTATTTACTCTTCCAATTTTAGATATCTAGAACTAAAAATACCATATTTTCCTCACAACGCACCCCCTTTTCTCCAAAAACCAGCTGCTGGAAATTGGAGTGCATATTATATTCAAGAAAATATGATATGGGCAGGTTTTGCTGTTTATGGGCGAAACCAAAAGTAAATGCTACAAAGATCTACAGGGAGCAGAATGGTTATCAGGTTCAACTCCTTAGCTACTGCTACTCTTACTTACTACAAGGAAATATGTCTTCTTTCTGCCTTTCAAATACAAGGTGTGCATTATATTCTAGGGCATGAGGCATGCAAAAATATATTTATTCCCAGGATAAAGGCATAAATGTTCACTATATTTTAAGTATTTTCTTCCATACAACGCCTGCAGTCCTTCAAACATATTAGTCAAGCACAGTATTTACTGTCACAACTAGTCCATTTAAGTTTAATGGATTTCAGTTTGCTTTAAAGAAGTATTCATTTATTTTATCTGTAAGATACAGTAGATTCACCAACTCTCCTGAACCTCAACTGTCTCTATGTTACCACCCAAGTAATCTTTTCCAGTAAATGCATACTAATTCCAGGATTTAATTTTTTAAGATTAAAATAAAATTAGAAACAACAGACATTAACATTAACATGAGGCTTTATAGTCAAAACCAAATTTAATTACTTCCATTTTAAACGGTATTAAAAACTGCCCTTTAAGCCCCTTATCAAATCTTATTTAAAAAAAATATTTTAGGTAGCCCACTACAGTTCCATGTTAAATATGGTTTTTGCCATGAGAGTGGCAGTACTTCACTTTTGCCAAACGGGTCTGGCAGAACTTCACATATTAGACACGTTCTACAATGTGCAATTCTAACAGGCCCTTAGTCTGACTATCAGAATTTAGTCACTAAACCATACCATCCACCATTTGTACCAAGGGGTATCAGCTGGTGACAGGACAGAACTATTATCACAGAGGAGCCAACTGGGACCCATGTGTTGAGGCTGGTGGGACCTGCCAACTGGTTTGGAAGACCACTATCCTGAGAGAACCTGATCAGGCTTCTTTCCTACTTAAGATGGGAATTCTTGCCCCATACAGTATGTGCTGACTGGGCATGGGTCACTGAAGCCATGTGCCAGATGCAGGGAAGGACAGCCTGATGGCAATTCTCTTTCCTGTGTATCAACCATTCTGCTACAGCTTCTCCAACATCTTCCAGGTGTCCCTAGATGGGCTTCTGCTGTGGCAATGGCATCAGCCCTGGCTTAGAATTTATACATTGAGTTATTCAGGAATGCTGCCAAATTTTCCTAAGAGGAAACTGAGAAAAAGGAAATGGTATTTTTAACAGTTTATATTTCAGCAAAAGCTGCATGAAATTTCATGAGACAAAGAGGCACTTCTATAACCTAAAGGACTGTTACTATGCCAAATATCAAAACCCTATTGAAAAACTAGATTTTACTTTACATAATGGAATGAGCTAAGCAAACTAAATACTGCAGTCAGAACCAGCTCACCCTACATGAAGATATTTCAAAATGATTAACTAATTCAGGTGCCAAGCTTCAGATATTTTAAAATGACTGGATTGTTAGAAAAGTTCTAATATCTGTACACTTTAGCTTCCTTAAACTGTCTCATTTTGGGCACCCAAAGATCACTTATTTTGGCAAATTTATACTACATAAAATGTATGCACAATCATGTAAACTAGGTACAACAGCAATCACTAAAGTTAAGTTTGCAAAACAGTTTTCACTGTAGCCTTGGTTTCCTACTTAGTGTGTGTTTTTATACATGCCTTCAGCAAAAATGTTTAAAATGATTTCTGAATAAAATGACAGCTCAAACCAAATTATTTATGCTCCTAAGCTTACAAACAATCACATACTAAACACTAAACATGTAAACAGTCTCCCTGAAGACAACTCATCTAATTTAATAATTTAAAAGTTAGGTGGACCTGTCTGTTTTTGCAACATATGGAAAATTATTATGCCATAAATATGGGATCCCTTTATCTGTTTTGCTGACAATTTACTGACAGAACAGGTAGCCTGGTAGCTCTCCTGCATAAGCAGAAGGCATAACTTTCTGATAAAAAGTTGTGTGTTTGTTTAAATAATGTAACCATTTGAAATATTCATTTTTTGACTTAAATAAAAATACTCTTACTTAACTATGTATTTCTCTGATCAGCATCAAAAAAACCACCCAAATGGAATTCATACAGAACAATTAATTCATAATTGTGGTGATTTACATATTCAGCATTTCAAAATACAAAGCACTGAAAATAAAAATCCACAACTATTGTATAATATATATTTAAGTACAATAAGAAGCATTATTGATATAATTTCAGTTCAATTCTGAGTATTTCACCTTTTTACATTTAGCCATATCCTGCTTCACCAAACAGATTTATTTTTTATAATTTCCTTCATTATCCAAAAGAAAAGAGCTTACCAGCAGACTACAGACAGTGAATACTTCAGACACCAGAAATTCAGCTGTCTTTCAAGAACATTGCTACTGTTTAACAGCTACCACTTATAACTACCTCTATAAAATAATGAAACTGGCAGGAAATGAATCTAAGCCCAGGCAGAAAAATCTGCTTCCCTCTCCCCTCCCCACTTCCATTCTTTAAAGGACCCAAACCAAAATCCATTGAAGAGTAGAAATATTCCTGTTTTAATAACTTCCAATAAATTTAGATGAGGCCCAAAACAACCTGATGAAAAATGTATTTTGAGCATTCATCCGTTTGGATTTTAATATCTTATTTGACACCACGTCATGAAATCTTACTCGAAAATTAATCCAAATGGACATGGACAGGAATAGCACCATGTGAACAGAAAATGACTGTATAATTATAAACAAAAGTACAAACATTTTTTTCTACTTAAACAGATTTTCACATTAATAAGGAAAGAAGTCTTATGAAGCTTATCACAGAGACTTTAGGTACAGTCTTATTAATGATCTGGAATGGACAGAAGACTGCATATTAAATGATATTCACAGATAATTTTAAAAACTGAAACAAGTTGTTAAGGGCAGAAACAAAAATAAATGCATAAGTTTCCACAGAGATTAGAAATAAGGGTAATGCACAACAGAACATGTTTCACTTAGGATACCTGTGAGATAATACGACATAAAGAAATTATTCAAAATACAGCTAATAAGCATATGGGAGAAATCTGAAACTCATCAAAAATAAAAGACTAGAGATCTAATGGTGATCAGCAAATCAGTATGATATGCCAAATAATAAAAAAGGATTAAAGGATTAAATTAAGACCAGGAACACATAGTCTGTAGATCAGCAGAGTTTCACGAGTGACACCCATCATTCTGGGAGCAGGTGCCTAGCTTAGAAGCAATTTCTTTTTCAGTATTTGGAACATTTAATACACAAGACTGCACAAAATTCTAACAGATGTACAACAAGGAGCAATGTTATGCTTGTAGAGGGATGGCCTTGATAATCTAAAAGGGCATTTTTACATCAGCCTTTCTTCTGTACTTGATACCAAATTAAACACATGAATAAAAGGCACCAGAGTTAGTGTTACTATTTTTTTGAGAAAAATGCGAAGTGAAAATATTAAAAACATCCAAGCCTTCTATTTTATTTGAAAGCTTAATATCTCCAGACGTATATACTGCCCCTTCTGGTACTGGACCAGGCCAAAATTACAGGGAGGAATGCCACCTACAGAATTTCTAGCAACACTTTCCAAGGCATCTTAAACATCCTTTGGACATTCCTCAAAGTACCAACCTACCTCAACCCTGCTAATTTTGCCAAATGTTATCAAATGACACAGCAAACTTATGGCTGCAGAATACATAGTGAATTTAAAATACAACTTGACTGCAAGTGGCCTCACCACCTTGCCAATACCAGAGTTTCCTCAAATACTTCTATACAACTCATTTCCTAGTGTTCATTAGACTTCCAGGTTTTTCTTAAATGTGATCAAACAGGTACTGATATAAAAGTAGAATTAGAACTTAGTATAAATTTAACAAAAACCCCTCAAATTAAAAAGACATGACAAATAAAAAAGAAATGGGTTTAAGACTTTTAGGGCTTGGATACACTTGAAAGTTAATAGACTGACATACAGCATGAAGCCTCAGATTAAGTTCAGGCGGTCCACAGAGGGGGCCACCTGAACCCCCTTTGCACCAGATGGACTTCACTTCGAGAGGATTCTTCAGCAATGGACAACCCCACTCCACCTGAAGAGGACTCCTGCAATGAGACTATATGGACCAAGACACTTTCTTCAACTTACTTCCTCCACCATTGCGGACCATTGTATGGGTTTTGTGTGCATCTATCTTCTTTCTCTCTCAGTGTCACAAACCCCCTCCTTCCCCTTCCCCCACCTCCCTCTCCCTGCCCCCAGGCTTAGTTGGCTAACACTGTATCTTCTGTAACCTAGTCATGTTCCCCTCTTCACCCCCATCCCTCTAATGTCAGTCCCTCGCTCAGGTGATTTGTATTTCCCTACTGGCTTTGGCATTTTTTGGATTCACAATCATAAACACCTACTAATAAAATTCAATCCGTTCCTGAATAACTCCATGTACGGACACTTAACCCTGGAACAAAGTGACTTCTTCCTGTTTAGCTTAACCCACTTTGGAAATGGGTTAAGTTAACAGGAACAGGGCACTCCTGCTCCAAAGTAAGTATGTTAATACATACAGTTAATCCAGAACAACTCTATGTACAGGCAAGCCCTAAGGAGGCAAATATCCATTATTAATACACACTTTCTACTTCAAATCAAAAGTTGAACAGAAATCAAATCAAATTTGAACAGAATTAGAAATAAATAAATAACTCACTTACCCTATTTTTGTTTTCTCTTTAATTTTGGATGAGGAGCCAGTTCTAGGTTTTTTGCTCTCCTTGTCCTTTGGTTTGGATTTAATTTTTCTACCTTTCTTTTCTTCTTTTCCTTCAGCTGAAACACTGGGGAAATTCTCAGGACTCATCACTCGTGGAATATTTCTCTCCCCTCTCTCTTTTGCTTTTGCAATTGCCTCTGATATTATGCGATTAGCCTTCTCTTGCTTACTTTCAGACTCCACTTTTTTCTTCTGTTTCTTTTCAGACATTGCCCTCACCTGGGTATTCTGCAATTTAGTATAAGCTCCTGAACCATCGGTTTTCTTCGAGGAAGGAGGCTGTAAGAATAAAAACATTAAATGTATAATGTTCCTAAAATCATTTGCCAAACCTTTTCATTTGGAATTGCACAAAAAATTTAACAAAAAAAGTAGACCAATGCAAGTCAACAAACAAGAAAAAAATGTACCATTTCACAAGACAAAGGGATAGGTTTCAGTATACACACACACATACCAATTGCTGCTTTTAAAATGGTTCCACGAACAGAAAACCAATAAGAAAGATTTTCCTAATGTTTTCATAGCATTCTTAGCCACCTCTGTAATTAGATGTACCAGCTCTTAACCTTTTAAATATTTCTGAACGTTTGGACTGTATTTCCACTAATTATTTATCGTCTCAGACAATTTGAAAGAGTAGAGAGAATCAGTAATGGGTACATCATCTGAAAGTACCATAAAAACAGGATACACCTTACAGTTAGATAAGAGAAATGGTATTAAATGTACTGCTACACAAAACTGATATTTGAACTTAACTAAGATTTACAAAATAAAGAAAGTAATAAAACAAACAACAAATAGAAATAATGTACAAAGTGAGTTTTTACAATGGTAATGTGCTTGGAAAAAGTATTTATTTTATTTAAAATTAGATGACGTTCAAGTCATTACTTGAAAGAGTTAATTTGTGCACTTTTACTGTCACTTATATCTAGACAGAATTGTTTATGCTAGAGAGAAATTCAAAATTCAAATCAGCAATCTCTCTGAAATAGACTAGAAGACATGTCATTGTTTTTCTTTTTCACCCTTAAGGAATGGAAAGAATTTCCTATTCAAACAGACAAAAAAAACAGCAGATAACAATTCTGTTATGTTCTCACCCGTAAATGTGCCTCTGACTACAGCACGAAGAAAAGCCACCAGGAATTTCCAAACACATTTTCAGGCCAAATCCAGTGCGCTTCACTGGATACATTTTCTATACGTGCCTCATCAAACGCTTAATAGCAGTGCTGCAGCACTGGGAAGGAGGCAGAGTTTAGGATCACTCACTAAAATGCCACCTTAAGGCCTACAGGCTATAACAAATAACCAAGACGCGAGAAAACAGCAACAAGCTCAAGATGGCGATGCAGCACGACTCCCGCAGCAGCAGCCAGTAATAAGGAAGGTTATTCAATCCCATTAGCCTTTTAGCCCAAAGAACCCCTCCTCCTCCCACTCATTCAGGCTTTCACTTACCCTTCCTCTTGGCCTCTTCACTGAAGACATTTTTGGCGTCAGACAAAGGCTTGCCCTCTGCTTTTTCACCACCCCAGGCAGTGCTCAAGAGAAAAGCATTGAAAGAAGATTGCTAAATGGCCTATTTAGCAAGCTGCAGCCAAGATATGCACAACCCTCCACAAATACACATTGTGATTTATCAACATATTTCTTCCCTGACAAGTACACATCCACGGTTCCTCCAACTCAGGTATGACGAAGACTGTCAACCTCTCCTACAGAGCAGAATTTCAACAATAGCTGTAAGCAGATAGCCAGATTCCAACAAAGCACAGAAAGACATGAATGCACAAAGCATCAAAATGCATCAGCATGAATATTAGAGATGTCGTTAAAAATACTGACTCCTTCTGCGGAAGTAGGCCAGCAGATGGTGCTACCAGTTATTATTCCATTAGACTCTGCAATTTAACCCCCAATGGACTGTTCTTCCCTACATGTAGTACAGCGGTTAACTCTTACTTTTCCACCTCCTGCAGTAATAGTAAGAATTTTTTTTTATTTAAGCAGCAGCAGTCTCAAAAACTATCACTTCCATGCATTAGATTCTGCTGCAGTTTTACATTTATCATCTGTACCTAAACAGCCAAAATCCTAAACAACTCTGGAGACTGAATCTACAGTCATAACAGCTAAACACAGTACACTAACATATTTAGCACACAGGATAAAAGGTAGGAGTGACTGTGCAATGTTTTCTTTCAGAATGAATAATTTGTACAGATTTCTTTCATTAATCCACACAGTAAAGATTTTTTTTCTAGCTCTCATTTTCTTATCCTTGCTTCTCCCCCAACAAAGAAATACAGGATGCTTTGCAGAAGAATCTCCTCAATTCTAATAGACTTCTGTACATTCATTTTTTTTTTTTAAATAGGGATAGAGTATTTAAAATTTTAGCATTTAAGATTAAAATACTATGTGATGACATGCTGCACCTCCTTAATATGACTATTTAGGCAAATCAGGTCAGCAGATGCATTTTAGTTTTAGTTTTTTTAAAGACTTAAGAACAAAACAAAAACAAAACAAAAGAAAATACACAGGAGAATTAAGTATTTCCTAACTATACTAATCATTCTTATCACTTCCCCTCCCTTCAAAAAAAATCTGGGGGGAAAAAAAAATCATTGTTTCTGAACACTGTTTAAAACAAAAACAAACAGGGCAAAATGTTTAATGTGTTCTTTCCATTTAGTAAAATATTACAATGATATTAAGATTTTAAACTATCCTATGAAATAGCCTTTACATTGTTCAGGATTTCATTTATACTAAATAATAATAAGAATGAATTAAAGTGTTTTTACTTCAGGACTAAGTTTTCTGTTCTATATAACATAGCCATTGAGTAAAAATAAAAATAATTCTGGATGCAGGTATTTTAAATCTAGCAGTTTCCCTGGAGTCATAATTGCAAGTCTAGTTTGGTTTTTTTAAAAATCAGAGGCTCCCAAAAATTACTGATGCACCGTTATACTATTTATAGTAATACCAAATATAAAAGTATTTATTGTTAACAAGTTGTTATTTTACAGTGAAAACAACCAACCTCTCATGTTTTCCAGTTCTCTAAAACTGACTATGAACAAAAGTCTTGCCACTGGATTCTCACTACAGTTTACGGTCTACTCTGGAAGATACTGAAATTAAGACCTGATCCGTCCTTTTAAGTCGGTATCAATCTTCATAGGAATGGATGATTTTTTAAAATAAAATTAAACCAAGAACCAAGACCCCCAAGAATATACACAAATATCCTAAAAATCAGTAGTGTTCAAACTTGTGGCCCTTCAGGCCAAATGAGTGGCACTGGCCTGGTCTACAGGCTAGACTGAGCCCTGTGCTCCATGATTAGGCCCTGGCACCCAGCATTTTCCCCTCCTTGCCCCATATTCCAAGATTGAGCCTCAGAAGCTCAATACTGCCCCTTCCCACCTGTGCTGGGATTGAGCCCGGGGGGGCTAGCTTGACTCTTCCCGGCTCCCACCCCGGTGTGCTGTAATTGGGCTCTAGGGGCTTGACACTGGCCCCACGTACCTAGGGCTGCCTCCACCTGACCCTATGTACTGGGATCAGGTAGCCTAAATCAAGCATGCAGGGTCCTGGACCTCCCCATGGGTTTGGAAATTTGACAGTAGGGAAACTGTGCCACTGTCTCCTGGAGCCAAAATTTCCAGACCCGTGTGGAACCCCATGGGCCAGACTTCATGGTGCTGTAGGCCAGATTTGGCCTGTGACCCACGGCTTGAGCAGTCCTGTCCTAGATCAAAAGGCAAAAAAAATTCCCTATGCCAACAAACTGAGAAATGTTCAAATAGTCAACCTGTATTTTTATAAACAATCTTTTTAAGGAGATTCTCAAAACATTTGTTACTTGAAAACTAAGAATTCCCACTCTTCGTACCTTTTTAAGCTCAAAAATAAAAGCCACTAGAATGCCTATCTAGAATTTTACCAATGACCTGCATATTATATCTTACTTTAGAGTTGCTCATAAATGCTGGTCTGGACTTCTGCATGTTTTGGCACACTGCTTGTTGTTTTATTCTATCCATTCTAGTTCTAAGCATTTTTTCTGCACCTCAAGCTTGTAAAGTGCACTCCACAAAAATGATCTTATTTACAACCAACGAGAGGGTACACTTTATTGTTCCTTGGTAACATCTTCAAGCAACCTGAAAAGGGCATTTAGAAGAAAAAATGGTGGGACCGGTCACCTCTCTTCAGATAACACAAAACATAAAACTGCACCAAGAAAGTCATTGCTGTGATGGACACCAACGTTAAAACAGGTGAACAAAGAATTAAGTTCTTAGGAGTAAAATTACAGGGGATGGTTCAGGCACACCCCTACTCTCCACATCCACCACAGAAATTTATATGGCCTTTGCAACTAGATTATGATTCTCTGCCCCCTCCACCCCCCCGCAAGTTATTGTACCGTTATTATTATTCTGTAATTTTAATACTGTAGCTTTTAAAATAATTGTAGTTCAGTCTATTGAACCTGATCATGCAGGATTAAAAAAAAAAACTACTGAGCACCCAGAACTCCCAAAGATTAAGCCAATTGGCAAGCCAAAAATATATTCCCCCCTCCCCCTGGCTGATGATGAGCATCAAGAATTCAGTATGGGAATATCCTTTTCCCCATGTCTTACAAAGCTACTCACTCTCCTGCTTATCAGTGGTAAGCAAGAAAATGTTTTCTAGGAAATGTGAGAGAAAGGTGGAAGAGGAACCCTTAAGCTATTTGTGGATTTAGAATTTAAGATTTTATTTGAAAAATACGTTTCTAGCATTCATGGTTGCAAAGATAATCTTCCAAATTTAACTGGATATAAACCAATGCAGTGTTGTCATCTTGAGTCTGCAAAAAGACAGCTCCAGGGTATCTGCTGCTGCTAACAGCTTTGCCAAGCAGCAGAAGAGTGAAATTAACAAGACTCCAGTCAGTTCCCCTGCTGCTATTCAAAATCCTGTGGGCAGCAATGAAATTGTCAAGAATCATGTCAATTTCATGCTGCTGCTGTTGCTGCTTGGGAAAGCCATTAGCAGCAGCAGGTACAGCCAGTATAACTAATCACAGGGGAGAACCACAAAAAAGAGTGAATGTCAGAAAACAGCAGTGGAGACTTCCTTAAACATGCCCTGCCTCACAACAGGCAAGGGAATGATAACATAGGAGACATCCAGCCCTTAGTAGCAGCCAGGAGACTCTGGCATTCTGTTCTTCTAGTAACTATAGCTCATATCTGTATTAGTGAAACTAATACAAGAGCAACCAAATCCCCAAGCAAGGGCCACAGATAAAATTTCAATAGAAACTTTAACATTTTCATCCTTCCCAGCATCTGTGGCCATTTGCTGACTGGGCTTCTAGCCCTTATTAGCACTAAGGCTAAGTAGACAGTCAAAAAGCACAAGGTTGAATCAATTCAATCTTCACAGGTTAGTCTAAGATGCATAGATTGACTGATAAGCAAGTGAACAAACATTCACCTTTGCTTCAGGAAATGCAGCCACATGTTGCAGTGGCCCAGGCCAGAAGCTGGGGAGGGCACTAGAGCACACCTTCCTGATAGGCTGGAGCAGACAGCTTGGGCCAAGGCTAGCACATGTACCCTGCAGGGGAGGGGTGGGGTTGTGAGGGAGGTGCAAAGCATCCTGGGAAGCTGGGAGACTGAGTTAACCTGATTCTGGAGAATATCTGAGACAAAGGTTCGATAGATCAATTTAACCTAAATCAGTTAAGTTTGATACTATATCCATCCAGGTTTAACTTAAACCAGTTTCAGCCATTTTGAAAGCAGTTTATGTTGGGGGTGTGCCAATAAACATTTTTTGGGCCAATACTGATGGCCAATTATTAACGAGACCTATCAGTCAATACTGATCCGATTGCCAGTATACAGCCTGGCAGCTTGGAGAGCAGAGTCCAGCTGATAAGTCTGTTTAGGGAAGGGAAGGAGGAGGGAAGAGGCATGTGAGGTACCAAATCAAGGCCCCTGTGGTGAGGGAGGCAGTGGGGCTGGGGCAGGGGTTGGCAGGGCATGGGACAGAGCCACGAGTGACTCATTTAGGGAGTGCAGGGGGGGTGGACCCCGCAGCTGTGCACACCCCCTGGGAGAGTCATGGGGGGCATGTGCCCCCTGGATCTGTGCATGGGTCAAAGGTTGTGCCAGCCTCTTCTCAATGAGGAGGCTGGGCTGGGGCTGCACTCAGGCCGAGCGGGGAGGTGGGGGAAGAAGGAAGCTACACTAGAGCTACCCCAAAATTCGCTGTATCCACCCCTCCAAGCACTGCTGCCACCTGGCCCAAGCACAGCCCTGGCCAAACCCCCCATGCCAGGAAAAAACCAGCACCACCCCAGCCTGTCTGCAGCAGCAGCCCACCCTCGCCCCACACAGATCTGGGGGAACATGTCCCCCATGGCTCCCCCAGGGGTGCATGCAGTTACAGATCTGAACTGGTTTCTGATCACTTATACCAGTTTGTGTAATTTCTGTCCCTAGCCTAAGTGCCTGGTAAATGAAGACCTTCCTTAACAAGCTTTGTGACCAAGTCTATATGACACCACTTCCTTACCACAAGGAATCAATCCTGTCTGAATGGACTGTTAGGACCATTAGCTAAACTGAAATCCATCTTAACAACATTTTCCCTTGAATACCACAACTTACTTTAAAAACAGCTGTGCTCCCATGGCAGCTAGGAAGATCTATTACCATGCAAGAAAAATGTAGTAGCAAGCTTGGCATCATCTAATTTTGAAGGTTAGTACTAAGGTTAAGGTTCAAATTAAATTCATAATCTTACACACACTTAACTTTAAATAGATGAGTTCAAGGAATCTGAAGGCATTCAGGAAACCAACCAAACAAATGCAAAAAAATCTGCCCAAGTCCCAAACACAGGCCCAAGTACACTGCCTGAAATGGAAGGCTTGCTTGGGTTTGAGATAGGAATAATTCCCCCCTCTACAGCCCATAGAAGAGAAAATTCTTAATGGCCTCTATTGCCAGACATGTCTTTGCATTACTGGCTAATGAAATCATGTAGCTATAGATCTGTTAACCTCAATTCCAAATTCCTAATGCAGAGGTATTCATGGGTGGGTTTACTACAGTAATAATGCATATACCCCTGAACATACCCTTCCCAAATATTACCCTTCCTGCTCCACCAGCAGAACACTAGTTTTACTATAAAAAAAATTCTTCTATGCCTTTTATACATGGATTTCTTCTGTGCTTTTTAGGGATGGGAAGGACTTGATACATACAAACTGCTTCTGTAAGCATGAAACATCAGGGCTTTAAGTATCCAATTTCTGCCATACCAGACAGTTTGAATCTTACATATTAACATGCCCAGGAACCAATTACCACCACTCACTTTATTTACAATTCTATGTATTTTAAAGAAAAAGTAGTAAGAAGCACATTCTTAGTGCCTTGTTCACATCTTTATACTTACTACTAGTGGGAGTAAATCATGTATAATTTTTGAGATGAGGGATTGCTAAGAAGTTTACTAAAAATTCTTGATGGAGAAGGTAACAATTTTTTTTGTTGTTTAAAAAAAAAAAAATCAGAATACTCTCTGTATCTACTACATCCTTAGGAAATAATACTGGGGGGAGAAAGGGGTATTTATTTATTTGTAATCATGTCAGCCAACTGTTGAAACTAAACGTGGCTTTTTGGTGATATTCTAATATTTTAATATTAACTAAAGTATAATTCATGCAACTCCAGCTAATATATTAGGAGACCTTAACAGAGTATGTAAATATTTATAATCTACATTACAAGATTCTAGTAAAGAACATATGTTCTTCAGAATTTTAGATCTAAAACTAAGTATGCAGTTTCTGAATTTTGCCAAGTTCAGAAACCACATACTTAGTTTCCAGTGCTCCTTTTTTCTCCCCATCTAGGAGATACTTTTATTAAAAGAGGAGACGGTTTGCACCATTAACATTTTTCATGATCTGTTACCTTAAAAAAAAAAAAAAAAGAGGTTGATGCTTTATTGAACGTTTTTCTAGAATGACAAAATCTAGACCAGTGATTCTCAACCAGGGTGCCATGACAGCCTTCCAAGGGTGATGTACCACCCAGACTGTTCTAAAAGGAAAGCGACTGCTCTTGATCTTGCATGGCCACAGATGCCCCAGCATATTCTGGACAAGTATTACCCACAGCCGCTCCCCACCCCAGCCATACCTTTGCATGCATGGAAAAGTAGATGCAGGGTTGTACTTCTCAGCCCAGCTCATCCCCCTGCTACTCCCATGCTCCGTGAGCAGCTTCCCCTTCAAGTACCTTCCAGCACTGATGAGGGGATACACTATAGAAAAAGCAGGCCGTGGTGGGATAACGTCATGTTTCTGCTACCTTTACATGGGACTAGCTAAGTTGTAGCTCAGTGTATCTTCATTGGGTGGCCCAAAATTCCAAAAACTTGGAGGGGTGATATGAGGTTAAAAAAAAGCCTGAGAAGCACTGGTTTATGCTCAAGCTACTTTGATAGATTATACATACGAAAAAAAAAAGATCTAAATTCTGGTTCTGTCCAGACACACACACTTCTTTTTCATGACTCACTCAGCCAAAATATATATGACTTGCCTCCCTGTCCTGCAGTGATGCATGAAAATGAGGTTTCCATACTTCTATTTTTTAGCTGCTTTCACTACAATTGAGGGAAAAATCTTTTTTTACTTAATGAGGACTTCAGCAGGTATGAAAAAGTTTGCTTTTGGATAACATCATTCTTTTCTTGTTGAACTCCCAGGGGGTGCTGTGGGGCAATTGTCACTAAGAGTGCTGTTAAGTGGAACCTTGTGGATTATCCATCACCAGCTCCTGTTCAGCATGTAGATAGAAGCATTTGGACAATAAGAAACAAAGTTTAGCTTGGCATACTCAAGCTCTCTACCTCATCCCAGTGCTGTTGAATACCTAGCTCAGTATTTAAGGGACACCAAGATATTAATGAGATGGGCCAGCTAAAACTCAATCCGATTAAAAATTGAAATGATATGGTTAGCCTGGGGGGTTGCAACCAGAAGATATGGACTGTTATCTCTTCCATCTGTGTGTTACTACTTGCATGTACAACCAGGTGAAATTGCTGAAACTTGCACTTCAAATTAAAACTCAAAACTTCAGTGCTGTCCAGCACCACCTTTACTACATGTTTCTGGCTACAAGATTGTAACTACTTTTGTTCACAGTACAAGCTTGATAAATTTGTTACTGCACAACTTAGTAAGTAATGCAATATACTCTGAATAGTATTTGATGTTTAACCGGAAACAGATTCTAAAAGAAGAGAGCAATTTTAGTTACAAGTGTTTCTCATTCTGAGCATACGACATCTGCTATCCATGATTCATACCAACTAAGCAACTGCTTTTGAGGATGTTGGTTCTTATCTGTAAAACTCGGAAACTGGCTTGAGAAACTGGCCACTTGCAAGACCCCTTTTCTTCTTGTGCATTAATTCTATAGTTATGATCAGCAGTAACATTTTTTAACTAACGCTTTCAATTTACCAGATCTGTTTTTGGCAGTACTTCATGCCTTTGAAAGCTACTCCTAACTATTCTCCAAAGTAGCAAAGGTCTCTTGGATTTCTACAAAGCAAAAACCATCTCAACCAGGTTTTTAAGAGCCTCTTCTGGCCACCGTGGATACTGGTGTTTAGTATTACTAGGAAGGAAGTATTCGGGTCGCAGATAAAGAGGGGTTGCTGTCTCCAGTGACCAACAGTAAGTGGTCTGTTTTTTCTAAAGATGCTCAGTGTTAAGCACCTTCTGTACATTTTAATTTCCCTACCTTAACCAGTCCCCTCTCCCCCTACACTCCTCACTCAGTAGCATCATACTGTTGACATGTATTTAGTTTGAAGTTCACTATAACTGTCCATGTCTCTTTCTCTCTTGTACTACCGAAAAGTGAGATCTGTTGCCTGAACAGAGCTATCAAACAGGTCCTTTTCATAAGCAGACACTTTTTAAACATTTATTATACAAATATTAAAAACAAATGGCAAAACCACAAATGGCATGTGGCATGCCTAGGGGACAACCATGAAACACTTGTTAGCAACAAAAAAAGAAAATGCACCATGACATTGGAGATTGAAACCCTCTCCCCCATACCCCTCATGGGGTTCCATAGATAGGATCAGTTGTCCATCTTTGAGAAAAAGGTTTAACAAATCAAACAGTCTATTTAAAAAACCATTAATAAGAGAATGGCACAAGTAATGTAATGTGGGGCCCCTGCAGGATATGCTTGGCAATCTGGTGGTTGCACCAGAGGAGAAAACAGACCTCATCAACAATTTCTTCACCTCTATTTTCTTGTGCAGAGACTCCCCTACCGAGATTCAGGACGGACTTGGGAGAAACTCCGCCAAGGTCAGGGAGGACCGGGTTAGAGAACTTCTGGAGGGGCTGGACGTATTCAGATCAGCAGGCCCAGATCCTCTCCACCCCAGGGTGTTGAGGGAATTGGCAGGGGTTATTGTGGGGCCCCTGGCACAGCTTTACAAGCACTTGTGGTGCTCTGGCCAGGTGCCGGATGACTGGAAGAGGGCCAATGTGGTCCCCATCTTTAAAAAAAAAAGGGAAGAGGAAGGACTCAGACAACTATAGGCCCTTTAGTCCTGCTTCAATCCGGGGGAAGCTCTTTGAGAAGATTATCAAGGAGCACATCTATGATGAGCCAGCAGCAGGGATGATGCTCAAGGGCAACCAGCATAGTTTCATTAGGGGCAGGTCCTATCAGACCAATCTAACTGCCTTCTACAAGTAGGTGACAAAAATCACTGGACGCAGGTATTGTGGTGGATGTAGTCTTTCTGGACTTCAGGAAGGTCTTTGACACTGTCTCCCACCCCATTCTCATTAAAAAGCTAGGCGACTGTGGCACTGATACCTACACAGTCAGATGGGCTGCAAACTGGCTGAGGGGTCATACTCAGAGAGTGGTGGTGGATGGATCATTTTCGACCTGGAAGGAAGTGGGCGGTGGGGTCCCCCAGGGCTCGGTCCTGTTCAGTTTCTTAATTAGCGACTTGGACGATGGGGTAAAGAGCAGCCTGTTTAAAATCATAGACAACACCAAGATTTGGGGCGAGGTAAGCACGCTAGAAGGGAAGGACACATTACAGGGGGACCTGGACAGGTTACAGGGGTGGACAAATGAAAACAGGATGGGATTTAATACTGACAAGAGCAGGGTGCTGCACTTGGGCAGTAAGTAGGAACCAGCAACATACCTATGGGTTGGGGAACTCCCTTTTCGTCAGTGCAGAGGCAGAAAAGGATCTTGGAGTCATCATTGACTCCAAGATGAACATGGGCCAACAATGCAAGAACATGGTCAGTAAGGCTAACTGTACCTTGTCCTGCATCCACAGATACATCACAAGCAGGGCCAAGGAAGTGATCCTCCCCCTCTATGCAACACTGGTCAGGCTGCAGCTAGAGTGCTGTGTCCAGTTCTGGGTGCCACATTTCAGGAGGGATGTGGACAGCATTGTGAGCGTCCAAAGGAGGGCCACTCGCATGATCCGGGGACAGCAGGGCAGACCCTTGAGGAGAGGCTACAGGACCTTAACCTGTTCAGCCTTCACAAGAGAAGGCTGAGGGGGGACCTGGTGGCCATCTATAAAACTTACTGGGGGGACCAGCAGGGTTTGGGAGAGACTTTGTTCCCCCAAGCGCCTCCCAGAGTAACAAGGAATAATGATCATAAGCTGCTAGAGAGTAGGTTTAGACTAGACATTAGAAGGCACTACTTCACAGTCAAGGTGGCGAGGATCTGGAACTTCTTCCAAGGGAAGTGGTGATGGCTCCTACCCTGGGGGTCTTTAAGAGGAGGCTTGATGATTACCTGACTGGGGTCAGTTCTCTCTCCTGCCCAGGGCAGGGAGTCAGACTAGAAGATCTACAAGGTCCTTTCCGACCCTACATGTATGAATCAGCCACTGGCACCTTGAGAGGAAAGGGACAAGATACAGGGAAGGAAGAGCCCTGCAAAACAACTACTCTGGGTTGAAGGTATTCTACCATCCTCTGTATAATATTCGCTCCCCTTTTTTAAATTTATAACACGTAGTGGCAGGTGAGACTGGAGGAAAATGTGGAAATATGACCTTTGACCAGAGAAGCAAATACAATCAAACAGCACCCTCCCACACAATATATTTTATAAAGGGGGAGACTGCCATAGACATTACTATGCCATAGCTTTTAACAGTATTATATGTACACTGTCTTGCAGGGATGTACATTTACTATGTTTAAATACCTTTTAGACCCTTGCGATATCAAAAAAAATACCAAAACAAAAATTACCTACCCAGGAAATCTTCAAGAGGAGACTGGATGGTCACCTTACTGGGGTCACCTGACCCCAGTTGTCTTTCCTGCCTGGTTCAGGGGGCTGGACCAAATGATTTTCTAAGGTCCCTTCCAGCCTCGCAATCTATGAATCTAGACCAACATGGCTACAAGCAACAGCCCTAAAAAGTCCAATGGCAATTACTGAAGTTTGTAGATTAGTATGTGGAAAAAATACAACAAAATAACAAGAATAATACATCCCCTGATGCATTATATCCACTCACTAGCAAACTGCCCATCATGAAGACAGGGACAAGTGGGGAAAAAGCACCGCCACCCAGAGCCCTGTGGTGCCGCCACTCCACCTCCAGCCCCATGCACGCCTCCCGCCTGGCCACACCCCCACGTCTGCCCCATGGTTCCCCCCCAGCCCTGCTGCTCCTGGTGTGGCCCTGTGCGTCCCTCCACCCTGCGCTGCCACAAGCTCTCAGGAACGAGGGGGGGGTGTGGAGTTTGCACACGGCAGCAGCCAATGACACCTGGCAGCAGGCAACATCTCCCGCCCCCCGCTGACTGTTGTCAGGGCTGGGGCCCTGTAGTGGCAGGGGAAACACTGCCACTGGAAACCCCCCCGTCCTTCCTGCTCCCCTCCCTCCCCTCTTCCCTGCTGCCACCACCTTCCCCTCCCTGCCGGCTTGTTGTGGGGTGGGGAGGAAAGTGGCACAGCAACTCCCTCACCCCATAATGCTCTGGGCCCTCGCAGCCAGTCGGTGTGCAGCCTCTCAGCAGCACATGTACAGTTGCACTACAGACAGACAGACTACTGCTTTTATTATATTAGATTCTGACAAGTGAATTTATTTTTATAATAATACTTCAGTAAGTAGACTAGCTAGAAAACAGAGGAAATTAGATCATCGGCATGTTCAGAAAGTGCTGAGAAATACTTAGACTATCTGCAAATTAGCAGACATGGGGCTCATCTGCATGTGCAATTAGCACACCAGAATAAACTCCAGCACAGCTCATGCTGAAGTTTATCGCTCCCAGGCATGCCGTTTTCACATGTGCCCATGACCTCAGCACTTTGATCCAGGGTGGAGAAGCCCCAGTTGGCAAGGGAACCTGGGCTGCTTCAGCCCAGTTCAAAATGCTGTGGAGGGGCTGGCTGGGGCACAAGATAGCCCCTGCACTGAAACAGCCTTGTGACTCGGCTCGCCCCATTCAGCATCTACATGTGCATTGCAGCAAAGTAAACATCTCTGCTACAGGATAGTACTTGCACCTGGCAGTACTCTTATTGTGGGGTTAATTAGTTTATTCCATCTTAATTAGTTTATTCCACCACACATGTAGATGTTAACGTTTTACTGGGCAGCAAATTAGGCACCTTCCAGCTATGCCTCATGAGCAGTCTAGTAAGTGTCTCATGTAGACGCACTTACAGGTAATGAAAATATTTTAATTAAATTGAGTTCTTACAAAAATATTGCTTTGTCTACCACCTTTTTAGTTTTGATGTTTCTTAAGGTTTAATACCTGCACCTACTTTAAGTTAACTGAATATTATGGAAAGCTCCAGATGTGGAGATATTTTGATTTCTCTTGAGGGTTTCCTCTGGCAGGGATTACATTCTGAAGGCCCTATGGAAAGCTTAGGCACTCAGACAAAAACATGGCTCCAATGCACTGGGGAACACTTGTAAGTTTGGGATGTCAAATTGCCACAACATGGTTTGAACTGCCATGATATGGTTGCTGGCCCGTCTTAAAACTCCACACACATCTGAAGAATTAAAAATTGTTGACATAAATCTTTGTTTTGTCATCACATTGAAGTGCCCATTCCAGAAATTACTGCTTTAAAGTAAGGTCAAAAAGGTTCTCAGGCTCTGATCCTATGAAAAAAATTATATAACTGTTGTTGATTACTTACTTGTACTCAACAAGACAATGCAAGCTAAATGTTAAATACATCACCAAGGGTTTGTAATACGAGAGCCCAAATCAAAGTCATAAAGTTTCTGGAAAGTAATACTTCTTTTATTCAAACAAGAGTAGTCTGATTCTAATAGCAAGGGTTTTCTGTATGACCAACTAGAAAAGGAATGAGCTGCTTTGTAGCAGCAGTTTACCTTTAGGTATTATGAGTCAAAAGGAAGCCAAGTATTAGTGCTTAGACCACCTCTACACATTAAAGGTATGTAATTAACTGGTTAATTGCACAGTTACCTGGAAACCAGCTACATGTAGCTATCACATGGTGAAAAGCTCCAACCAACTATAAAGTTAGACCTTGAAAACATGTATTAACTTTATAGCTGGTTGCTATCAAGCTTTAATTTGCAGGTGTAGCACTCCTGCAGCTGGGAGTCCTGTCAGCTGACAGGGCTCCCAACCACAGGCTTGGTAGCTGACAGGGCTGCTGTATATCCCCAAAGCTCAGGGGTGCGTGAAACCCTTGGGCTCACATGGAGGCACAGCTGAGCCAAAGAGCTTATGTGCAGTCCAGAATCTGAGCCCATCAACTGCAGGACTCTGGGTCCTAGCTGCATGTGCCTGCTTCTTGCCATTGCAGAGGGAGTCCAGGGATTGGGCTCTCTCTATACTGGCAATAATGCAGGATTAGATTTAAATGTACACATTTAAATCCCACAATCATGCCTCCTGTCAGGCACGTGTGACATGGCAGGAGGTATGATTGTATGGCTCATGTATTACATTCAAGGGTGACTTTACCTGCATGGGTAGAGGGGGCCACAAAAGGAAAAAAAACCCCAGGAAGATCACAGAAAAAAGACAAAGGGCCAAACAGAACCCAAAGCCTGTATTGGCTCCAAGCCAAGAAGGCCAGCCTTACCTTATAATCTAGTTGTTAAACAATTTTATTCATAACCTGAACTAACAACTATGACAAAAACAAAGAATTCTGATTTAGAACATAATAGACATACAAGCAGAGAGAGGACAACATGCTCATGAATTAAAAGCAAAGAAAGGATGTTCATTAAAAGAGTCTGCATGTGTATACGCTGATGCTTTTAAATCTTCTCTTAGTCACTTGATAACTTTGTGATTATGCTTTTTTACATATCTGATTGTTTTAATAGCTCAAAGCAGTTGTCATTAATTCATTAGAACTTTGCCATTAGTTTCAGCTCAAGAATGAACTGTATCAATATTAAATATTCATATGTATAAATATTCAAAATTATGATTTTGAATATAACATCTGATTTCTCTGTTATGTACATAAGCTACCATTCATAACCTGAGCTCCCATAGACAGGCATGTCAAATCATTTAATCCAATCAACTGATAGCCCCATATGCACAGATTTGCATGTAGGCAGAAAACTGCACACCATACCAAATTTTAATCAGTAAGGCACAAATATCTGTACACTAAAGGGAGTATACATAGACATTTTTAAGGTATGTAACTAGGCTTCATCATAATATTTGGCAATTTAACACAGTAAAATGAATGCTAGTTTTGTACAAGCACTACACAATTTTCAGACTTAATTTCCAGTGATATTTTTCAGCTCTAGGCAATTGTCCAAGTAAAAATTTTGAAAGGTGCTGGCAACACGAGTTAAGTTGTGACCATGCGCAGAGAACCCAGGCTTATGGAAAATTTCACCTTGTGCCCAGCATGTGCCCCCTGGGCGACCCCAGGAGCTGTCAATCACCTGTGACCTACTTTTCAGCCCTGCGCATGCCTGGTTTCCACACAGAGCTTGATCAGACGCATGCTCAGTTAACAAGAGCATGATGTAATTGTACCAGAAAATTCTGATCGCCAAGCACCCTGATTGGCCAAGGGGTTGCTTTAAAAGCTAGTGAGCCCCAACCTGGGCACGGGTGGTTTTGGAGTTGGTGAGTTTTTCGGCGTTGCTGGTGAGAGAGTTGTGAGAGACCATGCTGTATCTGTAAGCGGAGGCTCTTTCAGCAGGGACCGTGAGGCAGAGAGAGATATTGGGATTTGATCCCCCGGTTCTCTTCATAACCTCACACAGTGATTTACCCTTCGATTTTGTCTCTCCTCGTGTTGATTCTTTCAATCACCGGACTGTTTTGGCCTTGACCTCGACCTCGATTTTGATTACGTCTCTGCGGCTTCGATACTGATTCTGGCTTTCACTTACCTGGCTTTTTCACTGACCTCGGCATCCATCATCGACTACGACTTGGCTCATCCTTACTCATCCCGATCATATCTCCGCTGCATCACATCCCGGCTCTCGACCTCGGCTTTTTCTACGACCATTCGTTGTCCACCACTGGACTGGCGTCACGACCATGTCGCTCTTCCCGATGCATTACAGTTTTGTCTATTGTTCGTGTTATTCGTTCAACCCTTTATGAGCTGTTGACCAGCCCTGAGACTAACCAACAGGCAGCCACACCTAGCTCCGGCTAGAAAGCAAGGGCTTGTTGGGGAACCTCGTGGGCCAACAGAACCCTTTGTTCTTGTTCGTTTTGTTTTTGCGACTTTAAACTGTAACTGAAGCAAGCATCACAACCTATGCTGTCAAAAGCGTAAGTCAAATAAATCTCCATCTGTTTTGAAACCACTACGCTTCCATGCCTCAGATCTCCACGCCAGTAATCCCACCTGTATCATATCTGATCTGCCACCCCGACCAACCGTGACACCGGGGCCTGGCTCATCCCCACTCCGGAACAATAATTATGCACTTTTTATTAGAGAGGAAAAAACCTGAGAAGTTTGTTTTTTTAAAATGGAATACATTTCTAAGTTGTCTAAACAATTTTGTTAAAAGTGTAAAAACATCTTCCCCACACTCAGAAGATTAAAAATCAGGCTAGTATTTTCTTTGAAACATTTTCAACAATAAATATATTCAACTCAAGACTTCAAAACTGAGTAATTTTTTCCAGAATGTGATGTATATTGAAGGGACTCAGAATAAAAACAGTTCTGCAACTTTTAAAAGAAAGTTAACAATTGTTCTATGGATCTGAATCTTATAAAGTCTTGTTGCAAAAAAATTTGGTGTCAGTGTCCCTCTGCTCATGGTCAGACCAATCATCGTATTTGGGGTCAGGAAGGAATTTAACCCCATTGACAAATTGGTACTAACTGGTTTTTGCCTTCTTCTGCAGCCAGGGGCATGGCTTCTACCTGTGATTTCTTGAGCATATATTGACAACATTTTATACAAGCAGGAAGGATACTGTCTACTTTACCTCTGGAAGATTAGGGTGTTATGTCTGTTATGTCAGGGTTGTCAGTAGTCTTGAATAGAGTTTAGATTATGGATTGTATAGGATGGTTTGGATAGGGATGATCCTGCTTCAGGCAGGGGGTTGGACCTCTGGAGGTCCCTTCCAGCCCTACTTCTCTATGATTCTGAGATTTGAGAATGGAAAAACTATCTTGAAATTCAGACCTCCAGCAGTATTTGCAGGATGTACATTAAGAAAAACAGCTAACTGAGTCCGATAGAAAAATCAGTGAGAGACAAATATGGAATCTATATTTTGTTTTGTAAAGTTTAATTTTTAGAACATTCTGGGCTAGTGAATCAAGCTGTGTAGGAAGGTAAAACCTCCAATAGTAGCTTCCTACAATAGGGGAAGTCATGGAAAGTGGACATTAAACAGGTATAAATGTCTGTGTCTGACATACGGTGCAACCAGCTTACCTACCTTGGGTCAGAACAATTCAATACAATATTAACTGTGTAAGAAGTCATGAGTTTTTTATCTTGGAAGAGAGGAGATGGAACATAATTTGTTCTGAAGCTTATAAAGAAAAACTCATCAATAAAGTTAAAATTCAGCAGAACACACAGACCTTTTGAGTCCTATGGGCTAGGGCAAAATTAATCATCAAATTGCCACCATATAGCTATATTAATATAAACACTTTATCTTTGACAAACTAGAGTAGTCTTCTCATTTAAATCCTTGATGCCAAATGGTAAAAGCAGAACTTCACAATGATTTTAGATTTCAGCAAGTGCAATTTCCCTCTCCATGAATACAAAAATGTAATTTATAAAAAAGGGGAAAAGCAACTTACATTTACTTACTTTACTTAAAAGAGGCTTCATTTTCCCCCAAAGAAATAAGTAAATTTTAATAAAAAAGGAAGTATCCCAGGCACCTCAATTCAACAGGCTTTTGCCCGTTTTCAAAAAATTAGTCTATAATGTGATCTGAAAGCTATCTACAGGTATTGCTGAAATTTCCATTTTAGAACTGAAAGTACTTCTATCAAAATGACTTAACACTGGAATTTCTCACTTATAATATATGTACTCTAGAGAGAGTGTGTGTGCACGCATGTTTTACTGGGGAATACCAATATGAGAAGTAGGTGATGGTATTGGAACAAGCAAAACAAAGATCATGATATCTGGTAAAGTAAGCAAAAATGGACTACTTCTGGCACTAGAGATAGCAACCCGGTGGGGCGGGGGAAAACAAAGAAGAGTACTATTAAACAAGATATCCATTAAAATCAATTTTAAGGCAGAGTAGAGGCCTGGGGGAAGCAGGAACAGAGGAAGGAGAAAGTATAGCAAGAGGGATAAAGATGCTTTGAGAGGGAATCAATAGAAATAAGGGTCTAAGGTAAAGCATAAATCCTCCATCAAGCTGCACTCAAGTCTCTACCATATTAAGCTGAAAAGGAGAAGCAGAACTAGAGCTCTTGTGAACATAACGGAGTAACGGAGTAAAACAAGCAGAGCTGATTTTATCATGTTTGCTTTGGAGTCCTAGTCAACAGATTCTACTACCAACGGGTGGCAAGATGACAAGATAATCAGAGATACGGTGTAGATGGCCAAGATCTTCAGCAAAGAGCCAAAGGCACATCTCTATCCACTAAAACCACAGTTTAACTGCTGTTTCCAAAACTTTACAGAATTTAGTTTAGCCTGTTTACATTTACATTCAAACCATTTTCAGTATAAGTGAGCAATGCCCATTGCTGACACCTGCTATCATGCAACAGGTAAGTTTCTTAGCTAAGATTTTACTGTACAAAATGCGTATGGTTTACTGGATTCACAGGTGAACAAGTTATTTGCCTTATTCTATAACAGAGGTGGTCACATCTAAAAAAATTCTATGGAATGCATGCTTTAAAATAATAAACACAGGAACTTCACAAAAGCATTTTGTATTTTTTTCAGTAACAATTTTCAAAGATTATTTTTACTAGAATAAAAACAAGGTCTATTTTCACTTCCAGCTGCTGTACAAAGAAACTTCAAACTAGTGCATTTCCTCCTTAAACTAAATTTTCCTATCCATTTTTGATGAAATCTACACAATGATTTTATGCAAGTTATCGACTCTGTTCTTAAGAGTCAAAAGGATTTTAACTGAAATGACTTTACTATTAACAACATAATATAAAACTTTCTCACTATGCTGAATTCAAAATGGGACCAACTACATGGCCATCTTGGATGTAGGCAAGTTTTCAAATCCAATGCATTCTTCTTCAGGACTGTTTTGGGACCTGAAGTTACTTGCTGTTCAGAACACAAACAAGAATAGATTGCATTCAAAACATTGTCTAAGACTATCCTTGCCTCTTGCATATTTTGTGGACCATCATGGCTACATCACTTCAATACTACTAACCAGCAATTTATTTCCTTTTGCATATAAAAATAGGCCATCACAGTTTATTTACAAAATGCAGAAAAACTTAGGAGTAATACAGATGAAGAGAAAGACACTTCACTACAATCACCAGCTGAGACAAAAGCTAGAAACAAATACAACATTTTTACTGGTCTAATATTTACTCTAATTCAAGATGAGAACCAAGAATACACTGCTACACAATGGAACCACTGGTGATTTCAGAAATCACATCTTTCAGGAGCATCAAAATATAAATTCTTACATACCTATAGAAGCCCAGGAATTTCCAAAATACATTTTTTTCCTTATTTGTTGAAGGTCAGGTTATAGCATTGTACAAAAGTAGGGGAACAAGGGACCTCAGGAGGTCATCTACACCAACTCCTCTGTCTATGGCAGGATCATACCTGTCTCAACAGTCTTTGACAAGCACTTGTTTAACCTGCTCTTTAAAATTTCCAGGCACGGAAATTCCACAACCTCTGGGCAGCCTGTTACGATGCTAAACCGATACATTACGGGACAGCCAGGGCAAGGGATAACTATTACCCCACATCAGTGTTGACCATGTTAAAGAACATCTTGAGAGGTTGGACACCTTCAAGTCAGCTGACCCAGACAGCTTACACCCCAGGGTACTTTAGGAGCTGGCAAGTATCATAGCTCAGCCACTGGCACGAATCTTTGATAACTCGTGGCACTCAGAAGAAGCGCCCGAGGATTGGAAGAAGGCCAATGTAGCACCTATCTTCAAGAAAGGGAGGAAACTAGATCTGGCAAACTACAGGTCCATGAGCCTGACCACCATCCCTGGGAAGATCTTGGAGAAAATCAAAGAGACCATTCTTGACAAGCTGACTGAAGGCAACTTTTTGAGGGATAGCCAGTATGGGTTTGTTGCGGATAGGTCTTGCCTGACTAATCTCATCTCCTCCTACGACCAGGTGACATATCACCTGGACAAGGGTGAAGAGATTGATATTATATACCTCAACTTTAAAAAAAGCTTTCAATCTGGTATCCCACGATCGTCTTATAGAAAAAATGGCCAACTGCAGCCTCGGCTACATCACAGTCCCCTGGCTGAAGAATTGGCTTCAAGGTCAGATCCAGAGAGTGGTAGTTGATGGAAGTCACTCATTGTGGTGAGCTGTGACAAGTGGGGTCCCCCAAGGCTCCATCCTTGTGTCTTTTCTTTTCAAGATCTTCATTAATGATGTGGACATTGGTGTCAGAAGCGGACTGGTCAAGTTCGCTCAGGACACCAAAACTTTGAGGTAAAGTGTCCACACCCAAGGACAGGATGCTGATCCAGGCCAAGCTTGACAGGCTCAGAAAATGGGCGGACGAAAACCTGATGGCCTTCAACTCCGAAAAATGCAAGGTACTCCACCTTGGGAAGAAAAACCCGCAGCATGCTTATAGGCTCGACAGTGCTACACTTGCTAGCACCAAGGCTGAAAGGGACTTGGGGGTCATGATTGACCACAAGCTGAATATGAACCAATGTGATGTTGCAGCCAGCAAAGCAAGCAAAACACTGGCTTGCTTCTCCAGCAAATGCCAGGATGTCATCCTCCCGCTGTCCTTGGCTTTGGTGAGGTCGCAGCTGGACTACTGTATCCAATTCTGGGCTCCACAATTCAAAAAGGATGCGGAGAAGCTTCAGACAGTCCAGAAGAGAGCCATGTGCATGATCAGAGAGCAGGAAAACAGGCCTTATGATGAGAGGCTGAGAGCTACAAGACTCTTCAGCCTGGAAAAGTGCAGGCTCAGGGGGGACCTGGTGGCTGCCTATAAGTATATAAGGGGTGTACATCAGGACCTGGGGGAACATCTGTTCACCAGAGTGCCCAATGGGATGACAAGGTAAAATGGTCAAAAACTTCTCCAAGACTGTATCAGGCTGGACACAAGAAAAAACTTCTTTACAGTCTGAACCCCCAAGACCTGGAACAGGCAGAGGTGGTCACCCAACTTAGTTACCTATTGTGGCAAAGTGGGGCTCCCCGACAAGCCACGGTGCTAGTTTCCCCACTTGCCTTTCGACATACCACCCACCTGACTCGCCTGCTATGCCTTGTTCTTAATTAATTACAATGTTAGTTAAAGCAGGAGGCTGCCCATTCTTGCCCTGATGCCAGGGGCTGCCATCTGCGGCCCCTACACCGCAGCCCAAGCCTCACAGATGGCATCCAGATGACAGTGCTCCCAGCCTACAGCCAGACCAAGATTAAGCCTCATTGTCAGGCCTCATTCACTCACATTCACACCGCCCACCACCCCCTCTCACAGGGTCTTTTTCACGCAACTGATGCTACCTTAGTCCCTCTTGGAGCAAGCCCCTTAGGCCATAGATTTAGCTTCATATCTTGGGTGGCAGACATACCATCTTCCAGGGGCATCTCTCTCTCCCATTATGTATATAAAAACAAACAAACATACTGGGCTCTCAGCCCTCTGGTTTTCCCCCTCACTGGGGTCATTTCCATCCCCTTGCTGGAGTGCCACACCACCCCCCCACGAGGGCTACTTATTGCTGCCCCCCTCACTTAGGGCTCCACACCACCCCCTTGCTTCCTTCCCCGGTGGGCTCAGGTGGCCAAAGCCATGCCTGGCCCCAACTACCTTCCCCTCGGGGTCTTGCACCCCACAAGGCTCAGGTAGCCGCAGCCATGCCTGGCCACCACTACCTCCTATGTTACCAGACCCACCCAAAGGTCAGGGCTAGGGTTAAAGCACCCCTACCTGCCTTTCACTGGGGTGATAACTGGCCTGGCATTTCCTGTGCCACAGAGACCTACCAGACCACCCACTCCTGGCAGGGTGCAGTTTTAGGTCATGCCCAGGACCAGGAGCCTCTAAACCATACCCTACAGCTCCTGCCCTTACCTCCAGGATGTTATGGAGCCTTGCAGCCAGGTGATGCAACTGCCTGGCTTGCCAGCAGTGAACTGCCCTGTTTACATGGCCGCCAGAGATCTAAAATGGCCACCGCAATCAAGCACCTGGCTGCTTGGCTCTGGTCTTAAAGTGGCAGGCACTAACAGTACCCTGCCACACACTTTCCCCTGTAAAATGGTACCTGGGGGAGGTTTCTCCTGCTGCTCCTCCAAAGCAGCCTGTGAGAGCCCTCAAGTAGCAAGCACCCCCAAAGGTGTTCTGCCACACACCTCCCCCCTTAGAATGACACTTGGGGGAGGGGACTTCACTTGCTGCCTTCCCTGGTAGCTATGTCCTAGCCTACTGCAGCCCCAGCCATGTGGCGGGCCCCTCAAAGGAGCTCCGCTACACCTATAAGTCTGCTAAGTGAGGACTCCACCCCATCTTTCAAATCATCAATGAAGACTTTAAGCAATACTGGACCCAGAAGAGTCCCTTGGGGAACCCCCACTCAATCTCACCTTGTCCCAATAAGCCCTTGATTACTACCATTGAGCATGACGATCCAACCAGTTTTGTATGCATGCTACAGTACTTTCATGCAACCTGTATTTCCATAGCTTACAAATGAAAATGTCATGGGAGACTGTATCAAAAGCCTTCCTAAAAATTAAGATATCACATCTACTGCTCTCTCCATCCACAGACTGACATCATCATAGAAGGAAATAAGAACAATTAGGCATGATCTGCTTTTGGTGAATCAATGTTGGTTATTCTTGATTACTGTCCTGTCCTTTGGGTGCCTAAAAATGGATTTCTTAATGACCTGTTCCATGAGCTCTCTAGATACCAAGAACAGTTTCTTAAAGATGGGCACTATATTTGCCCTTTTCCAGTCAATGGAGGTCCCAGTTGACCTCCATGAGTTCTCAGAGGGTAACCACCAATGGTTTTGAAATTACCTGCCTGTTACGTGGTGCTTGCCCTCCCCGCTTCTGTCTTGCTCAGTGACTCGCTTGCCATGCCTTCGATGGGAAAAAAATAAAGATTAATCCCGAATGAGATAAAGCAGATGTACAACAGGTGCTGAGTTTAGATAACTAATTTATTTATTAGACCTCCTAACTTGCGGCAGTCAGCCTGGATTCGAAATTCCTCCCTCCCAGAGGTCCCAGGTTTGCAAGGCGAGAATATGGATAAGAGTAACTTCACTCCGTCTTGATAGTTCACCTTTTTCTACCTAGGTGGGGCTATTCCCTCTTGCCAGACTGTCTTCAGCATCTCTAGTGATCCTGGTATTTTAACCCTATCTCACCTCTCGGTCCTTCTCATGTTCTGGTGGGGTACCATCTGGCTCAGCGTTCTTTCTTCCCCTCACACTGGGTAGCTTTGTGGAAGCGTAGCCAGGCTTCTTCTTTGCGTCTTTATCTCACCAGTCAGGATGGCTCACGGCCATTCAGCATCTTCCATGCTGGGTGCCTCTCAGGTCCCTGGCTGGCTCCTTGCTCTCCCTCTTCTCTGTTGCCCCTGAAGAGCAACCTTCCACTTTTGGCTGTGGTCTCTATCTCCAGTGCCCTCCACCCCTGCGTTGGTCTCCTTAATGTTTTTCAGGTGGGTGTTCTCCCCCCAGCTGGGATAGTTCTAGTTGGAGTTGTTTTCTCACATTTACACTTCTGAACCCTGGGGCCACTGCCCCAAGTAACAGGGCTTGCTGCACTGCCAATTCCTCGAGTACTCTATGATGTACGCTGTCCAGCTCTACAAATCTGAAAATATCCAGCTTCTCCAAGTAATCCCTTACCCTGTTCTTCCACTTTTCTACATTGCTTATCTCCTCCCCTTTTCAGGCTGCCTGATAGGTGATTTTATTTAGGAAATCTGAAGTAAAAAAGACATCAAATACTTCTGCCTGCTCCTTATCTTACTAAGGAATCTACAGTTTCCTTTGTATTCCTCTTACTTCTGGCAGACCTGCAAAATCCCCTTTTTGTTGCCCAAGATATAACATTAAATTTAAATTTATAAATTTAAATGACATATTTCAAGTCATTAATTATAAATTATAGACTATATGCAACATAAAATATTAAAATAATTTTAAGTTACTATCTGTATCCTTTTAAGTGCCTGAGTTTCTAAGGAGCCCAATGCTGCAACATTTTTGATAAAAAGTTGCTAGAATGGGTTTGAAATTTCTAAACAGATAAGTCAGCCAAATTAGAAAGTGATGATCCAAGTATGCCACTTCCCCGGCAAAGCAAAAAGCATAAATCTCAATGCTAATAATTCCTTCTAAAAAGCATACCAGAACTAAAATGCAAAACAAAAGAACAAAGATACAACTTTAAGACTTCATATCCTATAATCTATCAATGCTAGAAACACTTTCAGGAACAGTAACATTTTTAAACACAGAACTTAAGACAACTGCAAAAAAAAAAACAAAAAACAAAAAAAAAAAAAAAAAAAAAAAAAAAAAAAAAAAAAAAAAAAAAAAAAAAAAAACCAAAAAAAAAAAACCAAGTCAGTTCTTCACAATGCTCTCAAGTCAGCAGACACGGATCCTGCAAAACATCTGCTTTTCTTGCTGTTCTAAGTCAAGGATGCTTAAGGCATCCTTTCCTCCAAACCCACGGTAAGAGTCACTGGCCACAAGTGATCCATCTACCCCTGAACACAATGACATGACTCAGAAAACAGCATTAGGATATATGGATCATATGGTAAATACAGTTCTTACAGATACAAGCAGTAAACAAATGTCTTTGTTTTGAGTTTCTGGTGAAAATTGTTTTATCTCTATAGCCTTAATGGCTAGGTTTATTGCTAACATAAGTCATGAAATTAAAGTGATTAGCACTACGTGAAATACTGGATGCCAAATTTGTGGCCCGTTTTAGGTGGACACATGCTCATCTGATAAAATGTATGGTCAAACTGTATACACAAACACCACTGTGGGCAAGTCACAGAAGTATTTGCAAATATCTGCATAGCAGTTACTTGAATTGGGTTATTGATTCCATTCAGCCTGTGTTTGGGTTTGGCCCTTTTAGTGCTCCCCACATCCTTCCTGCCCAATAATCCTCTCTTTTACCTTAATTCTATTCACATGATGTTCATATATTATTCCAAATGAGTTTACCTGCCTCTTCTTGAAAGCAGATTTCTATACCTGCAACAGTTTGCAGCTGCTTTCAAGGCTCATAAGAACCAAGACTCCTCTTTGCCAGGTACTTTAGCATTTCAACAGAATTTCCACAGCATGCTGTGCAGAGTTGAGTCGTACTAGCAGCTGCTGCCACTAGGCAATGAAAAAGGAACCTAACTCTTAAGACAAGGTTAAAGGTTTTAGAACAATTTTCTCATCCTTGAGAGGCAATGGGTGCTATACAAGTCAAAGAATGAGCAAGTCATGGAAAGCATGATAGCTAGCCTCTCTACAGAGATTACTTACAATAATTTTAGGGAGCTTTCTTCTTATGTATACAGTATTCCAGTAGGACCCGATGAAGTAATTACTGCCACTACCTAAAGCAATTCTTAAAATTATTTGCAAATTATAAAACTAGTATTCCCTGTTCTACAGCATGCTTTTTTAAATACACAGTCATAAAAACAGATAAAATGCTCAAATGCAAAATAGTTGAGTTGCCCCCTATATAAATCCTACCCTAGTTTGTTTTTTCTTCTATCCAAACTAAAAAAACACCCTAATGTACCAAGTTAATGTTAATTTTAATGTGTTCAACTTCAAGAGATATTCATACATAAAATAATCTCTGGTTTGTTTGGTCTAGAGGTGCACTTATATAACCAGTCGCATATCGGATCGGCACGGATAACAGGAAAATGAACATTATTGGCAATCAGCTTTTTTTGGCCAATAATGTTACTGATGTCATGTGCATGTGCAAGGCCACAGCATATGTATGGCCACAAATGCAGACCAGCAGCTTGGAGAACAGTGTCCAGCTGGTAAATCGGGGGAGCGATGGGAGATTGAGGCCCCCCACACTGAAGGAGGGAGTGAGGCAGGGGTACGTACTGCTCAGTCAGGGCAGTGAATGTGACCCCAGGGCCGGATGAGGGATGGACCCACGAGTGGCTTGTCCAGTAAGAATGAAGGAGGGGTGGTTCCCTGCTGCTGCGTGCACCCTCAGGGGAGGCATGAGGGTCATGTTCCCCCCACCCCCAGATTTGTGCATGGGAAAGGGGGTGGGCTGTCCGCTGTGGGCTTGGTACCAGGGGCTGCACTGGCCTCTTCCAAGGGGTGGAGGGGGGCTGCGCTCAGAGCGGTCAGGGCAGGGCACACAGTGGTGACACCAGGAGAGGTGGCTACAGAGAAGAGTTGGGGAAATTCTGGGGTGGCCATAGTCCACCAAACCCCCTCCCCCAGTGCTTCCCCTGCTCAGGGTACCAGGGCTCCCAAGGAAAAAACGCAGCAGGGGGAATGCTAGGGAGGGGCTTCAGGGCCTATGGGTACCCCAAAATTCCCTCTAGCCACTCCTCCCACAAGGCAACAGCTTTGCCCCATGCCTCCCCCAGAATGCATGTAGCGGTGGGGAGCCACCCTCCTCCTCACCCCCATGCTTCCTGGACAAGTTGCCCATGCGTCGGTCCCACTCCCAGCCCAAGGGTTGTATTCACCGCCCTGGCTGGATAGTGCCTGCCCCACTCCCTCCCTTACCATAGGGGCCTTGATCTACCCCCCCATGCCCCTCCTCCCCACCGCCAACTTACTGGCAGAAGGATGTTCTCCAAGCTGCCGGGCTGAAGTCAGATATCAAATCCATATTGGCCATTATGGCTGGTTAGTAATCAGGCACTGGTATCAGCCAAGAAAATCTTTATTGGTACACCCCTAGTTTGATCAACAACCTTATGCTTCTTCCTTCACTGTAGGCTGCATGAAGAAACTGGCCCAAATTTTCTCTTTATTTTTAAAAGACTGACATTTTAATCTGTCGTATGTCAAGAACTAAATAATATGAACAAATGGAAAATTCACAACACAAGGCTTGTCACATTTTAAAAAAAGAAAATAACCAATTTCTATTACAAATCTATATACTGCAACTTTCAAGAAAGAAAATACACACTGATCGGTTCCAAGAAATATGGAAACACTGTTTCCAAGAAACATGACAAATGAATGTAATTTATTAAAAATCAACAGCATTCTCAAACCTACCGTCATGGTAAAGAATACAGTGTAATATCATCCTATTCAGTAATAGGATATCATTGAGTCATCCAGTCAAATCTGACTTAACAACTTGAAGATAGAGCCTACCCTACTTTGAAATCTACACAGTAGAGTCCGATTAAAAGACAATACCAAGTTGCATGTTAAAATCTGCACCAAAATCGGCAAGAGCTTTTAAAAAAAAAAACAAAACATTGTGTGTAACAAAAAAGACTACAGTTCAGTTTTAAAATAAATTGGTTGGACTGTGTGCTGACTAAAGATGTATAGAATTAGCACTAGTGGTCATTTCCACCCCCCGAAGAACTTGAGCACCTTAAGTAAACAATATTGTCCACTGAACTAGCCATACAAGTATCCTGATTTTCAAAGTCATCCACGCTCTTCAGCTTCCAAAAGCTACAGTTACTCAGCATCTTTAGAAGTTAGTTGACTTTCCCTAGAGTGGTAACATATGAATTATTAACTTTAGACCAAGCTGAAGACACTCAGAAGGTTCTTTAAGCTCAGGTGCTGAATCAGCACTCCAAAAAACTTGGGTCTATTCTGAGTGCTGCCTCAAGTTTCCATATGACCCTGGGCAAGTCACTAAATAGCTATGCCTCAGTTCCTCATAATTAAATTATATTAATTCTAATTATTTGGCTTCATTTAAGTAACTGTAGGGTGAAATTGGATAGCTTGCTTTTGTATTTTGTACTTACATAAACTAATTCAAACTAGCATAGACTTTATGTATGTAAACAACTACAGGCTTGCTACTCCTGACAGAATAGTTTGGTTCCAAAGTATTGCAATTAGTCACTGTTGAATTTAAGGTCCTGTGCAAATTCCTCAGCTTATTAAAATGCTGGCTAAGTCATGCTTGTCTAAATAATAGTTCTAGACAGTCCGTTTTACGTACAAGACAAAACAATGATAGTGATGTGATATTACTATGTATAACAATTCAGTATTTTTTCAGATAAATGTGTTTGGCTTCTGCAAGACCGCACATATTTACAAAGTAAAAAGTACAAAATTCCTAGACTTATGCAAAAAGTAAACAAAACACCCTAAAACAGGACTATTAAGTTACAATTATTGACACATACTTGGAAGAACCATTTGACTTGCATCTTACAGAATCATAAGTGCAAGTTAGTCAAAAAATTTTCAAGAAATAGTCAGGTAATTTGAAAATCATTGCTTTGACAGAAAGCTTATTTTAAAGCCTGAAATTGTTGGTGCGTTTTTCATGCATCTCCACCAGAAAAGGATAGTTTCTTAACAATCATGAGTAACTCTACTAGAGAGACAGAGAGCGTTGTAATAAACGTATTTAGAATCCTGCCAAAATGATTGCAAATAGCTTTTCTGTATGTGAAGATATGCAACTTTTATATCATGGAAATCTTTGTGGCAAGAATTATTACTATAAATCTTTAGAAGATTAAACCTTCCCCTCCATCCAATGATTAAATGATCTAGTTCCTATCCTTTTTGCTTGTCATGAATTATCATACTTTACTCATTTTGATGCAAATTTGTAATGTCCACCTGACCCTTGACATTTCAAGAATAAAAGCATTTCCCTAGAAAATTCTTAGTTTTGTTTTCTTTTTGTATCAAGTGGAAGCTGTCTGTGGGAGTTTAGAAATTTGGAGTCTTTTTAGAGATTTGAACTTATTTTGGAGAAAAGAAAGGGCACCAGACTTACCTTACTTCAGCCCTTTTTGTATCTGCATGAACTGGTATACAAAGGGCCAAGCAGTTGCCCATAGAATGAGATATCCTATTAAGATAAAAATTCAAGATATGCTGGTCTTTATTTCCTCCAACTAGACAGCACTTCTAGCTAGTGAACCTGCATAATTAGCACAGTTTCATCACTAAGTTAGCACTTTTCAGATCACTGAATTACTTCATAGTTCTCCCAATATTGTTACCCAGACATCTGTTTGCATATAATAAATATTTAGATATTCAGTTTGTACCTTTTCTGCTATACCAATTTGAAAATTATTTTAATTTGGCAACTAGTTTAATTGTATTGGCATTTGCAATGTAGCTGCTGTAGATCTGTCTAGCCAGATAACTCCTTCCTATGCTTGCCATCTGCTAATTATTTTTTGAATCTGTATCACTATTATATTTGGCATAGTATTTATCACAGGAATTCTAAAGACATTTATTACCATCATTTGCTGGATCCTGTAATTAACACAGAAAAAGATATTGAAAATAAAAGCTAAACCACACAATAATCTTTTAAAGAACAGGAAAACAAACAAATTTGCTAAAAACAAATAGGATCACCTAATTATGCCTGATAACTGAAACAGGCTCAACATGTTTTGAGATTAAAACTCAGGATTCTTAAAAAGTATTACAACTGGTTAGAGTAAGCTCAACAATAGCAACAAAAAACAAAACAAACAAGCAAACAAACAAAAAAGAAACACCTTAGTTGTGTACACAAAGATGAATCAATAGTAACAGTAACTAGTATCAATTTAATAAATCCTGTAAGTTGAGGGCTATGAAGAGTGATTTTCTGTGAAGCTAGCAAACACTGTAAAATAATATTTTCCAGAAAAATACTACTAAGGCAAGGGAAAGGGGAAAGAGGTGTATTAGCAGAACACATTTAATTACATGGTACCATGCATCTGACTTGACTATTATGGTGTTAGTGTGATGTAGCCATGTTGGTCCAGGAATTCTGCAAGAGGCAAAGATTTCATGAGGGCGGGGAGGTGGGGGGTGGTAATAACTTTTATTACCCGAAATGTGGAGGTAGGTCAGAGTTAGACAAGCAAAATATTCTGTGTCAGGAAAAATGACCTGATGAACAACACCTTGTATTTGAAACCCTAACTTGTATCCCAACCATACAGTTGGTCCAAAAAAGATATCACCTCAAGGCATCCTTGCCTCTCGAATATTATTTATACTCTTCTTTCTGGGCAATTTCTGATTTCAAAATGTTTCTTAACTCTATGATGTCTGCAGAATTATTATAGTTTCATAAATAAAAGTAATAGAAATACTTCATTTGCACTTAACTATTTCTGAATTTCAAAGATGGAGACAGTATGTACATTTGGATTAAGTTTAGAAACTATATGTGATAGACTTTTGTTAAACTAAAAAGCATAACACCAATTTAGAAAGTCATCTTATGTCTAAGTGTTTAATCATAGGACAAAAACTATAACAAGCTTCACTTTCACTTCATGTCTTTATTTTGTATATTTAATTGCACTTAGTATATACTAACTTTTACTGATTACTCTCTACTTTGTATGGGTCTTTTAACAAAGCAACAGGGGAGAGAAAAATATTTTGAAAAATAGAAAAGAAATGATAAAACACAAATAATGAAAAGGGAACTATTGGGTCTGATTTTATTATGTATTTGTAAACTACATAACAAACTTTCATATGCTATACGAACAATAAAGGGCCAAATTCTAAAATCACTGCAAATGTTGCTTAGTAAAAACAATGAGGCCAAATGTAATACTGGACCATATGGTGCCAGAAGCTGGATAAAAGATGACCCACGCAAAAAAGGTTGTAATATACTTGTTCCCAGTAAAGCAGAAAAAAAATTCAAAATCATGGGTTTTCCTTTCCTGCTTAAAATATATGAAAGAGAGAGAGAAACTGAACTTTTAATTGTGACAAATGTATAAACCAAGAAAGTACAACTTTCCTTTCTGACTTTGCTCACTGGGTATACCTTAGGTATTGGAGGAAATGCATCATTGTTTATTATGTACTTTTCTAAAACATGGGTTTTACCCTAGGTTTAGAAAACTGAGCTCCAAAACCTCATCTATGGACTGGCACTAGTTTAGGAACAAAGTAAGTTTACAGAGATATCTATGCACCACGGACAAAGAGACAGTAACCAGATGCTAATCTGCATGGATCCAGTGGCTCCAGAATTCTAAGTACCTGGGTGCTGTAAATCAAAGGAGATGTAGCTACTAATCCAGCCAAAGGCTAAAGAAGGCTGTGTTTCTCTCTCTTATGTAGCCATGTTGTATATTACCATCAGAGGGGGATATCCAGACTTATATATGAAGATATGTGATCATCACCACACACAACATACAATCTATATCCCACCAAAAATGCTATCTACAAACTTTACACATTTTTCAAGAACAGCATGACAATTTGCAATTGTAGCATCATCTGTTCCTTAGAAACAAGAGAGCCAGTAAAGCAAAGAGCTCATGCTCATAACCATAAAAGCACATTTTGTTTTTCAGGTAGTATAAAAATGTGTAGGCATCTGTATAAATCTAAAATCTATGACTATATTAAATATTAATTCTAAAGTTAAGGATCTGACTTGTACCTAGAAAAGAAAATTGAAAAATTAAGATAACTTCCACTGCGACCCATTTCACTGACATGTATTGATACTGTGTAGCTTATATAAATAAAAACTTCCTTAAAAGATTTTTACTCTGAGTTACCCTCTATTAATACCCATGACCAGGCCATTAACAATAGCATTATATTCCATGAAAAATGTTTATTACAGAGAAAAAGTATTGAAAGAATCTTTTTAAAATGCTAAACACAATTAAAACACTGAAAACCTCTCTTTCTGTAGTTTGACTGTGTTTATTAAAGTGTTAAGAAATGTAAATATATTGCCCATCAGAAAATCTAGTAAAACACTCATTGACCCAAAATAGTTTTGAATGGAATTGAAGCTCAAAATCTGGGGATTAGAATCCTTGTTTTAGGCAAAAGTATGAAAGCAAAGCAAAGCCTACCACCTTTATTTTTTCCAAATAATTTCATTTTGCACTCTATTATATGGATCTATAATGAAAGAAATGCATGATAACAAATCACTAAATTTGATAAAAGATTTTATTGCATTACTCTACTTGCTGCACACTCAAAAAAGTGCACCCCAAATATCCTAAATTATATGTTTTAATTACACTTATTTTATACTGCAAGGAAAGCTACAGAAACAAAACTGCTCTAAACCATACTTTATTCTTATGTTGAACCATATGAAGGACTTTTTTCCCCTAATATGAATTAAACTATGCAGTTTTATTCAGAAACTTACAGCAAGGGATTTATTTACTTATTTATATTTTAAAATAAGTCTCCATCTAAGCTACAGTTAATAACATAACTTGCAAAACAAAGACATCAAGTGAAAAGAAATCATAGCATGCCCCCCAAAAGTATGCTATCCGCCACCAACAAATGATTAAGTCAGCTTAAAGTAATTAAGATTACTGATAGTTTTCTCAATACTCAAAGCAAGACAGTTCTGTGAAAAACAGGCGATGCACATGGGCATATCATCTAAACACTATTTAAGCATGAAACAGAAGCCTTGCTCCAAATCCCATCAGCCCCTAGTCCAGGATCTCAAGTATATCATAAAATAAGCTTTCCTAGGACCTTACATTTTACAAAATAGTAAAAAAAAAAAAAGAAAACATGAATCTTTTTTAGGACTGCATGGTCTCTCAAAAACTTGAAAACACTTAAAATGTCACAAAATAATGTATTTTTACTATTAAGTTGGTAAGAAAACATTTAACATGCTTCTTTAAAAAAATCTGAATAATTATTTTCTCTCAAAGTTTTTTTCCAGTTATTTTGAGGTAAACATTACATTAACCCGTTTATTTAATAATGCAGACTATATTTCCTTCAAAAATTAACTAAAACCCATATTATATACGAATGGCCATATAGTATACATACACTGTATATTGTGCAAAAATAGTTGATTTTATGTTTCTTTCCAGGGTTCCAAAGAGTGCACACAAAGCTGACAGGGTTCAAGTGCTTTAATACAACTTTGTCCTCACTGTAAAAAAGCTAAATGGTATGCAGGTCTCAGAAACTTCACTCCAAGTACATCAAAATTTTAAAAAGTTACATTGCAACTGCTGTGTCTGTGAAAGACTGGAGTACTGAAGAAGATCCTAAGTGCACAAGGGTAATAAGCCTCAGCACCAGGAGGGAAAAGTGTTAAACCTACTGTTCATTCTGGCCTGGATCCCACATGCTCCTTGCACACTGCACCAATCTATGAATTTCTCACCATACCACCCCCACGTTTCCTAGAATCCACTTCCTGTTCACCCTTCACCCTTAAGTATGCTCACAGGAGGCCAATAGCCTGAAAGCTACTGTTAGCAACTCTGGTTTCTGTTACTTGGTTTCCTGACAGGGAACTCAGAACTTTGTTCCCCTCGCAGTACAGTACACAGAGTAGTAGGTAGGATTATATTTCTCCACTGGCTGCCCTTCCACATGTCTCCAGATTAGAGGGGTCTTTCTGCTAAAAGAGAGCTGATGGAAGTGACAAAAATCAGCAGTTGTAGGCTGTCGTCTGTGACCTTAGGCTTCATTTGTTACTAAAAATGAACATAAAAATATTCATCTACTTCATTGTTCTAGCTGATCAAGCCACTATGAAATCTACAAATGCATGCATGCTTCTTTATAACAGCATTAACAGCATTTTTCTCCTTTACAGATGTTGTTACAAAAGGAATGCAAAATTAAATCTTAGTACGAACATAAGCAGAGCCTGAAATAATGAAGTAGCAAATATCAAGCAACTAACCCAAAAACAAATGATAAAGTGTGCTACAAAAGGGAGTATTTTTATCGACTTGATTGGTGTCAAAAATGGTAAGGTGAACTGCAATTTTGGAAAGCATCTACATTCCACATCCCCCTTACGTAGAAAGCTATTATTCTTCCTTTGATCTCAGACACTGTGCGCCTTTCCATCTCAAATTAGAGCAAGAACTAAATAAGAACAAGTAAGCAATTATATTGCCACTTTACTCCATCTTACTGACAGTACCAACTGTTCAGAATTATTTAAAATTTTTCTCTGTCCTTGTATTTTATGGAGTTTTTAATCATTTTAATATTTTATGAACTGTTATGTAGACATATACTGTATTCGCTTATACATCACAAACCTGCAAATAAAACACACACCTTGTTCTTGGGAGACAGAATGTAGAAATAAGATTTTTCAGTCATGGCCAACTGTGTAAGAGTACCCCCCTGGAAACAGAGCATCCAGGAAGGCTGACATACCAGGAGACCATTTGGGTGAAGCAGCAAGAACTTCCCGGTATAGCAGGACGGCAACAAAGCCAGGCCACAGACCCTTTCAAGGGCAGTAGCAAGACTATTACTTTTTTACTGTATGACAGTGCTCAACCCTCAACCTGTGTATAGGGCTGTCATGAGCCCACAGGGCTCTTCAAGAGTCTGGAAATTTGGCAGCAGGGAAGCAGTGACGGCCACACTCCAGCTGCCAATTTTCCAGACCCATGGGAGAGCCCCACGGGTCAGATAATGGGTTCTGTATGCCAACTCACAGCCAGATCCAGACACACAGGTTCCGTGTACATGGCACAGAGCCCATCGACTGACATGCTGACCTTGTGTGGAATCTGGCCTGTGGATTGTCCTCACACTACTCATCTGGCCTGTGGGGACAGAAGTTTGGGCACCATTGCTGGAAATACTTCTTTATTACAAGTACAAGCATTGTTTCTACACCAAAAGCCTCATCAAGATACTACAGACTGCACCATTCAGCAGCAGCTCATTCACCCTCAATCATCAGCTCTCCAGCCAAAAGCTGTTTATTTATTAGTGGCTGTGAATGGGTTAACTTCAATACATTCATGCTGTTTGTAGCACCAGGGAGAACTGGCAGCCATGAATTACTGTCCATTTGCCCCATTTCATTGACATTAGCCTGGAAGGGACCCCGAAAGATCACTGGGTCCAGCCCCCTGCTCAAAGGGCAGGAAGTCAGCTGGGGGCAGATCACCCCAGCAAGATAAGCTCCCAGGCATTTCTTGAAGATATACAAAGTAGGTGCTTGCACCACTTCTAAGGGGGAGTCTATTCCAGACGCTGGAGACTCAGACAGTAAAGAAGTTTTTCCTTGTGTCCAGTTTAAAACAGTCTTCCAGCAGTTTGTGACCATTAAGACCTTGTCTTCTCTTGGGATGCCCTGGTGAACCGATGTTCTTCTAGTTCCTGATGCACACCCTTGATATACTTATAGGCTGCCACCAAGTCAACCCTGAGCCTTCGCTCTTCCAGGCTGAAAAGTCCCATGCTGCTCAGCCTCTCCTCATAAGGCCTGCTCTCTAGACCTCTAATCATGCACATGGCTTTTCTCTGGACTCTCTCAAGCTTCTCCATGTCCTTTCTAAAGTGTAGACCCCAGAACTGGATGCAGTACTCCAGCTGAGGCCTCACCAAGGCCAAGTAAAGCAGGAGGATGACTTCTTGGGTCTTGCTTGAGATGTATGTAAGGCAGAGTTTCATATGCTTTGGCAGCTGCAGTATCACACTGGTGGCTCATGTTCATCTTGTGATCAATCATGACCCCCAAGTCTCTTTCAGTCATGGTGCTAGCGAGTGTAATGCTGCCAAGCCTATAAGTTGTGTGTTCTTTCACCCAAGGTGGAGCACCTTGCATTTCTCTGTGTTGAATGTCATCAGGTTTTGATCTGCCCACCTTGTGAACCTGCCCTGGTCAGCCTGATATCGCCAGCCTATCCTCTAGCATGACTGCCTGCACTTCCCCATAATTTGGTGTCATCTGTGAACTTAGCTATTCTACTTCCAACACCCGAATACAGATAATTTATGAATATATTAAAGAGTACTGAGCCCTGGGAGATGCCACTGGTCACCATGCGCCATGTTGACTCTGTTCCGTCAACTATTACTCTCTGGGTCCGACCATGGAGCCAGTTGCCCAGCCATCAGACCGTGAGGTTGTTGAGGCCACAGTTCCCCAGTTTTACCATGAGAACTTCATGGGAGGCCAAGTCAAAGGCTTTTTTGAAATCTAAATATATGACAAACTCTTCTCCTTTGTCCAAGTAATCCATCACCTGGTCATAGAAGGAAATGAGGTTGGTCAGGCAAGACCTACCTGCAACAAAGCCACGTTGGCTATCTCTAAGAATGCTGCACTCCATTAGCCTGTTGGTAATAGTTCCTTGTTCTGCTGGCAACACTTCTACCGGTGCAGCCCAGCATGCAGTTAGCCTTCTTGGCAATAAGGGCAGATAGTTGTCTCAGATTCAGCTTTATGTCCACTGTAATAGCCAGGCCCTTTTTTGCAGAGCTGCTGCCCAGTCAGTCCCCAGCCTGTACCAGTGCATGGGATCATTCCATCTTCAGTGCAGGACTCTGCACTTGTCCTTGCTGAACCTCATGAGATCTCTTTTGGGCCAATCCTCAAATTTGTCTAGGTCACTCTGAATCCTAGCCCTCCCCTCCAATGCATCTACTACATACCCCCAACTTGGTGCCATCTGCAAACTTCCAGAAGTTGTACTCTATGCCATCTTCCAAGTAGTTGTTGAAGACATTGAACAAAACCAGCCCCAGGACTGACCCCAGTTTCCAACTAGAGATCAAGCCATTGATTACTACCTTGCGAGTCCAATGATCTAGCTAGTTCTCTATCTACCTTACACAGTGCATTTATCCAGCCCATACTTCCTTAGCTTACCTGCAAGAATGCTGTGGGAGACCATATCAAAAGCCTTGCTATAATCAAAGTATACTACATCCACTGTTCTCCCTGTATCCACAGAGCCAGACATCTCATCATAGAAGGTAGAGGTGCACCAATATATCAGTCCATATCACAGTGGCACTGATAAAAGTAAAATTGACATTACTGGCAATCGGCTTTTCTGGCCCAGGTGGCCAATAAATGTCACTGATAAACGCACATGCATGCAGGCAGCTGCAACACACACGCAGCCAGGAATGCACCCTGGCAGCTTGGAAAGCAGCATCTGGCAAGTAAGTCTATGGGAGTGGAAAGGGGCATGGGACATGCCACCTGGATTTGTCCATGGGGCAATGGCAGGCTGGGGCCAGGGGCTGCTCCAGCCTCTTCCTGGCAGGGTGGCTGCGCCAGAGTGGGCAGCAGCCCTACCCTCTCCCTCACCATGGAGACTTCAATCTGCACCCCACACAACCCTTCCTTCCCACACACTTAAGAACTGGATGCTGCTTTCCAAGCTGCTGGGCTGTATATCTGCAATCGGATAGATATCAGCCAGTAAGACTGGTTAGTAAGTGGCCATTGGTCTCAGCCAAAAAAAAAAAAAAAAAAATCTTTAATCAGTGCACCCCTAATAGAAGGTAATCAGGTTCATCAGGCATAACTTGCCCTTGGTCAATACATGCCGACTGTTCCTAATCACCTTCTTCTCCAAGTGCTTAGAAATAGATTCCTTGAGGATTTGCTCCATGATTTTTCTAGGGACTGAGCAGAGGCTGACTAGTCTATAGTTCCCTGAATACTCCTTTTTCCCCTTTCTTAAATATGGGCACTATACTTTCCTGGGTGCAATCATCCAGGACCTCTTCTGATTGCCAAGAGTTTTCAAAGATTATAGCCAGCGGCTCTGCAATCACAGCAGCCAACTCCCTCAGCACCCTCAGATGCATCCCGTCTGGACCCATGGACTTGTATAAGTCCAGTTTTTCTGAATAGTCCCTTACCTATTATTTCACCACCACTGGCTGCTCTCTTCTTCTCCAAACTGTGCTGCCAGGTGCAGTAGTCTGGGAGCTGACCTTGCCTATAAAGATTGAGGTGAAAAGGGCATTGAGCACTTCAGCCTTTTTTGCATCCTCTGTCACTAGGTTGCCTCCCTCATTCAGAAAGGGATCCACACTTTCCCTGATCTTCCTCTTATTACTGACATACCTGTAGAAACTCTTGTTACCCTTCACATCTCTTGCTAGCTGCAACTCCAACTGCACTTTGGCCTTCTCTGCATGACCAAGCAATACTCTTATGCTTCACCTAAATGTTTGTCCAAGTTTCCACTTCTTATAAGCTTCCTTTTTGTGATTTAGTTTACCGAAGAGTTCCCTGCTAAGCCAAGTTGGTCTTCTGCCATACCAAGATGGTTTATTCCTGCCCTCAGTAACGTTTCTTTAAAGTACAGCCAGCTTTCCTGGACTCCTTGCCCCCTCAGAATGGCTTCCCAGGGGATCCTGCCCAAGAGTTCCCCCGAGTGACTCAAAGTCTGCTTTTCTGAAGTCCAGGGTCCTTACTCTGCTACTTTACATCTTTCCTTTCCTCAGGATTGTGAACTCAATCATCTCATGGTTCAGGGGCTCCTGGAGCAGCAGAAACCATGAGATGATTGAGTTCAGGGGTTTACAAACCTCAACCCCTTAATTTTTCTTTTAACTAAGTACATTTTGTCATGCTAAGAAAAATAATTATTAGGAAGTTTGTTTAGTCTAATCTAAGAAACACTCTAAGCAGCATTCTGACTGTTGCCTGTCATTACTGAACTTTATCACTGTATCAGCATGTAAACCTTACATCTTCCTCTGCAGAGCAGGATAAAAAAGCTAAAGAACCAATAACTTCAATTTTTCTTTGGCCTGACTCTCCCAAAAGTCTTCCACACACTGAAGTGTAGAGAGGCTATAGCTCACGGGTTAACAATTATTTTGGCTGAAGGGCCACTTAAGTTTTGGTGAGCTGTTGAGGGCCACACACACACACACACACACACACACACACACTCGTTAAAATATATTTTTTTTAAAAATTAAAAAGTTAAAAAAAAAAAAAACCACTAAAAAAATATTAAACATTTACAATGACACCTTCATTTTATTTAAAAAATAATTTTTGTTCAGGTCTATTTTTTTTTTTGAGTAGTGTACATAGAGATGATTGCATAATAGCTCAAAATAAAGTCTTACTCTTGTATATTGTGTGTGGGGGAAGTGAGGTGGTGTTTTGGGGGAGTGCATGTAGGTGGGGAGCTGCCTGCGCTCTAGGCTCCAGGAGCTGGCCAGAGGTTGGGGGACGGACAGCAAGAGGCATGTACTGCAGAGCTTGCCCAGGAGGTACAGGTGTAGTCTATCTCCTCATCCAGCCCATGGCTGCCTCCACAGCATTCTGCATGGAGGCAAGCCTGCTTCCACCTGCAACTGACAGCCCCAGCCCGCACACACACCAGGGGCTGCTCCTGGTGCAGCTGTAGCCACCCCAGTACCACTCAGCTTCCCCCACTTCCAGAGGTTCCTCCTTCTGTCTGTGATGCACTGATCTGTGTGGGAGGGAAGCCACAACTGGGAGACTCCTGCCCCAACGCATGGGGCTCCAGCTCCAGTTGCAGGTTGCCTTCCACCCACTTGGCTGTTCACAGGTGGCTGCTCATTGCCTTGAGTGGGTAGAGTGGGTGAAAGGCGGCCAAAAGCTGGAACTGAAACCCTGAGCACTGGGGCAGGAGCTGCCCAGCTGCAGCTTCCCCCTTACACAGAGGCACAGCAGGGGCAGGAGGAGTTGCTGGAGACAGGGGGAGCAAAGCAGTACCTTGGCAGCTCAGAAGCTACACTTGCTGGCCAGAGTCAGGGTGAGCTGGGCTCAGCCCTACACAAAGCACAGTGGGGCATGCCAGCAATTGGCATCCTAAATCTGGCCCGTAGGCAGTATTTTGCCTACCCCTACCCTAGTTAGGCTCACTGGCACACCTGGAACCAACTATCTATATGAGTCACTCATATTCGCCCCTATATGTAAAGAGGAACCTTAGGCCCCACATTACATATTACACAATTAACTCATTAATAAACTGTACAATACCTGTGATCTCTTTAATCGTGCATCCAGGATCTCAATGCTGGTTAGGATTTCAGAAGAAAATGCAGGTATGTACAGTATTACCATACAGTAGGCAGGTATGCACTAACATGCCCATAAAAGAAAAGTGGTTGTTTGTTTTTGTTTGCTTTTGGGTTGTTTTGGTTTTTTTGTAATTTGAGGATCTAATGAACAGTTGAAATCTGGAGGCATGAGCTTACCCTGAGGTATCGGGCACTTTTGAGGCTTTTCTCAGTAGGATTAAAATGAGCATGTTGAAAACATAAAGTGTGATGTACTTACAGGGTACCTATTTTCTTGGTATCTGGTTACATTTTGTACATGTTTAAGGCGCCTGATGAGCTGAATTCTTTAGTTACAGGGACCATTTTTAGGTACAGGTAAAGAAGATGCTTTTATTTTTTCAGATAATCAAAACCAGGTTAACAGCTCATTGTTATCAGCTGTTAGGAAATAGCTTTTTCAAAGATAATCCTAAATATTCATTTATTTTCTTTGTATGGCTACTGATTCACCAATATAGCCCATGGTTCTATATTCCCAGCGGTGTGCTTCTATTTGTGTTTCTTCCTGTTAACTATGTTCCAAGTGTTAGAAATTAGGGATGGACTAAAGTAATATCACTGGGGAGCTGCTTCCTTATGTATAACACCTTGCATTTATCCTTGTTGAACTGCATCCTATTCTGATCTGCCCATTTCCTCAGTCTGTCCAAATCTGCCTGAATTTGCTCCCTGCCCTCCAATGTGCCCTCCAATGTGTTTATTATTCCCCATAGTTTAGTGTCACCTGCAAATTTGGACAAGATGCTTTCAACACCTCCATTGCTGATGAAGATATTAAACAGTACTACATTATATGACTTTTCACACATTTTTTGTGTTTAAATATATATATAAAAAAAAAGCTATAAAAAGGTACTCCTGACACAGTTTAACTTTCTCTACTAAAAAAAGATGACGCTAGTTATGTTGACAAAGATTTTCAGATACCAGCACCCAAGGCTGATATGGACATGTAATAAGCCAAAAAATTAATGACAGTAGCTTAAAAATGCCAATAAACATGTTTTCATAAAAGACGGGTCTTTGTACGGTTTCCCTTGCTTTATGCTGTACATGCTTTCCTAGAAGACGATGCACAACTCGAATGTGCATAAATGGAACCCACTTCACAATGTAAGAAATAGGGATATGTTCCAAGACCTCGACTGTACTGACCCCCAGACCCATTTCTACCACTTTTACAAGACAATTTTGGTACCCACCAACAGCAGACAATACACACGAGCACAGGGTGGTGGTGAATGTTACCATAATGGGGATGGCAACTACAGAAACACATGGTGGAGAAAATGAGTAAGGAGCACAGATTCACACAGACTATATTTTGGTGCACATCACTCCCAGAACGCACTGCACAAAGCAGCTGACTGCGGGCTTCCACCACACCAATCGCATAAGAGTGAATATACCTCGCATACAATGAATTTTTGGTATTAAAAGGGTCCTCAGATAAGAGCAAATTCACGCATACAAAACCCACATAAAGCAAGGGAAACCTGTAACTACAAACCAGTCCTGTAAGTTTGGGTGATAAATGTCTACGAATGGCACTTGTACACAGACATGACATTGAAAAAAATAAGCAATATGCACACAACAAACTCAAGAATTAAGAACTGATTAACAGATAGGTTGATAATTCAGCACTTATAAAAATTACTTTTTACAATCTATGTGGGTTCTTCTAGTGGAGATCCACAGGTGTTTATTTTTGTCTGGATACTACTCAGTATCTTTCTCAACTATCGTACAGAAAATACAAAATCACAACTGGTAAAATATGCAGGAAAATAAAACTGAGTGCTAAATAAGGGGGCAATTCAACTACAGTGACTAATCTGGCTCACTTAATAAAGTGAGTTCACTTGACAACATGCATTTTACTGTATTTACTCAATTCCAAGACAAGCTCTTTTCCCCCCATTCAACATGGAGAAAACAAAGCCACATTTTAGAATTGGATATCAAGTGAAAATGCAGTCACAAGAGGTGGCAGGAGTCCGTGTAGCATGGAGGCACATGGTAGCATGGGACCTGGCACAGTTGAGGGGACAGGCCACCTGCCCCCACTGCTGTTTGGTCCGTTCCACCACTTGCCTTCCCCTTGCCACTGCTTTTCCTGCAGCAGCAGCTGGGGTGGGGAACAAGTTTAAGATAACCCCCACCAATAATTAGATTTTATACAAAGAAAATTGCTAAATGTGTTATAATTATCCGTGTATAGAATCTGATTACTGAGGGGGTCATCTTAAATTCAAAGCCATCTTGAATTCAGGTACATATAGTAATAGTGTCAAATGAAATCATACATCTAAAAACAATGTACGTCACACATAGAAGATGCAGGGCTGTATCCTGAAAAGCATCAACTTTAAGCCAGAAGAATAACTATGATCCTTGAAAATAAGCAGGGAAGTATCAAATAGGAACAAGAAAGCTGTATTACCTCTATATATGACATCAGTGAGACCATTAATAGAATACTAAGAGTATATCTGATGTCTAGACTTCAAAAAGGATGCTGAAAAATTGGAAGAAGTTTAGAAACCACAATTTAACTCCAGGAAATGCAGCATATATTGAGCCATAATCTCATACCTATTTTAAATATTTAAGAAAGGAAAGATTGTGTTTAAAGGCACAAGTTCCTATCAAGGAAACATATTTCTGATAGTGGAAAGGCAGGCATAAAGAGATTCAATTGTTGGAACCTGAAGTCAGATAAAAATCAGATT